>NC_057348.1:119561741-119885491 GCF_016509475.1 Prionailurus bengalensis
GATTGAAAACTACCATGTTGGCATTTGGCTTGAACTAACCTTGGAGAGTAAGAATGCCTTCTGGACCAAGGATGCTGATGGTGAGATAGAGAGGCTTGTTGTGGCATATAGAGAGCTGGAGCTGGGGAGGCCTTCTCACTGACAGACCAACCTCATCACTCCTCGGGGGAGAACCTAAGGCCTGGTCCCTGGGCTCACCGAAGCCCAGAGCTAGAGAGTACCAAACTGAGCCTAAAAGCGGAGTCCCTGCCTCCGGGCCGAGTTCTCTTTCCATGAGCCAGGCCACCATAAATACCCTGGTCATGAATGAAACATTACCTATGGCTTTGGATGCTGTGCTCTTTTTAAGCCTTTTGATCCGTAACCTTTCAAAGACAACTTTTTTTTTTATCAGATATTTTGAATGAATGCCCTGACTGTAAAAACTGTAGTTTCTATTCTGTTTATTCTGATAGATCTGTAACGTTAATTTTTTTTTCACATTGACCTCCTTATTGGAAAACCATTCTTCTCATTTCACCGTTATTATTAGACATGCCCTGTTAAACTGTACCCTCCCGATTTGATTTGAGACTAAAAACCAGGCAGAACTTAAAGATGGTCCAAAAGACCATTTTAGAATAAGGCAGTCACTTTTGTCACTTCCTTTTTTTCTTTATCACCTTTGAAGAAGGGATCCGAGCAATTATTTAAAGTTAAATAACCTTTTTTCTGTCGAATAGAGCCACGAGTGCTATTTTCATTCTGGCAGATGTACTTTTGCCCAGAACCTCTCTCTCATATATTATCTTCCCAGGTTGGTATATACGAGAGTATTTGGAGGTGAATATTACATCAGAAGTGAGTTGCGTCTAGAAGTATACGAGAGTATTTGGAGGTGAATATTACATCAGAAGTGAATTGCGTCTAGAAGTATGCTCTTTGAGGTTTGACTGGCAAAACTTGACTAATCACAGCTAATAGAAATCACGCATGCAACATAGGGGGCTCCAGAGCACCACACATCTGATTTAAGATGACATTTAGGTTATGCTGTATTTAGGATGGGGAACAAGAATATCTCAATAGAAATCTTGAATGCATCTACTGTATGTGTTATTTGGCTTGACCCGTAGGTTTCCTTTCCAGCTCTTTGCATGAACACTTTATATCAGAATTCAGGTCTCTTTTATTCTTTTATTACACTGAGGAGCCCCTGTGTTGCATGATTCCTCAAATACAACACTTTTCAGCCAATTTTATGCAATTCTCTCTGCTGGCTTCCCAAGGGGGAAAACCACATGCAACAAAAAACATCTTTGTTTTTGCTTGAATTAGCTGATTATAAGAAGAAATACATTTAGCTCCATTTGCCAGGCCTGGTAGGGGCCTATCACTTTATCAAAACAAGATCTTCTTCTCTTAAGTAGGCGACGACACTGTTTGGCCTCTGAATGACCAGGTACTGATCTGTGCACCAGAGGATAGAAGGCATTGAGGATCAAATCTGTTTCCACCAGGGTACCTAGGTATGCTGTGGCATACCATTATGAACAGCCTGATTTGCCTTCCTGCAATGACAGCCTTGTCCAGAAAAACACTGCCTTCTGGGAGGAAAGACAATATGCTCAATTCTCAAACTGCTCACTTCTGAGCAGGGACTGCCGGCTGTGTTGAAGATGGCTTTCAGAATGCCGGTTATTTATTAAACTACCACATGGTAATGGTAAGACATTCCCAAGCTAGAGCTCAACTATCTACATCTTAAAAGCCTTAATGGTCCATTCTCTGCATTTTTCTTATGCTAATGTTTTTCTAGATTTATTTTTGAGTATTCATTCTGGTGACTCTGCTTCCAGAGTAACCCTGCAATACCAGGTCACAAGTGTGTGTAGAATGGGAGAGGGAACATTTTTCCATAAGGGAAGTAGATTTTCATATCAAATCTTAGAAGAAATAATTAGCAAGACAAGAGCGAGAAAGATTTGAAATCCGATGGATGGCTCAAAGGCCCTGTCATAACTCTGCCAAACAGTATGTTTTATGGCAACAGGAAAAGCCTGACACTGGAAGAGGGAATCCCCTAAGTGCTGCCTTCAATTCATTATGCTTCTCTGCCTCAGTTTCTCTGTTTGTGAGAAAAGAGTATTAGTTTTGACCAGCTCTGTCCAACAGTGGGAACCATAAATACAAGCCACCTATGTAATTAAAATGTTCTAGTAGCCACATTAAAGAGGCAAAAAGAAACAGGGAATTTTTAAAAATTCATTTATATATTTTGAGAGAGAGTGCACACACACATGCACAGGGGAGGCTGGGTGGGGGGCGGGGGTGGGGGCAGAGCTAAGCAGGCTCCACGCTGAGCACAGAGCCCTACTCTGGCTAGATCTCACCACTGCGATATCGATATCTCGACCTGAGCTGATATCAAAGAGTTGGCCCTTTAACCGACTGAGCCACCCAGGCGCCCCAAGCAACAGTTAATTTTTTAATAACATTTAATTTAATCCAGTATATCTGAGATATTATCATTTCAGCGTATGATCAATATGAAAATGTTGATGAGATATTTTGCGCTTTTGTTGTTGCTATTGGTACTGAATCTTTGAAATCTGGTTATTGGTCACGCATCTCAGTTCAGACCAGTCACAGTTCAAGTGCTCTGCAGGCACATGTCATCAAGTGACAATGGTGTCAGGCAATGCGAATCTGGACTCTGTTTCAATGGTTCTTCATCTGGCAGCCCAACAGAACCACCCATGGAGTTTATAAAAAAAAAGGCCAATACCGATTCCCCACCCCCGATTCTGATTTGATCGGTTTTTGGGTGGGGGCCTGGGCCTTTGTATTTTTTAAAAGCTCCTAAAGTGTTTCTAAAGTGTGGCCAGGTTTGGGACCTGCAATTCTATCTGATCTCCACGGTGTCTTTTGTTCTCATATTCTATGATCTATTGACGGAAAGGGACTGCAGTAAAGCATTCAGAGTTTGAGATTAACCAGTAGTTGTTGTAGGCACGCGACAAAACATATTTAAGGAGATATAATCAATAAAAATTAAAACGTCCAGGGGCGCCTGGCTGGCTCAGTCAGTTGGGCGTCCGACTTCGGCTCAGGTCGTGGTCTCGCAGCTCCTGAGTTTGAACCCTGCATCGGGCTCTGTGCTGACAGCTCAGAGCCCGGAGCCTGTTTTGGATTCTGTGTCTCTGTCTGTCTCTGTCTCTCTCTCCTCCTCCCCCACTCATGCTCTGTCTCTGTCTCTCTCTCAAAAATAAACATTAAAAACATTAAAATGTACAGATTGAATAATTTAGAAGAGGATTCTTTGAGCCACAGATGAACTCAGTTTTGTAGGAGTTTCAAATATCTTAAATGGTTATCTTTCCCCAAAATATTACGATTGGGTTTGCATGCAGCCTCTTAGAAATCCTCCATTTTGGAGAAGGCCAAGATCACCACATTTCAGTGGTTTTGCCAGCTTACTTCTTTGCCTCAGCTACTACTCTCCTTTAGCTCTTTCTGGAGGGAGAATCTTACTTCGTTTGAGACAGCTGGGTCCCCTTGTGTTTTCCTCTAAGCTTTTAAATAAGCTTTGTGTCATTGCAGAGACCAAACTTGCCCTTTGCTCACGTCAAGAAGTTAGTAACAGTTCTTTCTAGTTGCCATCCTTTAAAGTATTAGAAGAATCAGTATTTCCCAAGGCACATCAGCGTGTTCTCTTTTGATAAATGTTTAACGGCGTGTCAGTTTGTGCGTTAAGGGACAGTTAAGGGACGCAAAGAACCCAAAATTAAAAACAATGATTTCCACACTCCTCACCCATCTTCTTTCCAAGTCAACAACGAGTATTGTTTGTGGAGGGGAGGAGAGATCTCAGGGACGGTCTCTTGTGACTTGGTGCTGCTGAAAACCTCTGCATTCCCGAATTCGTGAGTCATTCCACCCCAAACCTCTCTCCTTATCCCCTGCATAGCAGTGTGTTTCCAAGTACGTGTCTATGTGGCCACGTGCTTTCTAAACATGCCTTACAACCATTTTTGGTACAAACTGGCGCGTTTCCTCTACATTTTGTGATGGTAGTATTTGTGTTTTCTGTCAGGTCATTCCATTCATTAGGAAAATTTTACCCTCCTTTCATTAGAAGAAACTGAAGGATTGACAAGGCGGGGCATCGTGTTCATTCATTAGAAGGGGGTGAGGCAAGCACTCCCATTTATTAGTACCTAAAGATAAGCACTGTTCTGGGTGGTTTCCAGGTGGCGATTTGCCAATTGTGTGTATGATTGCATTTGTCTTTGAGTTTACAAATAACTTTTTTTTTTTCCTGATGCTTTTGCATGCGTTACTTGTACTTAAATGATGTCTCTGCTAATAACTTTTGCTTCCCAGCTCCAGGCTGTGTGTATCCGGACTGATTAACAAATACATTTGGGTATGTCAGCCTCTTCACATGAGACCTATTCTGAAAGTTGCACAGAGACATCTGTTACAAACCCGTATTTTCAGTGGTATCTAGGGAAACTTTCTCTAAGGCTAATTTGTGATTGACTTTTGAGGACTTTGTGGAAGGATGGTGAGATTAAAGATGTGAGTTGTTCAACTCTTTTGGGGATTGAAAGTAAAGGGTTTTGGGTATTCATTCACTAAGCAAGACAGATAGCTCCTGAATTATCTTGAGTAAAACATTTTAGCTCTTGTTTTACCAGTGTACTGTCTTCACACTTGGCCTGAGTCATCTGCTTTTGGGTATTTGGCATTTGTTTTCTCCCAGTAATGACTGGGGTTGGACTTAGCCATGTGCAGTTTCTGTCTGCACCTCTAGGTCTTTCATGCATGAGATACAAGCCGTGATTAATAGTGCAATCTGTGACTAGTGCCAGGGAGGGGTTATTTTGGATCTTTTTCTAGGCATTCTACTAACGTGAAAACAACTCTAATATCCACACATATATGTGGTTATGGTGGTCAAGCTTGTATATAAATAAAAACCTCTGCCAGGGCAGACCAGGAGGTGATTATCATCTTTCTTGGGATGCCCACGGATAAATTGTTCCTCTTTTGAGCAAGTATCTATGGGTCACATTGATTTAGACACACGCATGGTTGATTAAAAGGTATTGCGAGGTTAAAAAAAAAATTGAAACCATATTTAAGACACTCCTCTTTTCTAATATGGCCTGTCCCAGCACACGCTGTTTACAATTTCATCTTCCAGCTTTTGCAAAGCCAGATGACTAACGACCACCGTTCTTAATGCCGTGCCGGTGGACGTCATCGCAGATGACGGTGCGCAGAGTTTTGGCACCATGAAGAAGCATGTAATTTGAAATTGCGCTTTTTGTTAAATACCCATGCTAATCTCCCAACCATTCAAAACATTAAAAAAACAAAACAAAACAAAACAAAACAGTGATGTCTGCTCATTGAATGGAGGCAGCACTGGCAAAGATGTACCTTTTTTTTTTTTTTGGTTTTTTTTCATGTGCCTTAGAAGCACTCGCAGAAATCAGGGAGAAAAAAACTGCATGTCATTATTTGACATGCCCTTTGGAAGGGACAGCCTTAAGACAGACAGGTTAACCCTTTCACCCAAGGGTCATTTTTACCCTTTCGAGGAAATGTGCCTCCCCCCCCCCCCCCCCCCCCGTAAAGCACAACAACTACAGTATCTTTAAAAGGAAGGTTGCACATGGGATGCTGTATCTTTATTTAACATTTAGCAGATATTTTAGGATGGTCTGTGTAGGAAGTCTTATGTTCCTTTACATGGTTTTTAGTTATTTAATGTTTGTTTCAAAAAAAGAGGGGATTCTGGGGATTGGTTGCGTAACAGTGTAAGACTTACTGCCACTACGGAAGGATACACTTAAAAATAGTTAATAGTGAATTCTTTGTCGTGTGTACTTTAACACGATTAAAAAAAAGGGGGGGGGAGGGAGAGGGTTTCAATGTACCCATTCTCCAGATGGAGAAATAGAACGCGTGGACCACTTTTTCAAAGTTAGGTGTAGCAGCTTTAGTGCCTCAGTGGGAAGAGCAAACATTTAAAGAGGACTCGTGTGTTTCTGATCGATGCAGAGAGGTGACAGGTGTGTAATGCGATTCTAATACATAGGATAATCCAGGGAAGACAACAGCTAGTCGCATAGCCCTAAATGCCTTTTTTTTTTTTTTTGGAGACTGGCTTGCATCTTGATGGGCCCTATGTATAGAAAGCCGTGTCATTTCGTTTGAAAACCACACCATTTGGGATTATCTGTTTGTATTGACTTGGTTGCCTTTCTCAGTGCAAGGATCTGCTCAAATGAAAAGAGATAGACTTGTAGTTTATGTAAGGGCGTATAAGCCCACACTTCCCTCCCTCCGTCCCTGGCTTCCTTCCTCCCTTTCTCTCTCTTTCCATTTTACCCTTCCTTTATTAGATATTTACCGAGCACCCGTTATGCACCAAGAACTGGGGATAGGTGATCAAAACCAGAGTCCCTCTCCTCCCAGAACTTACCCGTAGGACAGACACCAAAAAGGTCTCTGCGATAGAGTATTGTGAGCATGCAAGCCTGGAGGCAGGAAGCCCAGTCAGGGGGTTAGTGTGATTGTCCAGGCAAGAGGTGATGGTGGCTTAGCTACAATGGTGCCAGATTTAAAAACCATTGAAGAGATGGTTTTTATCAATATGACTAGGGGATTGATTTCTGGAAGATGAGGGGAGGGAAGAGTCCCTACTCATCCTAAGGAGAGAGGGAGCCTGGCGGGATAAGATTGACCCAGTATGGAAGCCTGGATTGTCCTTTGTGGCAGTAGAGGACTGGAGGGTTTCTGCCTTGGACTTGAGTCCGAGTCCTTGATGGAGAGCAGAAAATAGCTGTGACTAGACATTCCAAGAGCAACTGTAACTACAAACGGTGGCACAGTTGGTCATTGGGTTATAGGCAGTGCAGTTTTGATAATTTATATCAGAGAGTAGCCTCTCCGAAGAGAGAGGCAGCGACCCCTCCAAAGCAACCACAGCTGAGGCCCCAGCAGGGTCCAGTGCACAGCTACACATATTCCTTTCCTAAGGCCGCTGTTAACAAAGCACCACAGACTGAGTGGCTTTCAGAAATTTATTTTCGAGATTTCCAAAGTCACGGTGTCAGTAGGGTTGGTTCCTTTTGAGGGCTGTGAGGGGCAATGTTTCTAAGTGTCTCATTTCGGCTCATAGATGGATGTGTTCTTTTTTGTATCTCTTCACATCATCTTCCTCCTGTGCCCTTCTGTCTCTGTGTGTGAATTTCTCCTTTTTATAAGGACACTAGTCCTATTGGATTAGGGCCCACTCTAAGGACCTCATTTTAACTTGATTACCACTGTAAAGAGTTTATTTCCAAATAAGATCACATTTCAGGGTACTGGAGATTTGGGGGGAGCACAGTTCAACCTGTAATAGTAGGTAAACCTATCAAGAAGGCAGCACCCAGGGCAGGTAGTAGTGGGACCCTATGGGAGCTGGTAGGTTTGGAGTGACATGGCTCATAACCAGACATTTTTTTAGCACATGTTAAGCATAAACTTCTGATGGATCCCCAGAAAAGCTTGGAACAAGTCTTTAGAGTTGAGGGTACATACATTACTAGGTATGGACAAAGCCAGCAAAACAAGGCTATGCTTTGAAATAGATATATACATATTGCCCCGATTACTGAATTTGCTAATACAGGCATTGTCCTTGGTTTGGCCTTGAATTTGTCTTCCCAGCTTGTGAAAGAGCAACACCAAGTTTTAACATTGAAAACAAAGAATTAAATATAATTAGTTTGTCACCCTGACAGGTTTAACAATCATTGTTTTGATGTGGTAATATTTACTTATAAGAACAATAGCCACCAGTTCCCATACACAACACGCACACAGACACGCGCGGACACACACACACACACACACACACACGCAGACACACACACACACACACACACGCAGACACACACACACACACACACACACACACACACCACAGGTTGAACATAGATGTTTCCATGCAGGGCAAAAAAAATTAAGCTTTTATAGTTGTTGATGAATAATTTATGCCTATGTGCTACCTTTGTTTTACGCAGTGAAAGCACAAAAGACAAAATTCTGTGTTTTAAAAATATATCATAATAAATAACAATCCAGTTAAAATGGGCAAAGGGTCTGAATTAGCCGTTCTACAAAGAAGATATGCAGATGACCAATAAGCATACAAAAGGGATGTTCAACATCACTAGTTACTAGAAAATGCAAATCAAGACCCTAGTGAGTTGCCTCTTCCTACTCTGCAGGATAACGATAATAAAAAAGGCACACAATAACAAGTTTTGATTAGGAAGTGGAGAAATTGGAACTTCCATACATTGTTGGTGGGATTGTCTAATGGCATAGCCACTTTGGAAAACAATTTGGCAGTTCCTTAAAAAGTTAAACATGAGCCTGTGACCCAGCAGTTCCATTCCTAGGTCTACACCTAAGAGAAATTAAAATGTATGTCCATACAATAACTTGTACGTGAATGTTCATAGCAGTGCTATTCACAATAGCCAAAATAAGGAAAAAGCCCAAAGTCCATCAACTGATGAATGAATAAATAAGTTGGTCTATGCGTATATTGGCAAATTATGTTTATAAAAAGAAATACTGACCTTTGCTACAGCATTCATGAACCTTAAAAACATTTTGCTAAGAAAAAGTGTCGGACAGAAAGGACTGCATATTGTATGATTCCACATATATGAAAGGTCCAGAGTAGCCAAATCCAGGGAGGGAGAAGGTAGATTAGTGGTTGCTAGGGCTGAAGGTGGGGCTGGGGACTTGGGAACCTCTGAGGGATGTGTGGTTTCTTCCTGAGATGATGAAAATGTTTTAAAATTGACTGTGGTGCTTTTTGCACAAATCTGTGAATATTCTCAGGCTATTGGAATTGTACACTTTAAGCGGATGAACTACGTGGTATAGAAATTGTATGTCAAGAAAGCTGTTAAAAAATGTCACACATCATAGAGAAAAATATAGGATGCTAAATTTAATTAGGTTATATGCCAAATAGAATATTTTGATCTAATAACTTCTCTACATATTTGGGACGAACATACCAAGAGGAGCAGTGGAGAAAGGTTGATAGGAGCATTGCAGATCTTCGAAGTAGGAATGGTCAATGACTGAAAATCTTACAGCATACTCCATGTGTCTCCAGCCCATACCTCTCTTCTGGGCCAGGAGCCCTAGTTTCTAGGTTCACCCTGGCCATTTCCTCCTAGATGGACTGCTCCTGCTCCTTAAATTTCTGATTGGTCCAACAGGAACTGATCTTCGTCGCATTTCTTCTTCTGACACATCCATTTCAGCAGAGGCCACTGTTGTCCTCTGGGTCCTCAGCTTGAACCTTCATGACAGTTGCTGACTTCGCCTTTTCCCTTGGCCATCACAAACATGTCATTGCCAAGTCTTCCAGACCCCATTGAACAATGTCCTGTGACTTTTGTTGTTCTGCCTGCCTCTTTCTCATTCACTTCCTTCTCGGAACCGAGAATTAAGGGGAACAGAATTATTTATCGAGTCTTTATTGAGCCTGCTGTTTTGACCTACTATGTCAGCCTTCATAACAAAGCTACCCAGGAGCCGGACTTACCCCTTTTTATAGATAAGGAAAGTGAGGCTCAGAGGGTAAGGGACAAACCAATCAACATGATAAAGGAAATGTGACCTATAAATGGAGGAATTGGGGTTTAGAACTGTTTTATCTCGTCCCTGAGCTCAGACTCTTTCCGTTGTGACTATGAAATAAATCTTTCTATCCTATGGCTCTGAATGTGTCATTTCTGTGCTCAAGAGTCTTCACCTTCTGTTTTACCTGTCCCCGCCTGCCAGGCCAACCCCAGCCAGCATCCCTGTATGTATACCCCATATTAAAACCAGATCCATAATAAACTCTCATTTGTGTTAAGTGCCTCTCTGCCATGTTGAGACTCTCCCCTTCCCTGGAACATCCGTACTTATCCAGCACACCCCTTCCCTGCAACACCTTACCTGTTGCCTATGCAAATACTCATCTCCCGATCTCTCCAAATAAAAAGTAAATGCATAATCAGTTCCATAGTATTTTCTTAAAATGTTTCTTATGATTAAAAAATATCTTCTATTTTAGTTATTTTCATATTTGTCATAGATTCCTTCTCTTGGCTTATAAGCTCCATAACAGCAAGAATTGACTCTTGATCGGTTTTGATTTCCCTCATTGAACCTAGCATATAGTCCTTACGCAGAGTAGATAATTAATCTTGAGTGAATTCATTATAGGGATACTAGAATATTGTTCTTTTTTGTGAATTTCCTATGACCAGAGGGAGATATTTGTTTGTTGTTGTTGTTGTTGCTTTGATGCACTGAGAGAGAGAGACAGAGAGAGCACAAGCAGGGGAGGGGAAGAGGGAGGGGTAAAGAGAATCTTAAGCAGACTCCAAACCCGGCATGTAGCCCAAGGCGGAGCTTGATCTCACGTGAGATGAACACAAATCAAGAGGCAGATGTTCAACCAACTGAGCCACCCAGGTGCCCCAGAGGGAGATATATGATGTCTGGTGAGGTGAGTGTTCCTGGGAAGACCAGCCTAGGGAGCTTCTTTAGGTATATGGATAGATGTCCCTACAGCATAAGAAACTGTTGTCATAATATTTCAGAACTTCCAAAATGGAGTGAGATGAGTAAATCACAGAGAATGTCACAACCCTAAGGAATCATTGGTTTTTCATTTTTACATTCCTTTCCATACCTGGTCCAGATAACAATTTTTAAATAGTTTTTTTTTTAAGTTTTTTTTTTCAACGTTTTTATTTATTTTTGGGACAGAGAGAGACAGAGCATGAACGGGGGAGGGGCAGAGAGAGAGGGAGACACAGAATCGGAAACAGTCTCCAGGCTCTGAGCCATCAGCCCAGAGCCTGACGCGGGGCTCGAACTCACGGACCGCGAGATCGTGACCTGGCTGAAGTCGGACGCCCAACCGACTGCGCCACCCAGGCGCCCCTTAAATAGTTTTAATCAGAACATAGACATGTTTTAAAACTCTGCTTCCTTCACTTAAAACTATACCACAGGCATTCCTTCATGTTGCTACATAGTTTTCAAAACGATGATTATGTGTCATATTCCATTGAGTTGCTATACCATAATTTCTTAACCATCCCCTATTGTTTGACATTTAAGTTTGTTGTGGATTTTTTATTATTATTACAAAAAAAAACCACCACATGCCGTGTCTTTTGGCAAGAGAAATATATACTCTGAAGACCTTAATCTCCTTCGTCTTATGCTGGCTGAAAAAAACCTTCCTTTAGGCTTGAGTTTGGACAAAAATGTGTTGGAGCTGAAGCCGGTCTTGGACACCCTCACCCTCACTTCTATCCCTCTTATTTCTGCCCCTCTTCCTCTTAGCACATTCTGTTCCACTGCAGTGCCTGTCACAGGAACTCAGGCCTTCCCTCCTCCCCAGACACTGATCTGTCTTCCACAAACACTGCCCTTCTTGTCCCTCCGCCTAGCCACATTCTCTCTTCTTCTCTTGCTTCTCAAATCTTGGTAAGATGTGAACCTATTTCCTGGGAATTTGTCATTTTATTACAAAAAGACTTCTGGAGATGACCATGTGGTAGCCCAACAAAGCGCATCATTAAAAGTGTGCCTTTGCTCTCTTTAGCTAGAACTCTTCCAACAGACAAAATGTCTATACAAGTAGGTAAATATATAACGTGTTATATAGTAGTAAGTGCTAAAAGGAAAGATTAGACTGGGTGGGTGGTACTCTGTGCTCTTTTCTCCTTCAGGTGGGGTAGTCAGGGAAGGCCTTTCTGAGAAGGTGACATGTGAGTAGAGAGGCTGGAGGGAGGGGTCCTTCCTGCAGAGGTCCGGAGAAGGCGCTTTGCAGGCAAAGGGATCTGCTCGTGCAAGGGGCCTGGTGTGTTCCAGGGGCTGCAAGGAAGGATGCAGACACGAAGATGGTGAGGAAGGAGTGGGATGTGATGGGTGGGCTTGCAGACCATGCTGTGAACATTGGATGCTAATCTTAGCGACAAAGGAAGCCACTGGGGAGTTTTGAGAAGAGAATCCATCACTTCTAAAGACCTCCTCTGTAGCTGAAGAGTGGACTTGTAGAGGGTAGGGTGGCAGCCGAGATGTGTTAGGAGGCAAGAGACCATGGCAGCTTGGACTAGATGATCGTGGGCGCTGAGAAGGCATTTGGCTTAGTTTGGAGGTAAAGCTGAAAGGGCTTGCTGACAGATTGGGGGTGGGGGTCAGGGAGATATCAAGGAGGATGCTAAAATTCTTGACCTGAGGCATTGGGAGGATGGAGTTGCATCAGCTGAGATGGGGAAGATGGCCTGTGGAACAGGTTTGGTGCTGAGAAGTGGAACTCAACAGGGAGCCTGTTATGTGTGAGATCTCCAGTAATACGGGATGTGGAGTCTGATGTTCCGGGAAGGAGGTTGGGCTACAGCTCTAGAGTCAGGAGCACAGTCTTGGCATCAGATAGGCCCGCCTCATCTCACAGCGCACAGCCCCTCACTCAGGGGGCCGCAACCACCCTGGAGTTTCAGATCCTCGAAAGCACTAAGCCCTTCTCAGCTACAGGGCCTTTGCATATGCTGTCCTTTTGCCTAGACCGTTCCTGCCAAGATGACAGTTGCTTTTCCTTGGCTCCCTAATCCATATTAGGGTTCCCTTGTAAATATTCCTGCTACCCTGAACCTTTCCTTCCTAGCATTTATCAATTTTCAGATTTGTCTTTCTGTAAGTGATTTTTAATTTTTTTAAATTGGGAAATCCATTATGTCCCACTAGAATCTGGATTCTTCTCATGCATGTTTAGTTTATTACCATTTTCCCAATATCTAGCCCTGGCACATAGCAGATACTTCTTCGATATTTGCTGAATGAATGGATGTCTGTTATCAATTTATTACTTTATACATGATATATTGTAGTTCCTCTATTTGTAAACATACAATTTCATGAGTAATCACACCTAACGATTTTCTTACCTTCTTAAAACATAGCTAATCGGTTATTTAATGGCTCCCTGTTTTTTTTGTTTGTTTTTTGGGGTGCGTGTGTGTGTGTGTGTGTGTGTGTGAAAACACTTAGTAGATAATAGGAAGGAGTAGGCTGTGGTTAGATTGAATGATCGGTGGCCTGTGAAACTTTCAAAAGAAGAGGAATTTAAGGCTTATATAAACTTCCTAATCAAAATCCCTCTACCTCCCGTTTCCCTGTCAGCAGCTCTGTTGCATTTCTGTGGACACCTGTATCTAACATTGCCTGAGGTTATTTTATAGTGACCTTTGACAAGACCTATTCCTACTTGCCATGTGCATCGCCATGTTTATGGGGTGGGGGCAGACAAGGGTGGCAGGGGAGGGGTGGGAATGTGGTGGGGGATGAGAGGATCTGAGCTGGCTGATGACCTCCTTTGATGACTTAGAAAAGGTCTGTTGTCTCCAGCCTCCTTGGGAAGATTATAGGAAATGATATGTGAGGGCAGAGATTTGATTTCCTGAGAAAGGGTTGTTTGGCCATAAAAGAGCTCTAGGTCTGTGTCTTTGACAGTGTAGAACTGTATGGAAAACAGGATTAAATTAGAGAATGATCTCTTTACTGTCTTTGAGAAAAGGTGCTCATGTTGTTTGAGAAACCCATATACCGGTTCCATAAATACATATGTGTGTTACACTGGTCTGTATAGAAATTGATTGAGGGATGCCTGGGTGGTTCAGTCAGTTAAGTGTCCGACTTTGCCTCAGGTCATGATCTCATGGCTGGTGAGTTTGAGCCTTGCATCAGGCTCAGTGCCGACAGCTCAGAGCCTGGAGCCTGCTTCGGATTCTGTGTCCCCCTCTTCTCTCTGCTCCTCCCCTGCTCATGCTGTGTCTCTCAAAAATAAAAATAAGCATTAAAAAATTAAAAAAAAATTAATTAATTGATGTGTATGTCATTTGGGGAACTTCATGAGACAAGGTCACCATCTGTAGAGATAACATTGTGAAGCATTTGCTCAACAAACGTGTGTTGAAGATTTGCAGGGCTTCCTATTATCTATATGGAGTGAGGCCCTGGGGAAGCATGGTGAACAAGAGAGAGAGGTCTTTGCCTTCGTGGAGGTCATAAAATCCTCTGAATCTCAGTTCCCTCATCTGTAAGATGGAGGTTGTAACAATACTTTCTTCATAGCCTTTGCAAGAGGAGTAAATGGCCATGAATGTGAAAACACAATTAGATTTAAAAATGGTATGTAAACTATGAACGGCTATTTATGATCGATGTCCCGAATATAGTTATTATTTCCTCTGGGACTAAATCCTGAGTAATTATTTCTAGTTTTGAATATCCTCCAACCCTACACAACCTAAGATTTTATTCTTATAATTTAGGGAGCTACAATTTTCTTTCACTATAGTCCTAACAAAAAGAAAGACAATGTGAGGTATGTAGTTTGGGTTATAAACAGTTGTGTTAGTTAGCTATTTCTGTGTAACAAATTGGGGCCCCTCCTCAGCATATATTTATTAACTCAGAGTTTCTGTGGGTCAGGAATCTGGTTATTCCTTAGCTGGGTCTCCTGGCTCAGAGTTTCTCTCAAGGCTGTAACCAAGATGTTGGCCAGAGCCACAGTCACCTTGAGCCTCATCTCGGAGATCTGTTTCTAAACTCACATGGCTCTTGCAGGCCTCAGAAGTTCCACACCAAGCTCATTACATGGCTATTGGCTGCTTATCTGGCCAAGAGTAAGCAAGGGTTCTAAGAGGGAGAAAGTGAGAAATGACAGTCTTTCTTTCTAATCTTATCTCACAAGTGGCATCCCATCACATTTGCCATATTCTGTTCATTAGAAGCAAATCACTAGGCCCAGCCTGGACTCAGGAGAGGAGATTACACACGTGTATATTAGAAGACTGGGATCATTAGGGGACACGTCAGAGACTGCCTCCTCCACAGTACTTGTAAATGACACTTTGAGTTAATGCTGTATTTATGGCATTGATAATGTTACACCATTTGAAATGAAAGACATAGAGGAAAAAGGCACCACCATCCCCCTAAGAAACAATAGTTAGGGCAGACAAGGGAAGGTGGTGTTACAGCCTTCTAGATTTTGACTTGTAACCAATAAAGAATCCTGGTTCGTTCTTTTGCTTTTGGCACTGACTCAGGCTTGGATATTTAGAACCTCTCAGTTTTTCGGGAAAGCATTTGAAAGGCGCTTTCCAAATATTGGTGGTAAACCAAGATCAGTCTTTCCTAAGCAAGAGTACCAAATTAAAAATACGTTAATTTAAATTCGTCATTTCACAGGATTGGTATCTCATCCATTCACTTGATTACCCTTAACCTACACTTGGAAAACAAAGCTGATTCCATCATTTGGAGATTAAGGGGGAGGGCATTACAGGTATAGAGGAAACCTAGTGTTATGGGAATAAGCTTGCCATGGTTGAGAAAAAGGAAAAAAGATCAGTGTACAGCCCAAGTGTAGCGGGCAAGGGGGCAAATGCTATGCGATGACATTGGACGTGAGGTGTGGCGAGCCAGGTTAGGGGTTTCAGTTTCATCTAAATGCAATGGAGGGAGAGTCATTGCACAGTTTACGTGACTACAAACAGTGATGAGTTATTTTTATTTTTTTTAGTGATTCTAATTCCAAGTTACTGCATCTAGTTGTTTTGGGGAGAGATATTCTGGAATCTGTTAGCTAAAACGGTGCTTGGGCAAAGATGAAACAAACACCGAAACTTTGTGAAAGGATGTTATAATTATGTAATGTGTTTAATGGAGTTGAAGACTTGTGTATTTCTACCAGCCAATGGCAAAGGCAGTGTGGTGGAGGCATTTGGAATGAGGTCCTCAAAGCATAGGGATTCCTAGTATTACGTTAGTTCATGCGACAGGACTTAAATTCATTCAGAAAAACATCCAGTGTAGGAGTCTTTTTGGCATATTCTGTGCATATTTTCTCAAACAAGCAGCCATCATTTTTCTGTTGTGTCGTTTATGGCTGTTGCCTCTATGCAGTCCTATGGCTCTTTTCTAAGCCAGCAAGCGCCCAGGCAACTTGGCAGTGTCTTCTAGGATTTTAATATTAGAGCACACCTTTTAAAATAGTGGTCTTGGTAACTTCTCTTTCCTCTAAATTCCCCCTGAAAGCTGACCTTGCGAGAAAAACACCCCAGAGAGGAACACAGGAGAATCTATTTTTCCTGAAAGAGTAGCTAGGAAGGGAAGGTTCCAGAGTTTTAACATGGGGAATCAACCAGTCCTAAAATCTCCTTGCTGGTATGTTCCTCTCTGAGTCAAGGTGAATTTTAGCTGGCTTGCACAAACATGTTTAAGAAAATGTTAATTATATCTCGTTTAAGGATTCCCTTACTTTTCTTTTTAAAAATTTGAAAGAGAACTTTATTGTTTCCTCATCTTTAAAACTCGTAGAAAATACAGAAGCATATAAAGAAGGAAATTCTAACCAAAGATAATCACTGTTGGTGATTTGATGTATAGTCTTTTGTAATTTATGTCTTTATCCATCCGTATCATCTAGTTATAATTCATAGAGTATTTGCAGATTTGTGTTTGGATTTTTTTCCGTTTAACTTATTTTGTGAACATTTCCCTGAGGTCATGATTTATTTTTTGAAAATATGATTTTAATGATGGTATAATCTTCTCTTTGTTTAATTTACTTAAGCTATTCTGCTTATGATTAGGTGCAGTCTGTTTTGAAATTTTCCCTGGAAATAAATAATATTGTGGTGAACCTTCCCACACACAAACCTTTGTCTGCATCTCTCATTTTTCCAGGGGAATTATTCCAACAAGTGGCTTTTGATACATCCTATTAAATTGCTTTCAAAGCTTGTCCCAATCGCCTCATCATCATTAAGACTATGCAGAGAGCCTATCAAACTTGACCTTTAACCAAGATTTGGATAGTCATTAAAAAAGAAGTATTTGCCAATTTACTAGGCAAAAATTATTTTAATTTGCTTTTATTGGATTAAAAGGAACATCGAACATTATTTCCATTTATTTGCAGGCAATTTGTCAATTGCCTGTTCATGTCTGTCTGTGCCTTTGGGCATTTATCTTTCAGAGTATTAATGTTTAAGATGCTGAAATTTACACGTTTTAATAGGGGAAGGATATGCACCCTTTATCCTTAAAACTTAGAGGCACAAACATAGCATCCAGCCATATGCTTTTAGGGTAAAAGGTTCAAAACAGCATTTTTTTTTCCCCTGTGGGTCTTAACTTCTGGTATAGTAGTTTATATATGAGTTTGCAAATGTGTAAACACATTGCTTTCAGAGTCATGTCACTTCTGCCTGTTACAGGTTCAATTATCCCAATCTTCCTTATATTCTTCTGCCCATGTCTCCCTTTCATCTACTGTAATAAAAATTTTAAAAGATCCAGACTTCTCCTTATCCCACTTTATTCAACTACACTTTCAGGTGGCAGCCTGCCAAGGAAACCACAGTCTGAAAAAAAGCCTCATGTGAGAACCCAAGGGGTCCATAGCTCTAGTGGAGAGGAATAGTTGACAGAGAAAAAAAGACAGCTTCTTGTCGTTTGTCGATGCCCTGTGAGGAATGAACTTCCCCACTGCCGGCTGGGAGGGCGCAGGCTTAGTGATCGGGCAGGCTTAGTGATCGGGACGGCCTAGGGGCTCAGGAATTTCAGGTATCTGACAGTCCTTTCTCTTGTTCTGCCTTTGGCCAGAGGCAACTCCTTCATCTCCGCTGCTGCCTCATTTTATAATGGACGCAATAATACCTCAAAGGTATGTTCTAATTCATTATTCTTAGAGACTCCGAAAATATAATTGCTAATTATTATAACTGCTAGATCATTAGTTCTTCACTCCTTTTTATAGAATTTTAATCATACGCCGAAATTTGACACGCAGGTCCTCGAATTTGTGGAGATTTTGTTGCCTGTTATTTTCATAGCTTCTTGACGTTGACCTTACCCCGTGCTAGGTGAATTCCTCCAAATGTAAAAACTTGAAAGTGTGTTGAAAGTGTGTAGAAATTTTGGGGTTCCAAGAAGAGGGGCTGCCAAAGAAATTATAAAATTTTAGGGAGATAAAGAAAAAAAATGCTTGATTTCTACCCTCAAAAAAAGAAATGATAAAACTTTATATCTCCATAGGTCATTGTAACTCAATAGTAAAATAACTAAATGTTTGAAACCGTTGGTTTTAAAACCACGTTCGCTTCTTTTTCCTCCAATGTGAGCCATATAATCTGGTCACTGGTAAATGATTATACCTAAGACTAGGTATTAAAGTTTACCTAAATATTCAGCAGGAGGGTCATGTGGGCACCAATAACTTAACAAATGGTGTATTCTGAATAGTGGCCCTGGCTTTCATTGTGCAGTTTTAAGCTTGCAACTGTGTTAATATTATTTTTTTAATTTTTGAATTTTATTTAAATCCAACTTAGTTAACATATAGTGTAATAATGCTTTCAGGAGTAGAATTTAGCGATTCATCACTTACATATGACTGCATGTTAACTTCTTAGGCATCTTTTTGTCAATTTGTAAGTTCATAAAATTAATGTGGCTGTGAGCTGAAAATAGTGAAAAGAATGTACATTGAACAGTGGTGATTTTTTCCTCAACGGCATTGTTTAATTTAGTGGGTGAGCGTCTTATTTTTGTAATTAGGTCCTAAGGACCTGAAGAGTAGAAACCATGTGTTGTCATTCCTCTAGAAACAGAGAGAGTCAACAAATGCTGGAATTATCACCTAGACCATCTGGTTTCTTTACCATGACTCAATCTAGAACCAACTGTGAGTCTTTGGTTACTTGGGTAACTACATGCTGCCTCAGTTTCCCAACCCATAAATGGGAAAAATGATATCTTCTCAAATTTACAAGGCTATTGTGAAGCTTAAATGATGGGTCATTCATAGTTGGTAGATTAAAAGCTTCATGTGGACTAGTAAAAATTCAGTGTCATTTTGTAAGCTATTTTTTTATTTTTTCATTTTTAGATGTTTTATTTTCAGATGCATGACTGAAGGTGGAGATGTGCATTTTGACCTCTTCCCCTCCACTTTTGCCAGGGAGATTTTGCATACTGATAAGAGCTAACGGTTGATTTAGAAGGAGTTATTATCAGATGTTTTTAGCTCCCGGGGCCTCTGGCTTCTCCTGGGCTGGCCTTAATACGAACGAGGGCCATGTAACAGTCTCTTCAGTTCAAGTGTCAGCTACATCATCTTCATCAGGAAGAAAATTTCAAACATTTATTTTCTTTGCAAAAGGCAAGTTTTCGTGGTGGAGTCGGTTTACTTCTGAACCGATCTCATTTACCTGAATGAGGAGCGCATATTTATTTTCAGGGTAAGTGGTGAGGTGGTATAATTCTCATGTGACAGATGAAGCGAACACTCTGCTGTAAATTACATATGGCTGGAAGGAGATGTTCTGGTATGAAACCACATTTCTGCCTTGCTTACTGGCTCTTCTTGGTTTGGGGCTGAGAGATGGAGGACTGGTGACTCTTGGATTTACCTGGAAAATGAAAATCTCTCTTTAGAGAAACCAGAAAGGGGTGAGTAATACCATGTCTATGTACTTATATAAAGAGGAGGATCTGGGGATGTGACCTGGGTCCAGCCTCTCTCTAGTCTGGAGACCGGAAGCGTCACAGAAAATGTCAGAGTGGCTTGGGGCATTACATTTTATTTTCAAAGGGCGTGTGATAACGCAATTAAGCTTTTCTCTTTGTTTTACGTAACCTTACGGGCTACATTAATGTGTCACAAAGTGGGATTTTTGTTGTTGTTGTTTCTGTGAGCCTTCAGTCTCATAAAAATTAAATGCGTGCATTCCTGTAACCTGATATGTCCTCTCCAGTAAAAATCAATGCTTCTTGCCCTTGCCGTGTGAGCTGCAGAGGTCTTATTATGTAGCCTGTGTGTATTGTGTGCATATGGCCTTTGGTCTCCCGTGTTTTCTGATGTTTCTGAAACATATGAGACCTCAGCCCCACTACAAACAATCTGTTGGCTTGTGACTAGTCTTCCTGTGTGCTTGCGAGAGAGCAGTTAGAGGGTGTCCGTCCCCCCCACCCAATGTCACAATGTTTGCCTTGGGAAGTGGGCACAGAACATGGTCAGCTTATTACTTATCTGTGTGTTATTCCTTTGGTTGAAGGGGACAAGAACATCTGAAGAATATGGATATCTGCATAATTTTAATGATATCCATAATATGGATATCAGCAAAATTTTAAATCATTTAGTTCCTTCCAGACTTGAATTACACTATCTTAAAGATATGCCAAGTACGCAGAGTTTGACTCTTGATGGCCAATTATTTGCCCAAGCTTAGATGCAATGATTTTTCCTAACCAAGTGGAATTTCCATCAGTTTTCTCCTAGCAGATAGCCAAATGTTGAATTTTAGGATTAGGTTCCAAAGTAGAGGAAAGACTCTGAGATCCTCTAAGATTCTGCCTGAACTGATCATGGCCTCTAATAAATGAGACCAACCCAGCCCTTGAGAGCATACACTTGTGAGATTTAAAGATGTGTTACTGAGATGATGGAGCTTGTAGGAGCAGGTTGCGTCTATTCTGCTACATAAAATTCCAAAAATGGAATTGTGTACTATGCTCTTGAGGTAATTCCAAGGTTGTGTTAGTGCGAATGATGAACTATCCCTAATTGTCCTTGACCCAGTTTCGGAAGGAGGGAAAGCATGTCAAGGTCAGAGGTTTGGTGCAGTCCAGGCATGATTTTGTCTCTGCTTGGGTGATGTCACTGAGTCAGTAGGACAGCATCCCTCGGTGAGCTCAGATCTTACTCACAAGGCCCCATTTACGTGATCAGCAGAAAGGATTCTCCCAACCTGAATGACATAGATGAGCACCTGTTAAGGGGCGTGGCTAAAGACTTCCTATCACTGCCTGTTCACGAGGAGGAAATAGACTAATAAATTAATTTGATTAATGCCTACTATATGCCAGGCACCATGTTAAATACTTTATTTACATTGCTTTAGTTAGGAGATGTTATGGTCTTTTTTTCTGACGGGCAAACTGACATTCAGAGAGGCTGAAGATTTTACCCAAAGTCATGTAGTTTTTAAGTGGCAGAGCCAACCTTTCTGTCATGGGTGCCTCCTTTCCTTGTGCTGCTAATTATTGTATTATACACATATTTTTGAAAAACTTGCCAAGAGAAACCACCACACCGTCTTCTTCAATAAAGATATACATACTGAGAAAAGACCATGGACCTCTTGGTTCCATAGATCTTACTTCCATACCTGCTGCCAATACGAGATGTGTTTGTTTTGTTTTTTTTTTTTTTTAGTTTTATCTGTCACCAGATATTTTACTGAGTGCCTACGAAATCCTAATTTTTAGAGCCATTGACTTCGAGCAGTACAATAAAAGCATAGGTCATTTCTATATTTCTTTTTTTTTCAACGTTTATTTATTTTTGGGACAGAGAGAGACAGAGCATGAACGGGGGAGGGGCAGAGAGAGAGGGAGACACAGAATGGGAAACAGGCTCCAGGCTCCGAGCCATCAGCCCAGAGCCCGACGCGGGGCTCGAACTCCCGGACCGCGAGATCGTGACCTGGCTGAAGTCGGACGCTTAACCGACTGCGCCACCCAGGCGCCCCGAATTTCTAACAATAGAATGCTGAAGGTGTAGTTGGCAATACAACTAAATGGAATTGTGACTGCTGTTGCTGTGTTTAGAGATACAATCCTGTTAACTGTAAACAATGTTATTTCACCCTACTTCTTGAATGCAGTCACTCAAGGATTAACGCGTTCGTATCCTTTGTATGATTGTGTTTGGAATTATTGTACTAATTCTGTCCTGGAACACAAAAGAGAATAGACATTTGCAAGATTAGAATCTGATAACTTTCAGGCCCAGGGTGAATTTACAAACACTGGCATTCATCCCTGCGTGATAGTTTCCAGTTACCCAAAAAGGCTTTTATTCAGGATCCATTTGTGGTTGGGATACATTGTGATGCATCATTTATGCAGTGCCTTTAAGTGTTTACTGGGAAGGGTGTGCAAGAGACAAAGCCCAAGAACCTGTCCTAAAGGCCTTACTATCTAGAGACACATTTACTGTTATGTAATAGAATTTCAACTAAGAGCACATATTGCTTAACTCCTCCATTTCTTGAGAGCTGATGTTCAGGGTTTCCTTTGACATTTAGATAACCCCAAACGTGCTGATTTGTATTTTCACTTCCAATAGACATTCCCAGTAAAGAGTAGGTCTTACACTTTAAAAATGGGCAGGAGGTGGGATCGGAATGAAGGTATAGACTTTACCATCAAGTTATTGCTAAAGGAGGATTTTGGGGGAGGCTGCGGACGATAGACTGATTTCCTACCTTTACACCATAAAGGACCTCTTTGGTTTCCCTTACTTTTACATTTGAAGGATTTTTTTCTACTAGATAAATATTAATTAACTCGTTTTCTTTTTAAGTTAAAGGCATTCATAATTGCCCGTCAGAAATTGTGATAAACATGAGGTGACTGATGTTACCATATCGAATCAGAAAAGCCCAGTAAAAGTAAAGAAAGTTGACATTTTACTTGGCATGTGAAAGCTCTTTTGTGACTAACTAAATGTTTAAATATATGGTAAGCTTTTAGAAGTACTGAAAATAGAACTGATCTCTGTTATTACTTTCACAGACTGTCTAGGAATCCAGAGACCCCCAAGTGGGGAACAACTGGATCTAGCAATTGCCTGTAAATTTCCTTCGGCTTCTAAACATTCTGTGATTTGTGAACACCCGTAAAGCTAATAAAATCGACTGGTTGCAAATGCACTTCCAACTGTGAGTTTTGAAATCCCGGTCCAGCGTTTTGTGGGTTGGGGGAAGAGGCAAATTTCGGTACCCCCCCAAATTTGGAGAGTGGTGTAAGGATATGGGAATAGTTGTGCTTTGGGTGTGCCCCACAATTTTCCTTGGTGAGCAGCTAAAAGTAGCAGTGTCTGCCTTGTCATCCTTGACCACAGATAGTTTTACTCGTGATAAAAAAAAAAAAAATCAGACCCTTTATGTGATGCTTTATCTCCACATCTGGCATGGACCTTACTTACCCCACCCTCTAGTCTGGGCCTCACATTACAGGCAGAATGTTCTAGAAAACCAAAGCTGACTATATCAAATCTTTGTTGGGTCTGTACTACCCATGGGCCAAAATCTAACCTCCTTGGCTGAATGTTCAAGGTCTCTAACAATATGACCCTACGCTAAACCTGATTCTTCTCCGTGTATACATTATGAACCTGCTACACTGACTTTTTCATCATACTTGCAATTACTGGACCTTTCATGAATCCCACTCTTTATACATGCTATTCTGCTAACTGAACTTTTCTCTCTGCACAGTCTTTGTTGGGTAAATTCCTATAATCTCTGGCTAAGCTAGTAGCACTTATTATGTACCAGGCACTCATTTAATCTTTATGGTTGAGGTTGCGGAGGAGGAACCTGGTCCAGAGAGGTTAAGTAAACTTTGCCGACTCATAGAGCCAATAACCAGTGGAGTCAGGATTTGAACCTGTGCGGTCTGTCCCTTTAGGACTTATGCTCTGAACCCACTACACTGCCTCTCCCCTACAGGCAGAGGCTCTCTTAAATCCTTCAAATGGATTTAGCTCTTTCTTTCTTAGGATTCCCAAAGTGCTTCTTAAAGTATCCTTGTAATGGCATTTAGCAAGCTGCATTATTATTTCTGTCTTTCCACGCCTGTGTGATTTGTGAGTAATTTTGAGCATCATTCAGCTTCATGTGCCCGGGACCTTGCAAAACGCCTGCCACTGGGTAAATACTTAGTAAATATTTCTTGAATAAGGGAATAAATGAGCAGGTGAACAAACACAGAAGCGCTTGTCTGAACCCCGATGGGTTGGGGTCATTGTTCCTTCTTTGACATCCTTCTGGGATATCAGTTGAAAAACCCTTCCTTCCAGTAGGCAGACTTGACCTGTCTCAAGGGTGCAGAGCATCCCAACAGGAAAACTTAGAGCTCTCCGTTGTCATCTTCGCGTGACAGCAAATCGTTTCCAAATCTTGCAAAGATGCCCGTGAATTGTGCTGAATATCCATGTAGTATTTCAGTCCGACAATGCTGATTTATTTAAGTATAGGTTTGGTGCTCTGTGAGATCTTGCCATCTGTGTAAGTTGTGTTTACTTTAAGTACCAGTCAGCATTTTCCTGACGAGTTATAGAAAAATGGTAGTTGAACTTAATTTTTAAGCGAAGTCTGTTTAAGAGTAATTTGTTAATTACTAGTTGGTTGATTTTGTTTCCTTAAATTAAGGGCTTCAGTTAATATCACATGCTTATTATTCTAGTTTGCAGGAAGCGGCTGCAGTGGGGCCCACAGTTTCAAACCTATTGTAGTCCTGTTCTATGCCAGCCCCTGCTTGGGCTTCTAAGTTCATCTTAAGCTATTTTACAAGCCTGGAAAGTAATCTGATGGGTTACCAGCTTTAGGGTTGCAAGTTGGAAGCTTAATTTAATAGCCACTTATAAAACCATTTAGGCAAAAATTGGTTATGAGGCCTTTGATGGGATGGGGTGCCCAGAGCCATTTGACTGAGGCTGATCCTTCAAAATACTGAGAATTGGAGCCAGCGTCATTCGGGCTGAAGGTGTTTTGTCAACTGTATGCAAGATAGGATCCAAACCTTGCTGGGGGGTGGCTTGGAGTCCAGTGATGTTTTGGCAAGAAAGGATATGTTTAGCAGCCTGTTGGGGACGTCCAAGGAGGCTTGCCATAGCCTCCAGAAGAGAACACACCGAGGCTGGGTGAATCTGGATGTGTAACGGTTTTGTAAATGTTTTGGTTTTAATAAAATCCCAAATGTGTTTTATCAATGCATTTTTTCCCCTTAATATTGAGACCCTTGTGTATTTCAAGGGAAATTTAGTCCATATGTTTTTGATTCATTTATACTTAACTCATCAAAATGTTGTTTTCTAAGAGTCATTTGGTGTCCAAGAAGACTTTAGAGCTTGATTTAAATACCTTCCAATGTTCCTTTCCCTTCCTTTTTAAAAATAGAAAGCCATCTACTCTTGGCAAAACCTAAACGCAAGCACACCAAAAGTTTGGTTGAAAGCTTCAAGCCCATAAGGCCGTTAAGCTGGACCGAATGCATTCGCCAGCTCCTGGTAATGTGCGAGCTCTATTACTCAAAAGCACAAGGAGATCTTTACCTTTTGACAGTCTCTAGTGGCTGTGCACGTGGAAAGAAACTCCAAAAAAGAAAATGTCTGCTATTTGCTAGATCTGTGATCTTGAGAAAGCCACTTAACCTTCCTTAGCTTCAGTTTTCCCATCTGTAAAGTGGGGCCCCTGTTTGTCTTGCGTACTTCCCAGAGTTACTGAGAGGGTTAAAAGGGCTAATGTGAAAGTACTTTGGAAAATACAAAGAGCTCTGTATAGAATCACATCTCTTTTCTTGATGTTGCTGTTCTTTGAATAAAATAGTAAGTGGACATTTGTTATGTGCCACGCATTATGGGAAACATTTTACGCGTCCGTATCTTGTTTAGTCCTCGTGGTATGTGGCGAAGGGTCGATACTTTTAATGTCTACATTTTAGAAGATAAAACTCCTCTGCATAATTTACCCAAGGTCTTATAGTTTGTGAGTGGAAGAACCAGAATATGAAACCAGCTCTATGGGTTTTAACCACGAAGTTGTGTAGTGTTCCTTGGAAGCCATATTAATCACTGTACTCAAAGTTTATCTTGAGTCGTAACCGAGTCTCTCCATATTGTTGTGACCACTTACTTGTATTTTTTATTACATTCTCTTATTGAACGTTTAGAGCGAGTGCATGTATGATGATGTGCTGTTTGAATATACACATATTAAAAGATCATTCATTGCATAGGATGGTAATAGAAGCTATATATATTTATTTACTTATTTTAATTTAATTAATTAATTAATTTATTTATTTATTTAATATATGAAATTTATTGTCAAATTGGTTTCCATACAACACCCAGTGCTCATCCCAAAAGATGCCCTCTTCAATACCCATCATATTTACTTATTTTAAATGTTTATTTTGAGAGAATTCACAAGTCAGGGAGGGGTAGAGAGAAGGAGAGAGGGAATCCCAAGCAGGCTCCACGCTGTCAGTGCAGAGCCCGATGCGGGGCTCAAACCCACGAACCGTGAGATCATGACCTAAGCTGAAATCAAGAGTCAGATGCTTAACTGACTGAGCCACGCAGGCACCCCATAGAAGCTACTTTTAATTGAGTACTTACTTTGGACCAGACACTGCAGAGCTTGTTATGTGCTTATTTAAGATGCATGATTCTGGGGCACCTGGGTGACTCAGTCAGTTAAGCATCCAACTGCGGCTCAGGTCATGATCTCGCGGTCGGTGAGTTCAAGCCCCGTGTCGGTCTCTGTGCTGACAGCTCAGAGCCTGGAGCCTGTGTCGGATTCTGTGTCTCCCTCTCTGCTCCTCCCCTACTCATGCTCCATCTCTGTCTCTCAAAAATAAATGAACGTTAAAAAAACATTAAAAAAAGATGCACGACTCTGTGAGGTAGAGACCGTTGTGAAGAACTATGAAGATCTGGGATTTTGCCCTACTCACAAACTAAGAGATTAGCGTGTAAGTTTCCTGGGGGCTGGTAGAATATGAGATTTCTGGGTCAGAAACAAAGTTCTTTATTACTTAGGGCAGGCAAGTAGCAATGGCTCCAACTTCACATCAGTTTTCCTGGCCCCAGGTCCGACAAGGGTGACATGGAGTGGCCCAGGTGGATGCTGAGGATGCCGTGGGTTGTGTTATGGCTGAGGCACTCTGAGTTTAGAAATCCCACCCTCTTTTCATGCTGTGGAAAGCAACCTTGCCTGACCTTTGCCCCTTTGGGAGACATTTTAATATGCTGCCTTCTGCCTCAGAGGGACACGCTAAGTCTACCTTCCGAGACTGTTCTCTATACAGATGTGTCTGAGAAGATTCTGGAACAAAGATTTTTGCACGTACATAATAGCAAGAGATCCATGGAGACTTCTCTCCCAACAGTTATTATCTCTGTTTTACAGACAAGGAATCTGGGCTTAGAGAAGTTAAGTCATTCACCCACTCCAGAAATGTTTACTGAGCATGTATATACGTTGAGGTCACATAGTTGAAAAATAGAAGAGAGGCGAGTCAACACAGTCTCTAAGCCTTTAACTTGTACCCTTCACCTCTTCCACCCTGACCTCCTCAGCCACTGTCCATCTTGCCTCTTCACCTGATGACCGATCATACGGAACAGAAATTAACTGAAGATGATAATGACCTTTTGGGACAAGTGCTTCTTCGGCCATCAGGTTCTCAGCCCGCAACTTTGACCCCACCCTCTATACCCAAACTCAGTAAGGTTGTTGCGATGCAGGAGTGGTATTGGAAGATCCCGAGAGAAGTCAGAATGTTATTTTGAGATCATATTTAGCAGCAGGCAGGAGACAATGGTGCTAAGTGATTGAAAGTTAGATTCAATGTGAATAATTTTGTTCTGGAAAACGTAATTTCGTAACTTGGAAGTAATTTGGTTTCTGTTCAAAATCCAGAAGGTTCTTTTTCCTTGTTGCCCCCTCCACCAGTCAATCAGCATCCTTTTATGTTTATATAATGATACCATTAAAAGACTTGTGGAAGGTTCTCGTAGTGCCTATGCCAGCTTGTGAGATTCCTCTTGACGTGTGCTTGAATCTGTCTATCAGGAAATATTCAGCGATTATGAAGTTGGAACTGGGGGAGAAGAAAATGTCTTGGCAACAATATGACTAGAAGTATCTTTTCAAAACAAAGAGGTCTTGGGGCGCCTGGGTGGCGCAGTCGGTTAAGCGTCCGACTTCAGCCAGGTCACGATCTCGTGGTCCGGGAGTTCGAGCCCCGCGTCAGGCTCTGGGCTGATGACTCAGAGCCTGGAGCCTGTTTCCGATTCTGTGTCTCCCTCTCTCTCTGCCCCTCCCCCGTTCATGCTCTGTCTCTCTGTCCCAAAAATAAAATAAACGTTGAAAAAAAAATTTTTTTAAAAAAAAAAAAAAAAAAACAAAGAGGTCTTCTCCACCCTAGATAAGGGCCTCCCAGGTTACGAATTCTCTCCTCTCTCAGCACAGGCCCTTGAGGGAGCTAGTTTGCCAGTTTTCTGGGGGAGATGATAAAGGAGCAAATGGAATGGTGACAAGGATTGGTAACCAGCTTTGAACTATGCTGTGGAAACAAAACGAATCGTAGCTGGTCAACCTTGGTCCCTTTCAACCAAGTGTCTTCAGGGGAAACATTCTTCTACTGACATCTCTCTGTCAGAGGAGAAGCTGTACCTTAAAAAAAGTGAAGGAAAGAAGCCTGACTTGAGCTCATTTAGTCCTGCCACCGTGTTCATGGATTAGCATAGCGCGGTGAGAAATTCTCTCCTGTTGGCCTACTCCTCAGCCCCTGAAGCAATTGGCCCTGTTTCCTGAGCTTCTTTCAACTCCCTTTGATGCCAGAGAAAATCTAATTAGTGAAGAATTTGAAAGAAAGAATTTTAGGGAGAACTCTGCCACCCCAAACCCACAGCAGAGTGGGGACATGATTCTTCCCTGTGAGGCTATCGCTGTCAAGGGTGTTTTGTTTTTTTTTTTTTCCTTTCCCTAATCTTAAATGTTAAACAAGAAAGAAAGGTTATGCATAAACTCCCTGTGATGGAGACAGGCCTCTTTCACAGCAGATGATTCTAGAGTCCTTTATCTCGCAAAAGAATTCTCTCTTCAGACAGGCTCTGTCTACCTGATTCTAGACTAGGCAGCAGAAAGAGGAAATTAGTTTGTGTACCTTAACAGCAAAGCCAAGAAGCAAAGAAGGAAAGGAGAATCTTTGGGACCAGGTTTTATTTAAGACTGAAAGCAGGCTTCCGAAGCCGGTATATTCTCCCGGTACACTTAATCGGGTGAGGTTGCTGCTTGGCTCTGAATATCCGGGGCTTCTGCGTGGCAGTGGCGAAACAATCTCAACAAAAACCCGCCAACAACACGTGAAGCGTTGCTTTCGTCATTCCTCGGTTCTGCCTCTTTCCCTTGATTGGATTTCCCTTGACTGGTTGATTAGAGCAGCCCGGCACCCTTCCTTGAGTGGATGGTGCGTGGTGCTCACACACACATGTGGCTCCCACAGAACCTTCCGTGCAGACCATCTTCCCCTCCCGTTTTGTCCCTCTTGAGGGTTCTGCGTGCAGTTTTCCTTGTTGTGGTTGTTGTCGGATCTGTTTGTTGTGGGTCCCCCTCCCTCCCCCGGCTCAAGGAAGCTGTACACACACTGGAGCATCTGGGGCTGACCTGGCAGGATCGTGTGGCTGCCGGCAGCTTCCAGAATATGACACCAGTGAAAATATGAACCAAATGTTCCTCGTATGCTCGGGTGTGAAGTCTTCATTGCGCCTCTCTGAGAACAGAGAGCACGAAAGAACCAGACACTTTTGGGTCTTGGTTTCTGATATGCCTCCTAATAGCTGGGTGACACCTCTGAACCCAGTTCTTTGTCAATAGCAGTCGTTTTCCCCACCACGTAAGGGTGCCACCGGAGTTGAGCAAAGTCATTTATGGAGGGCCTGCTACATGCCAGATAGTATGTGCTGAAGTAGCTCCTCTGCTGAAGCATGGGTACCTCAAGGGCAAGGTCCTGTCGTATTCCCACACGGGCCAGACCGTTGAGTCTGACCCGCCGGGCTTGGATCTCGATTCTGTTCCTTGCTAGCTCTGTGACCTTGGGAAGGTTTAACCTTTCACCTGGAAAGTGGAGATCACAACACTGCTCACCTCATGGAGTTCTTCTGGGAATTAAATAAGAAAATACATTTTGCCCAGGGCTTGGAAATCACTCGTGACGGTGTCAGCAATGGTTATTTCTGAACTTACAAGCCCAGTGCCTGGCACATACCTGTGTTTTGAAATACAGTACGCGGTAAATGCTCAACAAAATTTCCATTTTCTATAATCTGTCTTTGACAAGTCCTCCTATTCACACAGGAGAAGTCAGAATGGTATGTTCCACTGAGACTGATTCTCAGAAAGGAAGGCAATGGTCTTCCGGCGGGAGTTTACCTCCAAACGTTCCCGTCATACGTGTTTGTTCTTTTCACTGCTATAAACCTACGAGAGGAGAGATGTGGACCAACCAACTCATTGCCTGAGGACATTCATCCTCTCAATGCAGCCATTTGCTTCAGTGGGGCCCAACTTCAGTGATCCTTTGCCGGGTTTGAGGTGGGAGAGAAAGCAGTGCCCAAGAATGTTCGCTCAGCATGTCCCTGGAACGTGGACCCCACACACGCACCTGCCTGGGGTGGGGAGTAGGTGGCGCATGTTTGTGTGTGTTTGCAAGGCGGCGGGGGGCGGGGGGGGGGTCACAGCTGGGAGAGCAAATAAAGAAGTTGATGACTCAAGGGTCTTTTATTTTCCCTGGCATTTCCAAAAAGTGGCTTCTGATTACACAACCATCTCACATTCCTAGCCGACCTCAGGTATACCTCAGGCCTTCTCTTCTTCCCATTGGCTTCTTCCTTTGACTTGGAGAAGGTATTTATAAAGATTGGAATCTACTAAAGAAAGAGACAAGAAGCAGCAAGAAGCCATTCAGTGAGTGAACTTTTGGGGCGGGCGGGGGGAGCGGTGTATGTGTGGTTTCATTTTTCTTGCTTCCAACTGTTTTTCAGATCTGCTTAATTTATTGTTGGACACCTCAGAGTTTGTTTGGCTCTCACAAGCTCCCTGGCCCCGAGGCACTTCATTCTCCAGACTAGACTTCCCATCTGGGCCCAGGAACTTTGTTAGTGTTATGGAGCTGGTGGGTTCAGCTGTGGGATTTTGCCACTTCCTTCTGGAAGACAAGTCCTCCTTGTCTTCTGGAGGACTTTTCAGATACGGAAGTGGGCCTTTAGCCTTGAAAATCTTTGGATGGCTTGACTGGTTGCCATTTGTGACTTCCACAACATGAGAGCCCCGAATCTTTTAGTTTATGGGGGGTTGATTGAGCTGGGGGCGGGGACTAGAGGATTTGATAAATCAGAAGAGTTTGTCGTTGCGTTTGCACTCCAATCCTGGAACAAAAACAAATAAACAAAATCCATCGAACAGTGCGTGAAGTGTCACTTTCAAAACTACTTGCTTCTGTTTTCAGAATTTGAAAGTGAACCCAGGAATATGGGTCCTGGGACCTGGCGGCATTAGCGATGATTTAGTCCAGTCTTTTCATTTTATAAATGTGGACACTGAGGCCCAGAGGAGTTAAATAACATGCTCGTGGTCACGCTGCTAGGACCGGAGCCATGGCTGGGACACAGGCCCTGTGATCCCTTCTTTGGGGTTCTTTCTGCTATTCTCTGCCCACACACCTATCAAGGCAGAAATGAAACTCTGGCTTCTTAATCAATTTTTCGCCATTCCCCAACCCCTCTTACCTTCTTTAAAATGGCATTTTCCTGCTCTCCACCTTGGCTGAATTTCTTCTTCTTCTCATATTCCTTGTAATATGTGCACATGGAACCAAAGTAAAAGAACTTAAGTTAAAAATTATTATTTCTGTCCACTCAGTTTTTTTCTGGAAGGGACTGCCAGACTCTAATATACTTAGATCTATGTTTCTTTCTTAATTTGTTAAATTCTTTTTTTTTTTTCAACGTTTATTTATTTTCGGGACAGAGAGAGACAGAGCATGAACGGGGGAGGGGCAGAGAGAGAGGGAGACACAGAATCGGAAACAGGCTCCAGACCCTGAGCCATCAGCCCAGAGCCTGACGCGGGGCTCGAACTCCCGGACCGCGAGATCGTGACCTGGCTGAAGTCGGATGCTTAACCGACTGCGCCACCCAGGCGCCCCTGTTAAATTCTTTTTTAATGTTTGAGAAGGGGGGCAGGTGGAGGGGCAGAGACTGAGGCACAGAAACCGAAGCAGGCTCCAGGCTCTGAGCTGTCAGCACAGAGCCCGACGCGGGGCTCGAACTCACCAACTGCGTGATCATGACCTTGGTTGGCCGAAGTCGGCTGCTTAACCGACCTAGCCACCCAGGCCCCCTCTGTGTTTCTTTATCACCTTTTTACAGTGTCTATTAAGTCTCTGCTTTGAAAATGGAGATTTAGCTCAGTTGCCCTCGTTCTTCTCTACCTCCTGCCTTCTCTCAATGTTCCATTGTTACTTTTACTCCTTCTATTGGTTGCCTCTGCCTTTAAATTGTAACTTGCGTTGTGATGAATGCTGGGTGTTGTTTGTAAGTGATGAATCACTAAATCCTATACCTGAAACTAGGATTACACTGTATGTCAGCTAATGGAATTTAAACAAAAACTTGGAGGAAAAAAATTGTAACTTGCGTGTTCACTTTGTGTACCATTAACTTTCAGTTTTTTTAAGTTGAGGCTCTGAGTCCTCTGAGGACCCTTTTCTTATCCTACTCCCTTCCACATTCCACTCTTTGTCAGTGCCATAGTTACTTTCACATTGCGTGGGTGATTTGCCTTTCCATTCTGTCTTGCAAGCACCGCTCTGTCTTCTGTGTTTTTGGTTATTGTTAAAAGTTAAAAACCAATGAATAGCATATATATATACATTTGCTACAAAAACTGTAGTCATTATATATACATATGAATGACTGTATATTTAAAAATATATGACCACAATTTTTGTTTGTTGCTTGGTCAAATTGTGTGTTAGGTTCCTTCTCGAGAGGACTTAATGTCATTACTCGAGGGTCTCTCAAACAGGAGTATTCCTAACACCCAGGTCATGCTTGGCTTCTTTTATGTTTCATTAGTTGCTTAAATTGTTTGACCTAGGTTAGTAACTCTTGTCAGTTTCTCCAGAGAATGTCCCCGTCGGCCTTTCCTCTGTTTTCTTCCCCCCCCCCCCACCACCTTACTTCTTTCTCCTTTCTTGTTCTAATACTTCACAGTGAAATACTGTTCAGTTTTCTTAGACTTCAGAACTGTCAGAATTTAAAGATCTAGTTTGTGAGGTAAAGCTCAGCCAATGATGCTTTGGTCTTCCTTTGGACCCCTGGAATTATATGTGGCCTGCAATAATAAAAGAAGCTGTTATTTTGGAGAGTCAATTGATATTGCTGATGAGTTTAATATTATTCGTCTATTTATTTATTTTTGGTCTTTTCGTCCCAAAGGAGGATGCCAGTATAATACATGCTGTTTGTCTGATGGATCCTGTTGTGATTGATAATAGTGATTCTGATGCTTTCTGTTGGACCAAGATAATAAAAAGCCCAAGGGTATTTGTAATGTGCCTAACTGGGTTTTAAATCAATTAGTGGGTATCCGAGGGCTTTATATAATACGTCACCAGAAACAGCTACTTAAGGAAGAGCCTGGAAAATCTCAAAAATTATCCCAGTTCCAAAGTGTGATGCCTGCTGTTCTAAGCTGCTAGCCTGATACTCGAATTGTATGTTACGTGAAATATCGAAGTAGATAATTTACCAAGCTCACAATTTCTCATGCTGAAGAAAATATGCAATTAGGAAATGCCTAACACAGATTAGAAAAGGGTATTTGCAACAACCGAAATGGTTGATGTTAAACCATAATTTTCCCCAGATAATGGATTGCCACGGGAGCTGAATCTGCTTGGCCAGATGCTTCACCTCATCGTAGCTTTGCAGCCCCTTCTCTCTGTCTGTTTGTGGATCTTAGATGAGAGGAGAGAAACATGGGGAGCAGGAGATGAAAACTGGCTCTCTCAATTTGTCTCAAGTCCTGGCAACGTGTTGAAAATGGGTTGTAACACATAGTCTCTGGATTAATCAGTCCTTTTGAAACAGTGATTTGCTGTTTGATGTGATGGTGTATTTGGAGTCATTGATGATGAAGTAGATGCATATCCCCAAGGTGTTACAAACCTGGGAGCGAGAGAGCTCCTGCTATGTGGTGAGCATCCACCATTTGTAGGTATCCATTATTTGAGTTGCCATTGTATAGGGAATGCCAGGTCTATAAGGGATAACCAAGCGCCCTCCCCTCTCTGTGCCTCTCATCAAGGTGATTTGGACAAAAAAGTAATCGATTCTCCTATCATGCTTTCCAAGTACTAGTAGTAGCCGTGGTCTGGACAGCTTTATAGGGGGCTGTGGCATGGCTGTGTGGAATGGGTGTGGGGTGCACCAAAGGGAGTGGAGGAAATAATACAGTTGGGAGGGTCCTTGCCTGGGAATCCTTCTCCTGAGGGAACTGCCCCTTAATTTGTGCATTTATTCAATATATATTTATTGGGAAGTAGCTAGTCTGTATTATGGCTGGCATCTAACGTTCCTCAGTCTTAAAGTTATACCAGCAGTATTAAGCTTTCTGTAAGCCTTTCTGTGGTTTGGGCATAAACAAGTAGGGCCCAGGCTGTTGTGGTCTTTTACAATGGACCTGGATTCCAGCCACTTTCCTGGGATGCCATTCTCTTCTCTTGCCAAAATGTGTGTGTGTGTGTGTGTGTGTGTGTGTGCACGCACACACGCATATAGTGTGGCTATACCATGAGGGGGGACGAAGGAGGTCAGGGTTGTGTGTGCATGGGACTATGGTGTTCCTACAGGAGCATTCCTATTCAGGTACCACTCTCTAGAGAATGTTGCTAACTTGGTCTTTCCATCCTCGGTCCTGGGAACTTGAATGTAAATAAGGATTGAGTTTATATACAATTCAGTTACCTTACTTAAAAAGAGCTGAGAGGGGAGTGCCTGGTGCCTCATTCAGTTAAGTGTCTGACTTCAGCTCAGGTGGTGATCTCGTGGCTTGTGGGTTCGAGCCCGCGTCGGACTCTGTGCTGACAGCTCGGAGCCTGGAGCCTGCTTAAGATTCTGTGTCTCCCTCTCTCTCGGCCCCTCCCCGGCTCATTATCTGTCTGTCTCTCTCTCAAAAGTAAATAAACAGTAATTTTTTCTTAAAAAGAGCTGATGGGTTTTATGAGGATCCCTGAGCTGACATTCTTGATTAACCTCCATAGGGTATCCCATAACAGATCATGTATTTTGAGATACACACATATGTAAGTATACACACTTACAGCAATTCCAAGTTGTATGCAGATGTCATTGCTACATGTCCTGGTGTTAGCTGCCAGTTCCTCTTGACAAGGAAATCGGTCTCTGCCCCCACCTCCTGCTTTCCTTGCATCATCTGTTGGTCTACTTCTGAGTCACTCCAGCCCATCTTGGACTGGTGATTTGTTTCTAACATGGGTGCTAGCATTCCTACACAGTCTCAGCTCTTTGCCTGCTGCTGCTCAGTCGTGATTCCTTCTTCTGTGTCTTCTTGTCTCTAACTCTATCAGATCTACAGGATCCCTCTTTAGACAAATATTTTATAATAAACTGTTCTAATCTTGCAGTGAATCTTATAGATAAACATGCCCTAAATATAATGAAACATAAAGTAAATGTATTTTTAATAAAATAATATGTATTTATAGCATGCAGGATCCTCACAGGAAGGAGGTGGTACAGTAAAAAGCGTTTAACCGATGGAACACCTGGGTGGCTCAGTGGGTTAAGTGTCTGACTTTGGCTCAGGTCATGATCTCACGGTTTGTGAGTTCGAGCCCCACATCAGGCTCTCTGCTGTCAGCACAGAGCTGCTTTAGATCCTCTGCACCCCCCCTCTCCCTACCTCTCTTCTGCTTGTTCTCTTTCTCAAACATAAATATTAAAAAAAGGAGTTTAATCAAAAAGACTTGGAAGAAAGTGAGGGCAGGGTTATGGGAACCAAGCAAAAATAGTGAGGGACAAAGAGACTAGGAACAGCTAGAAGATGTTGTCACCCCCAAGCTGCAGGAACCCTGTGAGCTGGAGCTGGAAGATGGGAGGAAGCAACACCAAGACTTTAGGGTTAGGAGGGAAGGGAGCCGGGAATGTATATTCTCTCCTCTCACCCTCTGATCTCCTGCCACTTCCTCTCATTGCCTGAATGCTGGAAGCCAGAGAGCAAGGGAGCCTGGGGGATGCAGTCCACAGAGTTCAGCCTCCTGATGCCAAAAACAGGACAGAGAAAGGCAGGCAATGGATCGAGGAGGCTGGTGCAGATGGAGAAAAGCAGCACAGCACCAGTATGCACATGCTAGGTGCTACTACCCTGGTAGACTTCATTAATGAAGGGTCAAGTTCATTACTCCAAGGGCCTTGTAGTATTTCCCTGTCAATACAGGAATGTGACAAATGTTTTGCCTTGTGTTGGCAACTCTGAGGTTCTCAGATGGTTGAACAACTTACGGTAGAAATTCCAAATTAAAACAAATACAATCTTCTCTTACCAGGTTGCATTTCTAAAAATTTCAGCATATCTTAAAATCATGCAGAAGTGTATTTAGTTTATACATATAAAATTGAGTTAGTTATATGAGAGTTAGTTATATGTCTTTTAGTTTATATATGTATATATTTAGTTTATATATGTATATATTTAGTTTATATAGTTAGTATATGTATTTAGTTTATACATATAAAATTGAGTTAGTTATATGAGTTAGTTATATGTCTTTTTCTTATGCAAATGGCATTTGAGAGTTGGGTGTGTGTGTGTGTGTGTGTGTGTGTGTGTGTGTGTGCAGGACAAGAGTGTCCTATCTGTTATAGGGCGGTTCATAGCCCTGACCCCCATCCAGTAAATGCCCACAGCATCCCTCTCATCACGGTAAAAAACAAAATGAAGCACCCAGCAGTTTTCAAAATGCTCTTGGGATAGGGCCTATCCTGCTATGAGCCGTTGCCCTAGTTATTTCTGGTGCCATTTACTACATCATCACCCATGAAATTGCTAGAGGTTCAGGTTTCCTTCAGTGCATTTGGGGTAAAACACAAGAAAAATCTCTGTAAATGAAAATGCTGCCCTCTTCACCTTGCTGGGTTGATCAGGTTTTGTAAACCTGTAAACCTTCTCACTGGGAAGAGGATATGGTCCAAGCTAGTTGCTAACTGAGAGACTCTCCTCCCATTCCTGTTCACGTAGAAGCTTCCAGATCACCTCTCTTCTAACGTGTTCTCATCCAACAGGTCCTCCCCCTGTGGTTGGATCTCAGGCGGCCCTGCCGTTGCTTCTGGGGCATCAGACCAGCCTGAAGGTGGGCTCCCGAGGCGCTTGTGATGACAGGCACCGCCACTGGAGTCCCCACAGCTCTGTCATTATTAGCAGTCCGCAGTCTTCTCCCACAGCTGCTCTCTGCCCTTCTCCCTCCTCCTCTGTGTGGGCCGCGTTGCCTCCCACTGCCATCTCACCACATCTGTGGCAACCACACCTCCACCTGAGCCTGAAATGCTCAGCCAGTTTATGTCGTGATCGGGTGTACGTCATGCTCAGTCTGCCCGGGGCTCCACCCTCCCCTCATTGCTGCGACGCCCACTTGTCAGTGTCTGTATCTCAGGGTCCCCCTTCCCGCTGGGGTGACTGTTATTCCTGAGGCATGCTGTCAAGCACAGAAGGTTCCCTTCTGAAGGACTGAGATGCCAATATGGCATAGGTTGAAAGAGCTGGGATGCCACCTCAGCGGTGTCTTCATCACTCAGAGGACCTGGCCTGCCATACGGAAATATGTTTGGACATAGGGTGGGTCAGCCAGGGAGGGCCGAGGATACTGGACCACACTTCCACACCCTTTCTTCGTGGGTGCTGAGGGATGCCCTTCAGCACACCACCTCACCGGTCCTCGAATGGGGCTCCCGTGTCATTGTGCGGTGGCACCTGCCCACCCCACTACCACGCGTTTAGACGGTCCTTCTACTGTCTTTAGTTCTTGTCACCAGACAGCAAACAGCAGCTTTAAGTGTGGCATTTGACAGAGGAGACGGGCGGGAGGTAACGCTGTTTCCGGAAACCTGTCTCGGGTCATCCGTGCCACGTGTTGAGGCATCACAGTTGCTCACTTACCGGTAGGCGTATGTCAATCCCCAGACGTATTTGGAAATGCTTACTGCGTGGAATGTTCCAGGCTAACACTCCACGGAGCCACAGAGATGGACGGGAATGAAAGTGCTCCCTGAGGGGGCAATCACGTGGGCAGATGGCACACTTCGTTATGATTTGGGAGTGGACGAGGTGGGGCGCGGGGAGTAGAGGTTTTCTTACGGTGACATTTGAGCCAAGGTTGTCATCAACACAGAAGTGAGAAGAGGGTGCCGCTTACTCCCATGAGAGAAATGCTGTTTGTAAATTAAATGCTGAATGTGTGTGACGGGAGATTCAGGATTGCAGATACGTAGGGGGTAAAGGTTGGCTGGACAGCGGAGCGCCTTGACTGCCCCGTTGAAGACCTCGGACTAGCTTTGGGGCTTTGATGCTTCTGGGGGGCATCGAAGACGGGGAGAAACAGTAAAGCCAGGGTTCTAGGAATATTGCCCTGGGGCAGTATGAAGTAGGGATTGGGAAGGTAAACAGACAGGAAGGCTAACAGGCCGTTGGAATGGCTCTGGCTAAGAGGATACGGGCTTGTGTCAGATACTGGAGAACTGTGAACATTTTGCTTCTCGGTAACAACGGAGGGATGACCAGTACCTCCGTAAGGAGCGTTACTCACCGGGTCAACTTTTAGCCTCCCCAGTCTCAGCGAGGCCGGGCTACAGAGGGACCACCACATTTCCTCGGCACTCTCACTGGTATCGGGGAACAGAATGGGATATATAACCTGTAGAGTAAACTCATAAATGGAATTCAGATTATTCTTAGGCAGTCTGCTGACTTAATGTTCTTAAGCGACAGCTAGAGTTTACATCCCCATCCTGAGGAGTAAAAAAAAAAAAAAAAAAAGTTCTCTCTGAAGCATGTACTCAAGAGAAAGGCTGAGAGGATTGATTTTTTTCCAAAGAATCCATAAATATTTACATAAGTGCAAGTTACAAATCTGTGGCTTTGAGATTATTGAATTTCACTGCTTTTACACCCACAGCATATAAATTTCCAGCCGGCATTTGCTGGTTGTGAATGTTCGGTCTTTGGAGAATTGTCTCCTAGTTTGTTTCCTTCGCTCTCGGAAAACAAATCTCTCATGTGCTGTTTTAATGCTCTCACTTACGGTTATGGATTGGTCACTGACAGCCATGTGACGATGGTCCTTGGCAGAGGGAGCTTCGCTGTGATGGAGTGCCTGCTAATGGGGGCACCGCTCCCCGAGCCAAGAGGCTGCTTTTAAAGACCCTTTTGGTAACATAATAATTCTCCCCAGCAGAGAGCCCTAGATGGTGGTATAGTTTCAAAGTCTTCGTGGGGTTCTTAGGTAAAGGGGAAAAACTCTAAAGATCATGTCCTTTTAGCAGAGAGGCAGGTTAGCAGGTCTTTGAAAAATACGGGTGCTGCATTTGCCATTTTCCACGTGGTCAAACCTCACCTATTTTATTCTCGGCCTCCCTTTATCGAACTGTGCCTGGGACACGCTCTCTTCTTGTTTGGCTATAGTCAGAACAAGCGCTACTGAGTAAAGCTTCCTGTTTTATGATCGCCAGGGTTTTGGACTGGCTTACTAATCTCAGGGACATACATCTGTGCATGCTGCCTAGCAGATCGCTCAGAACACAAGGGGCAGGGTCCTCCTCTGTGGCCCACGCGTGGCAGGCAGTTAATACACCTTTGCGGAATTGGGGACTAGTTGGCCTGAGCGTCGTTTCTGTCTGTCTTGTGCCAGAAAATCTGTTTTGAGATTTGAGAAGGTGCTACACAAAAAGTAAACGAAACAAATGAAAAATTCCTGTCACGGATCACGCTGGGAATTGGATTTGATGTTGATATGCTTGGGTCTGTTAGATACATGCAGAAAAACTTGTTTGTAGAAGACTGGCTTTCACATAGAGAAACAAAGGGACCATTTCTTCTGGTCCTGGGACTCAGCCAGGTGCAACCCGGTCACCGGCAAAGGTGGGATTGGTGGTAAGTGGGCTTAGAACCGGGTTTGCCTCCTACCTCAGAACAGAATCTCTGGCCAGCCTGGTTGAGCGACGAGGTAGCCTGGCACCCCTGGCAGTAACTGATCACTGTCCTCGTGAGAGATTTGTGATGGTTTCCCAGCAAGTAGGCACACTAAGACCGCAGACGAGATGGTGGCTGTCTCATCAGATTTTGTGCCATTGGATAGGACTCCAGGCCAGGAAAGAAGGGGCAGAAGAGCATGGCAGACCCTATTCTTAAGAAGAAGCTGTGTTACTCATCAGATGACTAGTACAGGGAGACAAGACCTAGAGAAGAAACGCAGAGTTGGAGGTCTTGCTTTCTGGGCACGCCGACGCCAAGGTATTTAAACTGGGGTGTAAGATCAGGACACGTGAGCAGTGAGGCAAATGAGCCATGCTTGTGATTCAGGGGCTGTAGCTCCTTAAAGAACCCTTGCAGGGGGTTGGGCTTAGTTTTGGGTCTTGGGGGGGGGGTAGGCCTGAGACGGTCTTATTTATTGCGTATCCTCTAGTATCTCGCAAGATGCCTGACCGTGTAGTACTCACTAGGTGAGTATTGACTGCCATGTGGGCGGCACGGTGGTGTTTTGAAAATTATAAAAGCAATGAAAGGTTATGTGAAGCTGGATTTAAATTTATAGGAGCATTATATATATTTAAAAAAAAAAAAGCTTTGTGCCTCTGTTGAGATTCTATAATCCCTGACATAGGCAGCCAGGCAGACAGGAAAGAGTAGTGTCGAGAGAGGGGTCCTGAACTTATTTTGGAGACTGTGTAGGCTGGTGGAAAAAACACATGGGCTGTGGTCTCAGAGTGGCCTGGATTTGCATCTCAACGTTGCTAAGACTAACTGTGTGATCACGGACAATGACTTCACTTGTCTGAGCTCAACCCAGTCATTAGTAAAATATGGATGCTATCGCATTCCTGGAAGGGACGTTGTAGAAATTCAATGAGTTAACGTACGTTCAATACTTAGGTGGTGCCTGAGACCTAGTGGCCATGGGAATGGCAATACCCATAGAAAGGCCCAAAGGAACCGTGCACGAGAGAGGCAAGAGGCTTTTAATGCCTTGCTGTGGGATTTGATGACCCCGGTGGGCCTGGTCCTTATGCTCCCCGAGTGATGCGATTCTTGCTGATGTAATGGGCTGGGTCGATGTCATGCAGATCTGATGACAGGACACCCACACCCTGTCACCCTCCCTGCCAAGATGGGCTGCACTCATTCGAGCCTCCACTCCCTCGCTGACTGCTCCACATGAACGCCCCAGTGGAACTGGGCTTTATTGGCGTCCTGGAAAAATCAGCACGGGTGCCTCGCCGTGGTCACGTTCTCAGAGAGGGAGTCCCTCCTCGGAGCTGGCATTCAGCCACCTCTGCAAACCCTACCCCTCTCATCTCTTGTCCCAGAGTCCAGTTTTCCTATTTCGCCAGTCAGAATTTGAGCTTGCTTCCTGGTGATCCTTTTGTCTGGTTTGGGAGAGTGATAAAGCACTGAAAATAAGAATGAGGAAAAGGGGACTTTGTTTCCTTCTTGCCAAAGCCCTCAAAAAAGTGAGACTAGTTGTTGGATCAGAGGTATGTAGCGCTGGTGTTTCTCATTAAGTCGCCCGTAAAGTCAGGGCCCATGGGCCATTTTAGATCCTGACACCTAGTCGTCATGGGTTGCATTAAATAGCCTCTTCTATGCTCCTGCCTCTCCATCCCCTGCTTTTTTTCTTCTAGGAAAAGCAGAGGGCAGGCAGGATACAATTTATGGATGAGCTGATTGATGTATCATGCTGAAAACATGGCCAGGCTGTGTTCACGTGGGAGGGTGAGTTGTGATGGCGGGAAGTGGATAGTCCAACTTGGCTTTGTGCTTGGCCTCCCCTTTGACCAGCTCAGTGACCTTGTCCTTGTGGGGTCCTGTTGTCAGTAAGTAATATTTACTGAGTGTTTAGTAGGTTCCTGGCACTGAACAGATACTTTATATATGTTATTTTGCATAAACCCCATTGCAGTCTTCTAAAGTATGTGTCATCATCCCCATTCGGCAGATGAGGAAGATGAGGCTCGGCGAAGCAAAGTAAGTGACTCAAATAGGACTTTGATAATAATGATTTTTCTATAGCTGGAGATACTTTCACTGGTATTGTGTCTTCCATTGAGGTAGCTCTTACTAAAGCTCACTACATGCTAATTACAGTGGTTCTACATTCATGTGACATGTAGAAACGTGTGAGCTCTCTATAAAATCATTTCTTCTGCCCGTTTCATGGCATTGCTTTGAGGATGAAGAATTTTGAAAAAGATGAAACCTTTTACGAATGCAAGGAAACCGCACTAATATCATGAAATTTATACACAGAGAATGAAAGTTTGGAGGAATAGCAGAGACAGGAATAAAAAAAGGGTAAGAGGGTAAAAAGGAAAAGTTTTACCTATTAACATGCACGTGCTTACCATATCTAATTGTTTCACATGGGTTATTTCATTTAAACTTCCTAACAGCTCAATGAGGTATATGCTTGTGCTGTTATTACCCCTAATTTACAGTTGAGGAAACCAAGGCACAAAGAGGTTAAGAATATTGCGCAGGGGCACCTGGGTGGCTCAGTCGGTTGAGTGTCCGACTTTGGCACAGGTCATGATCTCACATTTCGTGGGTTCGAGCCCCGCATCAGGCTCTGTGCTGACAGCTCAGAGCCTGGAGCCTGCTTGGGATCCTGTGTCTCCCTCTCTTTCCCCCTCCCTGCTTGGGCTTTGTCTCTCAAAAATGAGTAAACGTTAAAAAAGCTTTTTAAAAAAGAATCTTGCCCAAAGTCACCTCGTTGGTAAGTGGCAGAACTGGAATTGAAGACCAGCAGTTGGAGCCTGCACTTTAAAAAGAAAATTTTTTTTTAATGTTTATTTATTTTTGAAAGACAGAATGCAAGCTGGGGAAGGGGAGGGAGAGAGGGAGACCCAGACTCCGAAGCAGGAGCCCGCACTTTTAACTCTGATGATTTGCTGTTCTGCCTTCTAAGGGCTTCCACTTGGGTAAGGACAAGGGGCTAGGGAACCCGGGAGAGGATTTTTTTTAACTCATTCTTTCAGGTGGAGCATCTACCACAGAGGTGGTGACAGCTAAGGTGATTTCCCAAGGACTCATGGGAATTGGTAATAAATAAGACGGGAGGGTTAAGGAAGAACGTCATCAGGCAGAACCTTATGAAGAGTTCATACTTCACCCCGGAGGGCAATGAAGGGTTATACCCAGTGCAGTGCTGCTCTCGACTCTGAGGTTTCGGGGAGTCACGTTGGCAGCCATGTTGGCCACGTGGCAGGGCTGGGGCAGGATGGTGAGATGGGTGGCGCTGACTGATGTCCCACTGCTGGTGTCCCACACACTCAGCTGTCAGCTCAGGAGGACAGGAGACCTAGCCTGTCTGAGTCTTGATTCTTTTTCACTTTCTCTTAAGTTTATTTATTTATTTATTTTGAGAGAGAGAGAGAGAGAGAGAGAGAGAGAGAGAGAGAGAGAGAGAGAAAGAGAGAGGGGCAGAGGGAGAGAGAGAAAGAGTTCCAAGCAGGCTCTCGTGCTGTCAGTGCGGAGCCCAACGCGGGGCTCTATCTCACCAACCATGAGATCATGACCTGAGCCGAAATCAAGAGTTCGATGCTTAACCAACTGAGCCACCCAGGCGCCCCTGAGTCTTGACTTTAAGATGGAGACTAGTGATAACCCCTACCTCGTAGAGTTACCCTGAGGACGAAATGAGAGCTGTTTGGCACAGTAGACGCGTCATAAGGGTCAGCTCTTCCTACTGCGAGCTGGTCCAAAACAGTTAAACAGATGATGGTTTTGTCTGAGGGGGTGTCTCAGTGGGTGTGGAAAAAAGTGGACAGATTTAAGAGATGTGGAATTGAGAGGATTTGATCGTGAATCAGATGGGGGTGGGGAGAGGAGAGAAAGAGAGAGCTGGAGAGAGAGGATAGTGGCAGAGAAAGGAGAAGACGGCACAGAAGGGGAGGGAGGGGTATTAGGGAGATGCAGGTCCTATAAAAATACTGAGTGTTAGCAGAGGTGTAATCACAGGAGAAGATGTACAAAGGAAAGACATAAACAAGAGGGAAAACTTAGCATTTGGTGAGGGAAAAAAATCCACATATTCATTCAACCAGTGTTGACGGAACACCTATTATATTAGACAGCAATCAGCAAAACAAGATGGTCTGGTTACTGCGTGTTTTGGATGGATATTTGCTCTAGCCTTGGTGCTTGGGAAATGTTCATACTCTGAGTTTAGTGTAGAAAATAGGTGATATTTATTTTTCTGCAAAACACCTTTTTGGTAGTCGCAATTTTCCATTAACTCATCATGGCTAGGGTCTAGAAATTAGTGTGTTTTTTGAGTAGTGAAATATGTATATTTCATGTGGACTGATGATTGACACATATGAGCCCATACCTCTAGGATTTTCTGTGAGAGCTCCAATTTTGTGTCATTGTAACATATTCCCAACAGATTTGTAAAACAGCTCACTGTGGTTGAATATGTAGACCTTTTCATTTAAATAAATGAAAAAGCAGAGACCTCTCGTGTCAGAATGTGTCCTGATTTTGTTTCAGAAGACACGGGCCTTAGAAAGCTTAACCTGTAAATCCATTGCCATTTTTTGAACTGAAACTGGCCTAAAATGTAGAACCCAGTAGTAGACTTTATATATAAAAGAACTTTATTGTGATATAATTCACCTACTATAAATTCTTTTTAAAGTGTACAATTCAGAATTTTCTTAATATATTCACAGAATTGTGTAACCATTACCACAATCTAACTTTACTTATTTATTTATTTTAAATGTTTCCTTATTTATTTTGAGAGAGAGATAGAGAGTGAGCAGGGGAGGGGCAGAGTGAGAAGGAGACAGAACCACAGGCAGGCCCCACGCTGTCCGCACAGAGCCCAACGCAGGGCTTGAACCCACGAACCGTGAGATCATGAACTGAGCTGAAATCAAGAGTCAGATGCTTAACCCACTGAGCCACCCAGGCACCTCTGCCACTATTTAACTTTAGAACATATTCATCACCCCCAGAAGAAACCCTGTATCCATTAGCAGCCACTGCATTCTGCCTTCTCCCCAGCCCCTGGCAACCGTGATTCTCTACGTCTCAATGGATTTGCCTATTGTGGATATTTCACGGAAGTAGAATCATACAATACATGGCCTTTAGTATCTACGTTCTTTTACTTCGTATAATGTTTTTCAGGTTCATTCACATCAATTAATTGATGGGCATTTTGGTTGTTTCCACTTTTTGGCAACTATGAATAATGCTGCCATGAACACTCAGGTACAAGTTTTTGTGTGGACGCATGTTTTCGTTTCTCTTAGGTGTAGACCCAGGAGTCGAATTGCTGGATCATCTGGTAACTCCATGTTGAACATTTTGAGGAACTACCAAACGGTTCTCCAGAGTGGCTGGTTCATTTTACATTCGCACCAGCCATGTGTGAGGGGCTGTAATTTCTCCACCTTATCAACACTTGTTGTGTGTCTTTTTAATTTTAGCCATTCTAGTGGGTATGATGTGACATCTCACCGTGCTTTTGGTTTGCATGTCCCTAGTGACCAATAATATTGAACATCTTTTCATGTGCTTTTTGGCCATCTGGATATCTCCTTTAGAGACCTGTGTATTCAAATCATTTGTCATCTTGCTAATGAGGTTATTTGTTTAATTTTTATTGTTGAGTTGTAAGAGTTCTTTATATATTCTGGAGACTAGATCTTTGTCAAAGATCTGATTTGCAAATGTTTCCTCCTATGGTGTGGTTGTCTTTTCACTTTCTTGATGGTGTTTCTTGAAGGGCGAAAATTTTAAATTTTGATGAAGCCAAATTTATCTATTTCTTTTTTGCTTCTACTTTTGATGTCGTATCTCAGAATCTGTTGCCAAGTCCAAGGTCACAAAGATTTATGCCTGTGTTTTCTGCCAAGAGTTCTATAGTTTTAACTCTTCTATTTAGTTCTATGATTCATTTTGAGTTAACTTTTATAAATGGTGGGAAGTAGAGATTTATCTTCATTCTTTTGCATGTGGATGTCCAAGTTGTCTCAGCACTATTTGTGGAAAAGACTGTTTGTGTGTTTTTGTTTTGTTTTTTTTTTTTTGGTCCATTGAAAGGTTCTGGCATTTTTCTTGATTAGAAAGAAATCTATGACCATTATGGTCAATGGATCATAAATGTAAGGGTTTATTTCTGACTCTTAACTCTATTACATTAATCCGTGTATCTAGTTATATGTCTTAAGCTATGTGTCTTAATTACTACTGCTTTGTAGTAAATTTTGAAGTTAGGACATGTCATTCCTCCAACTGTGTTCTTTTTTTTTTTTTCTTTTTGAGATTATTTTGGCTATTCTGGGCCCTTTGCATTTATGTATGAATTTTAGGATCAGTTTGTCAGTTTATGCAAAAAAGGCATCTGGGATTATGATTGGGATTGTATTGAATCTAAAGATCAAGGGGTGCCTGGGTGGCTCCAGTCGGTTAAACGTCCAACTTCGGCTCAGGTCATGATCTCACGGTTCATGAGTTTGAGCCTTGCATCATCGGGCTCAATGCTGACAGGCTGGAGCCAGGAGCCTGCTTCGGATTCTGTGTCTCCCCTTCTCTCTGCCCCTTCCCTGCTTGTGGTCTGTCTCTCTCTCTCTCAAAAATAAATAAACATTAACAAAACAAATAATAAATAAAGATCAACTTGGCTACTGTAGCCTTTTAATAATATTAATCCTTGCAGTTTACAAAATCTTTCTGTATATTTAGATATTCTTTCATTCTTTAATTGCACTGGGGATATTGGACAGAGGGTTTTGCAGCTTGATTTGGGGCAGAAAGTGCTGGAACAGCACTTGATGTAGTTTCTTCAGCCTCCAAGGAGAGAGGACGACATGTACCACATCTCTGGAAACACCCCATGGGGCCTAGGGCCTTCTAGAACAATACTTGTGTATTGTGTCATCGGTGTATTATTAGGACTCACTGGCATTTGGATTAATTCCCCCAGGTGTAGAACATCCTAGAGCACTGGCAAATTGGTTGCTGTGTTTTGTTCTAAGAATATCCCAGTGTTCAGGGGCAGGGGGCCCAGATTCGAGTCCTTGCTCTGCTTTTCACGAGTGGTGTGACCTCAGACATGTTACTTTCCCGCCCTAAATCTCGGATTCGTCATCTGCAAAAATGAGGGGGAAAAAAAAAACACATCCATCTCATAAATCATCCTAAGAACCAAATTAAATTAATGTATGGAAAACGACTTTGTAAACTGTTAAACTCTACAAAGGTTAACAAATAGCTCTTTTTTTTCCCTCCCCATTTGGAAAAAGCCACTGAATGAATAATCTCTTGCATGAGTGTCCATTTATGTCAGCCTGCTGAGGTCATATGGTGTGGCTTTGAAGTGGAGAAAGTGTGACTGTCAGGTTTTAAAAAGGAAGCAGAGAGACTGTATTTCTCTTCCCCCCGCAATGCAGCAGGCACAGCTGTAAAGGCAATGATTTCACAGAGCCCGCCGCACTCGCTGGGGCAGAAGCAGTCAGAATAAGGAGAGCTGAGAAACCAGACTCGGGCAAGTTGAAGAAATGAAATAAAAACAGACCTGAAGGGCATAATAGTACCTTCATTTATAAAAAGCATCATTAAAATAAATAGGTCCTTATGTTTCTTTTGTGGTCTTCCTGGTAACTTCCATCTACTTATTACCTAACCGATCAGTCTTATCTTGACTATATGACTGGAAAAAAAAACCCAACAACAACAACCCACAAGTTTTAGGTACCTCCTGAAAATCGAGAGTGATCGTGTTTCTCAAGGTACAGTCATATCTGTCATGGGTTATTAGGGAATTTCCCCTGATTATTTCGGGAACGTTTCAGTCAGGCTTGAAAGAAGAGCCTGGTCAGGGTTCTGGAAGACTGCGGGCATCAGGGTTGGCAGATATGGATTTGGTCCCTGGATCCCCTTATTCCAGCTGGGTCCTTGGGAAAGTTGTTTACCTCAGGTTTTCTCATCTGTAAACTAGGGGTAATAAAATACCTTTTCGGTAGGGTTTGGCTGAGGGCCAAATAAACAGCAGTAAATCCCTGTTGCCTTCCTTGGCTTCTTCTTGGTTCAGCTTTTCGTATCATAAGACCAACATCACTTAGTTAGGAAACATTCGCAAACAAGTCCTTCCACCTCCTTCCAAATATGCCCTGAAGGGTCTGATTTTTCTTTGTCCGGATTCCGAATGGCATCTCTCCGTTCTGTTGACTCCCCTAGAGAATTCTGAGGCCCTAGGTCAAGGCCTTGAAAATCTGGTCATATGGACATGATTAAAGGTTTCTCAAACAGAGACTGCTGTGTTAGTCAGGGTCCCCGTAGGAGCAGATGGTACCCTCTAAGGAATAAGGGAAGACAGTGTAATGAAGGAACTACTTCAGAGTTGTGGGCAGGCCAACGAGGGTCTAGCCGTCGCAGAGAGCCTGGAGGGTCCAGGGGGCTGAGGGGAAGACCCCACGGAGAGGACTTCGCCATTGCGGGGGGCTGCCTGTCCTATGTGGAGACACATAGCCGATGCCAGCCAAACCCCAACAGACAGGCAGTACAGGCAATGGACACCTGCCTTCTCCCCTCTTCCACCTTCCAGTCAAGGGAATCTGGAGGCAGCCTCCTAGGACATAGGGAAGCAGAGAATAGATCTGGAGGAGCAGAAGGAGACCATCCAGCAGAATTGTCCTCTCAGTGAGAGAAGGTCATCAGGACAGGCCGTGGCATTATGGGGACTAACTCCAGTCCTTGGAACCATAGGGCAGGAGCATTACACACAAACACAACTGTTTTGTCCCTACCCTTTCTTTTTTTTTTTTTTTTTCTGTCCTTCGGCACCTCTAGAAAGGAGAAAGATTCAATAATACATCCCGAATTGGGTTCAGAGAAGTTGTATTTACTGTTTGCTGTGCATTCTGGGGCACAGCTCCGGCGGTACATATTTCAGGAGATAGCACTTGTTCGCAAGACCCCACCGAAGATTTATGAAAATGGGTTACGGCTCCTGGTCCTGGTGACATTTGCAATTCTCTACTTTCCTTCTGTAGATAAAGAGTTGGTCTTGCGGGGTGATATGAGGTGTGCAGAAGTCACCCCAGCTCACATCAGCCTGCCCTTTTGTCAGAGTTTCCCCACATTGCTTTCTCCTTGGGGCTCCTGTGTCGAAGCTGTTGTGCAGATGCAGATGTCCCCTAGGGTGCGTGGCAGGGAAAAGCCATCATCAGCCTGATACCCATATCAAGTTGGCACCCTAGGAGAGAGAGCTTCCCAAGAGAAGCAACAGAAAAGACTTGGAGCTGTTGAAGAGGAGTGGGAGTGGTGAGCAGCTTTGGGTTGCCTACGGGTATGTGAAACCCTGCACGTTAAGGAAAGATCATACCTTGTCAGGATGGCCTCTGGGATGGGCATGAACCCAGTGCCTGCAAGTTACAGGGACATGGGTGTAGTTCCCTGTGAAGGGGAAGTTTTTAAGCACTGAATGCAAATGGAGATGAGCAAGTGGCCCTGGAAGTCACTGGGTGCTTCTGCGAGGGGCAGTGTCATTCAGGGGTCAGAACTCAAGAAGCTGTGGGAACAGAGTGTGAGGCAGTGTCCGGTGCCCCGAGCATAAGTCACGAGTTGCTGATCAGAAGAGCTTACCTGCAGAATAGAAAGGAGCCTCTGAGCCACTGTGGCAGGCAAACAAACGATGGGCATGAGGTGCTGGGCTCATTTCTGGAACAGACGCCCATCTCTGGGCTCATTTCTGCTACTAAGGTCTGGGCCAGTGCCTGTCTGCTAACGCTGCGGGGCATCCCAAAGGCGGTGCCCAGTCTCTCACAGGGCGGGTTCGCCATCACTTCAGGTCTTCCAGCCGCATCTGGATGTTGAGTTCTTTGGGGTTGGATGGTGTTGTTGAATATCAAGCACCAGAGGTGTGGTTGAACAAGATAACCACGACCATCTCATTTAATGACGATCAGAGTAACCTTTGATTGGGCCTGGCTCTAGAGGCACGGAGGCAGGAGCCTGAGACAGGAGCACATCCGCTCAACCAAGGATCATAGGCGATGGGTTGGACAGACACCAGAGTGGGGAACAGAAGATGCTAAGAATACTAGCTTAATTCTGTTTTCCTAAACCGTGACTCCTACAGGCAAATTGAACCACTTCCTGCTTTGTGCTCGCACAGTCTTCCTTGAAACTTGACCTTGCTCTCACATACACCTGTAGTTAACAGCTTGTGTCTGTCTCCTTTGAGACCATATAGCAACAGTGAACTTGCTGAGAACTTAACCATGTGCTCAATGATTTATAGGCAGCTTCTCCTCCAATCTTTACAACACACCGATAAGGTAGTTATTGTTACTTATTCCTGTTTTGCAGGTGAGGGAACTGAAGTTCAGAGAAATGAACTAGTGTGCCCAAGGACATTGAGCTATCAATGGTGAAGAGAAAAAGGACAGGGGAAGGGTCCAACTCAGTGCAGCGTTACTCTGAACTTTGGCCACTATGTTATTGCCTGCGGCTCCTTTTTTTCATCTAGGTCTCCCCAGTATCTAGCATGGTTCCAGGCAGGACAAGCTTCCACTAAAAATTGTGTTAGATAAGTAAGTGGACAGCCTGAGCCCCTCTTGTATGCCTGCCACACCGTGTGATTACGTTCTCTAACAAATATGCATACAGACTTCCTGAGTCCTCTGCTACGTTGGAGGAGCGATATAAAGACAGGGTGATGGCAAGGAAAATGCTCATTGGGGAAATTAGCTCAGGCAATTAAGAGCATGCTGAGTAGTCCTGAAATTATAGCTTATGTATAAATATATGGAAACAAATAAAAATTAGGACCTTGATTTTTTTGACGCATAAACATAACAAGTTCATACATGAATAAAAATTAGTGTCTCTGCCAATGAATGATACTAAAATGCCATGCTACTCTTGCTTGTTATTTTTGTCACCATAAAGTAAACCATATTTACATGATTGTGTAACCATATGCTTTTCAGAAGTTTTAGGTTCAGATTTCAGAATAGTAATAGGAACTGGCAGTTACATAGCACTTACCATGTGCCAGGCACTGTTCTAAATTGTTTACATATGTTAACTGCTTTAATCCTCATATCCTCTTACACCCTTCTGAGGTCAATGCCATTATTGTATGATAGGAAGAAACTGAGGCACAGAGAGGTCAAGCGACTTATCCAAGGCCACACAGCTAATTAATGAAAGAATCAAGACTTGAACTCAGATGCTCTTAAAAGACTGCATAGGCCTGTGAGCTGTGATTTACGGAATATTCACTATATGTCTCCTTCAGTCTTTACCACAACCCCACATAAAAAGGACTGTTTCGTCCATTTCCCCGATGAGGAAACTAAACTCCAAAGAGGTTTAGAAGTTTGCCCAAGATGGAACAGATAGCTTCAAAGGGCCAGGCAAGCCCACAGACTCTTATAGGATCTTTGCCATCATCACATGCTTCCAGATATATTGCTTTTTGATTTATCTTGTACACGACCAGTGTTCACCATAGAAAATCATATGTAGATGTACAAAAAATGCGTCACAAACATCGGCAGCTGCAAGCACTGTTAATCTGTTAATGTTTTAGCATATGACCTCCGAGATATCCTTTATGTATAAAATCACAACTCGAGATAAAACATGATTTGTCAATTGCCATTGTTTGCTTGACCAGTTTTCAATGGATAACCTGAGTCTTTATATTTAAAATAATTACTCAGCTCTGTGAAACCAAATTCAACCAAAACAAATCTAACCTACTGAGAGAGAAAAATGACATTTGATCCACTTTCTCCACCCCAGTGAAAATGTTCTTTTAACCACCAAGTTCAAAGTATGGTATTTAGTAGTCAAACCAAAAAAAAAAAAGTAATTGAGAATGTCCTAAATGTGGTTATATGGGATTGAAAAGGCCTTGGTGTCTTGTTTGAAAGACAAATCAGAGTCTCTTCTGATAGACAAAAAGTAATTATTAATACAATTATAGCTAATATGTGTTGTATGTTCACTATATACCAGGAATTATTCTATTTCCATATAGAACAAGACATTATTACATATTTAAAAAATTTTTAACGTTTATTTATTTTTTGAGAGACAGAGAGAGACAGAGCCTGAGCAGGGGAGGGGCAGAGAGAGGGAGTCACAGAATCTGAAGCAGGCTCCAGGCTCTGAGCTGTCAGCACAGAGCCTGACGCGGGGCTCAAACTCATGAGCAGTGAGATCGTGACCTGAGCTGAAGTCGGACGCTTAACGACTGAGCCACCCAGGTGCCCTGACATTATTACATATTTATATTATATCTATATATAAATCTTTAAAACAAGCCAATGAAATAGGTAATATTATTTCCGTTCATAGGTGAGGAAACATGCACAGAGAAGTTAAGTTACTTCCCCAAGGTCACGCAGCCATTGTTTGAAACCAGGCAGTGTGACCTCAAGCTTCAAGTAAAGCGGTGACTGGAAAGAATTAATCCCAAAGTGGGGCTCTTTATTTTTTCTTGTTTTCTCTCTACCTCTCACTCCTAGGACCACATTCTTATTTTGGGTGGGGGGAGTCTATGTCTTTCCTTATGCTTGAGCCAGGCTGCGCCGTGTAGTTTATGAGAAGCTGAGTGTCTACACTGTCTGTTTCAGCCTCTGCCTTGTCCCCTTCAGTGGAATTCTTCAGTGGTTTTCTTTAACTCTTAGCATAAATCCTACCTTTGGAGGATTTGAGGCCCGTCTGCTTCTCAGTGGCTCCGGGCCTCTCTTCCTCACCCGCCACCCTCCAGCGTCCGGCCTTTTTCCAGTCCCTCAGACTCGCCGAGGTCTTTGCTTTTGCCATCCCCTCTACCTGGCACTCCCCTCTTCTCTCTCCAGGCTGCTCTTTGGCATTCGTCAGCCCCGAGGTCTGGGAGATGGACCTGATCTCCCCACCGGAAAGCTTCTTCTGTCCACCTTTCTCTCTATCAAATCACCCTCTCTGTCTCTTTCAGTGGATTTTCCAAAATGTGCAGCTGTTTTTCTTGTTCACTTACTTGATTTGTGTGCTTGTGGTTTTTGCTTACTTTTGCTCTGTGAGCCCAGGGACCTCATCTGGCTCCCTTCCCGCTCTTCCTCCACCCACACACCTAACGAGGTCCCCCAGAGGCATTTGCTGGAAGACTGACAAGTCTCCTGGAAGAAGACGGTGGGGGGCTGGGGGTGGGAAATAAGGAAAGAAGTGGCTCTTCCAGCTGCCTTAAATCCCTAACCCTGCACCGGGCTCGGGTGAGCGAGGTGCGTGCTCTGCGGTCTGCATGAAGCAGCCAGACCCAGGACGAGAATCTGGGGTCAGCCGATGAGTAAAGACAGAGGCCGCTGTCCATTGTCTGGAGGGCCCAGTGCTGGTTTATTAGGCCAGATGTTCTTGGGAGTGTCTCATTGTCACCTTTCGGTCCATGACCCTGCCCCGTGGCAGGGGAGCCTCCCTTGCACTTTGAAGATTTCTGACGAGTGCTTTGGGGTGTGCTTTTAAGTGGCTTATGTGCACTGTGGAATTTGGCTCCCGACAGCCTCCTTTTTAAGGGACTATCTGAAGCCTGCTTTTGCTGTCCGTTTTTGCTTTCTTTTCCCCACCTTAGCTCACCGAATCACTTGTTTCAGGGACACCGAGACATCCAGGTTGACTCGCTGCCTAGCACTGACATTGTGCGAATTCTCTCATTCTGCGAAGTCCCCACTGGCTGTTCTGTGGCTGGGGGTTAGAGGCTCTGTGGAGAGCTTCCTCTCTCATGCTGCTACTCCTTTTTGAGCTTTCTTTGAGTATTTTTGGTAGGAGAGGCGTTGCAGGGATAGCTTGGATGTGAGTGCTGGTTTGTGTAGGAAAGCTCGGGAAGAAATGAGCTTGGACGTTAGGGCGCATGCCAGCGAATCCTGACCTCAGTGTCCGCGGGCGTTGACGGGTAACTATTGGTTTCCAATGAGAGAGGGGAGCCTTAATCTCACGATGTGTGGGATGTGCCCCGTGGGGCTATGTTTTGTAGGCAGTGAAGTTAAGGCTTGCCCAGAAAAATAACATGTTTTCCTTGCCTGGTGCTTGAGCTGTTTGCCTGGTGACTGGCTGATTGGCGGTTTGGGAAGGAGGGAGATGTTGGTTAACTTGGGTGTCCAGAGGATTTTGTGTGTGTGTGTGTGTGTGTGTGTGTGTGTGTAAGAGGTTGTTTCTGTTTCTTTGGGAACAGTAGAGGGCAGAGGAAGAAATAATGATACTGTTACTTTTAACTTGTGTTCAAGGTCTCTGAGGCATGTTACAAACATGAGCTTGGTGTCACTATTTAAATAATGTCCCCATTTCAAGAATACCGGAAATCCTTTGATGTACGTATCACAGAGGTGGATGGGAAAACTGAAGGTTTGGGAAATAACTGGGAATTTTGCCATCCTGACTCATATGCAAACTGCTTTACCCAGCTATGTTCCCTACAGAGGTGCTCAGTGGAGAAGATAAATCAAAGCTGTATCCAATCAGGGCTTTCTTTCAACCTTGATGGAAAATGCTTTTTGGAGATGAAAAATGCCCGACCCATAGGATGTAGTGGTACACGGAAGAGATGTTTTCGTTAAATAAAAATTTGACCATTCCCAAGCATTGAGCACCTGAAAATCTGTTGGGTTTCCTACTCATACAGACCTCTGTGCATTATGGGGGGGAGGGGTGGCCTGCTTTCAGGGACAGAGGTCTCAGGCTATTCCTCCGGAAGCCTCCAGTGTCCTAAGGTTAGGAAATATTGCTGTAATGGAGGTATCATGTCTCCACGTTTCCAGCTGGTTGAAACGTCCAGATATTTGTGCTCTGTCGTCCCTTTTTTCCACAGCTAACTATTTCTTCTTGCCTTTCTCGAGGTATTTCTTTTACTACATGGAGTATTTGGGGAATGAAAAGGAGAAGAACGAAAAAAAATAGGGAAGGGTGGGACTGAGAATACGCAATTGCAAAAAAATATATATATAATTTGCTAAAGAAAATGTGATAGCAAAAGGAAGATTCGGTTTCTTCTTTTAATAGACCAAGTGGAGAGTGGATGGATGAAAATGTCATAATGTCTACTGGTCTTATTTATGATGACTCTAGGTAAGCCTGCAAGCCCCGACTGATAAGAAGGTGCTGAGTTTCCTGGCTTACCCTGGGTGCCCTCCAAACTCTACTGTTCCCTGCCTTCAGTGTGAATGGAGGCTGGCCTGCAAGGACAGCATAGCCAGGCACAGACGAGCGGGTGGGCTTGCCCAGCCAAGGCCTTTGCCTGCATTTCTCTGGCCGGGAGCGATGCTCCAGGAAGGTAAACAAATTCACATGCAGTGTGGCTCTGGCTCTTCGAAGTCCAGGGCAAGGTGTCTGAGGGTTTGCCCAGCCAGCAACAGCCAAATTTATCCCAGGGTCAAGTGACCCATTGCCCAAGCTTACAGGTCAGCTGGTCTGTCACAGAGCTAGGGTTTGAACACAGACCAGACTACAAAGCATTTCTCGACATCGTGTTTCAATTAGAAGACCAAGAAAATAATCCTACCTGGGAGCTTTCCAGTAAAAGGCTAGTAGATAAAAGTTTTGCTTGCTAATTGCTAGATTGTCAGAGAATCGTAGAAGGTGAGGCTGTCTTTAAAGATCATCACCTTCAACACCCTTCAGAATCTTCAGTCTCTTTACACGTGCTGTCAAGTATCAGTATAACTCTTTGCACCATCCAGGACCTCTGCAGCTCCACGTGCTTACTGTAAGGTGACTGCATAATAAAAATAGTGACCAACACTGCACAGCATTTTGCAGTTTATTAAGTGCTTTCCCAAAAATCATCCATTTGATCTTCCCAATATCTCTGTGAGGCAGATAATGCTGATATTGTCTATAGTCTCTTTTTATAGTGAGGAGATAATGTTCAGATATTAGATATTCAGAATGATGTTAAATAACTTCGTTGGCTCCATAGCTTAGGGGTTAGAGCCCTGGTCTTATACTGTTAAATGACTTGCCCAAGATCACACAGCTGGTGAGCAACAGAGCTGAGATTTAATTAGCAACTTAAAAAAATTTTTTTTAATGTTTATTTATTTTTGAGAGAGAGAGACAGAGACAGAGACAGAGTGTGAGCAGGGGAGGGGCAGAGAGAGAGGGAGACACAGAATCTGAAGCAGGCTCCAGGCTCTGAGCTGTTGGCACAGAGCCCGACGTGGGGCTCAAACCCATGAGCTGTGAGATGATGACCTGAGCCGAAGTCGGACGCTTAACCGACTGAACCACCCAGGTGCCCCATAATTAGCAACTTTCTAATGTAAAAGCTGGTCCCCTGACCACATTGTTAGGTTTACCACAAAGAATGCAATCTTATTTATCAAGAGTAAAAGCAAAAGAAAGCCTAAGTTTAAAAAAACCTTCCTTCTAGTATAGTTAAGAGATTTCTCCAAGGTGTGTGTGTGTGTGTGTGTGTGTGTGTGTGTGTGTGTGTGAATGCACATGCACTTTATATTGGCATTCTATTATGAGAAATATTTGGCTGTGAAAGGAGAGTATATGGTGTTCGATGTAGTGATTGAAATGGCCTTGCTTTCTCACAGCCTCAGAACTCTCACAGCACTTGGCTCAAACTACTTTCTGGCCTTTAAAATTTTACCTTCCACTACAGACATCTGTGTGGGCCTCACCTCCCTATTGGACAGTCAGGGCTCAGCAGGCAGAGGTTATTTTGCTCCTAGCTTGGGGCTTAGGGAATAGTAGGTGCTCAGCGACTGTGTGAGGAAAGAACGAATGAATGAGACCAGTGTCCTCGGCATTCTGATCCTACCCCCAGTGCGTGCCAAGCTTGAATCACTTCTGAACAAATTCTCCGAGACAGGTAATCAATCACTGTCCACAGACCACTTTCCCTGAAGCAGCCTGTGAACAATGCTCTGTGAAGATCCCTGAATTCCCTCCTGGAGCCACTGCAGTTTACCCTGTGGATTTGGGGACTTGCCCCTCCCCCTCCCCTTTACCCAGCCTTTCAATGGAAATGTCTGATAGGCATGCCTCCAGATCCCCTCTGGGTACCGCCTGTACCCTTTCCCCCTTTTTCTCTTGGAAAAGTCAGGTTCAGGGTATTTCCTAGGCCCTGACCTATACCCCCTGAGCAAAGAAACCACATTCATGCTTAGGGAGGGGTCCTATATTTTGGAGAGCAGGGGCATTAAGAAATCCTCTTTCCCTTTCTGCGCTGATGTGGAGTGTTGACCGAAAAATGGTGCTGTTGTCTGGGGGCCTAGCCCTGGGGGATAGAAGGAGCTGGCCCCTGCGTTTGTTTGTGAATGGCTCGGACCTTTTGATGAATTGGGAGTCTGGTACAGCGTAACCTCTCGTGGGTGGTGGTTCAAGGAAAAGGCCTTTTCTTTCCGTGTCCTTTTTCCAGGGTGTTTTAGTGGATTTGTAGGCTTTAGTGAGTGACTCTTTTGTTTAATAGGAAGTTGAGAAAGGCATTAAGGACTTTTCTAGCCCATGGAAACAATTTAGTGATCCTCAAAAATACAGCTTATTTCTGTACTTTTAAAATACAAGTTTAATGGTCCTTAACTGTGGTGACCTTGTGCTGAGAGGCGGACTTGAGTTTTCTTACTCTGCCCCCTTGTGAGCTCAGTATTCTCCTCTGGGTTACATTAGGAACTAGGCATCAGTTTTGAGTGTTTGAACTAGTTTATGGGGATGAAATCATCTCTGTAATGTGTGTATGAATATGTACGTATAAGCACACACACCCCAACTTCTTAGTAAGAAAACAGGCCAAGAGAAAAAAAGGTGTGTGTGTGTGTGTGTGTGTGTGTGTGTGTGTGTGTGTGTGTGTGTGTGTATTTGGCCTATTAACACATTTTCTTATTGAAAACTTTTTTTGAGGAGGCCAGTATTCCCTAGTAAGTGTTCTGTGAGCTGATGGCTGATGGTACCGGCACATGAAAACAGAATTTAGAAGCTTGTGGTGTTCTCTACTTAAATTTTAAAAAGAAAAAAAAAAAAACACGCTCTTTTTGATGGGACTATCCTCAGCATTAATATAAAACCAACAGGCAATTATCAGGAGTGAAAAGGCATCTGAGAAAGAGCCATATTTCCACCGTGGGCCAATGCTTTATTTTGCTTCTGTTGAGTCAACACTGCTTAAAACGGTGTGGTAAGTTAACTGGAGAGTGGGGACTGTAGGTAGCCAAACCAGGTAATTTATTTAAAAAAAAAAAATCTAGGTAGCTTATACAAGCTTACTCATCTGTCTCCTCTGTGGATTGAACCTGAAAGGGTATGCTTATGCTTAGTTAAAATTTTGGCAACTGTCCCCACCCCTGCTCCACTAGGAGAGGGAGTGATAATTTCACACGCTTTCTTGAATATTCATAAAGTTTTCATTGGCATTGAATTTAGCCTCATCCTAAGCTTAACTGGGTTAAGTTTTTCAGAGCTCTTTGAAAAGTAGAGAGAGGTGGATATGCCTTCAGTCCCTTATTTTCATTTCCTCTGTCGTGTGCGGGCTTTGTTTTACGGTCTCGCTCTTACTGTCCTCTTATCTGCTTTTTTGTCTGGGAACCAGGAGGCACAGGCCAGGGGGCAGTGGTGCTCCTGCTATTATCACCCTTGCAAAAGCTGCACTGTGGGGTGTTGGATCAGGAGACTTCGGTACCACACTGTGCCGGTCGTTCTGCAATTTGCAGAATGTTTCACAGCCCTGCCCTCCACCTGTTAACTGGCAACGGGGATCCCAGGAACAGAGGCACCTAACAATTGGCCTCACATATTTCCGCATCCCCTTTCCGGACCAGGCAAAGAAAGTATGCCTTCCCTAGGAAGGCAGAGGAAGACGTGCCTTTTGCTAGTATTCAGAGAGCGAACCCTACTAGAATGACGGCAGCATCTTCAGATGACATAAGGGTTTTGCCTTCACATGGCCTTTAAGTGACCCGCTTAGGACCGTCCAATGTTCACATGCTTGACATTTGAAGCATAGTGTGTCAGGAATCTGAATCAAGTCTTTGAGTGTATTTTTACCTTGTGTCCAACTGACGCCATGAGGTGTAACAGGCTCTGAACACAAAACTGCCGGCTACTTTACATGGAACTGGGAAATGCCCAGCTTTCTGTTGGAGTCCAGGGGAAAAGTACCTAGTTCCATATGATCATTTGCAAATGTCTTTGAATAGTAAGTCAGTAATAGTAATCTTAAAATGAAATAATCTCTTACCAGGCCTTGCAGAAAGTAGTGAGGTCTGGCATGATCACCACTGTGTTTATATACACTCTTAAATTTTGTAGTTCAGATTCACGCACAAGAAGAAAACTCACATGTAAAGTATTATCGCAGCCCTTAGGTGGATTAAACGTATTGTGTTGCTCGGGGATACAAGGATATTTATATAGAATGGAGATACAAAGAAAACGACTCTCCCCGATAAAAATTATTTGAATGTGTGAAAAGAAAACCAACTAGAATGTTGTGATTTTCCAGACCATTTAAAAATATGCATTGTTTATAAACACAGTTTTAAAAGCCAATAGACCCAAACATCTCAAAAATTATCCAGAGGCAGAGCAGAATTATTTGGGATGTGTTGTAATTCTAAAAAAGGCAGCTTTTACTGTAGTAGAGCAAAAAGGGAGAAGAAAGAACTGTACTGCTGACTTTTTCCTGATTTTCTAAACAGGCTGCTTTTGACTTGTAGAAAAGTATATACCCAGTTTTGCAGTCAGTCTCTTTGCCGTTAGAGTTTTTCCTTTCAGGATTTTAGGGGGCAATTGTTTTAAATTGCAGTGGAAGAGGGGGCGCCTGGGTGGCCCATTTGGTTGGGCATCCGACTTCAGCTCAGATCATGATCTCACGTTTTGTGGGTTCGAGTCCCGCGTCGGGCTCTGTGCTGACAGCTCAGAGCCTGGAGCCTGCTTCGGATTCTGTGTCTCCTTCTCTCTCTGCCTCTCCCCCACTTGTGCTCTGTCTCTCTCTGTCTCTCAAAAATAAATCAATGAAAAAAATTTTTTTTAAATTGCAGTGGAAGACTTTCTGGAAAGGTAAAGATGACCATGTCAATGAAACCCCGGATCCCTTCTTATTCCAATTTAACTTTTCTTTTCTTTTTTCTTTTCTTTTCTTCTCTTTTCTTTTCTTTTCTTTTCTTTTCTTTTCTTTTCTTTTCTTTTCTTTTCTTTTCTCCTTTCATTGCTTTTCTCTTCAGTGTGTTCTTACTGGGAGCAGGTAAAAAGGCAGAGTTTGCTGCCTTCAGCATGTCTTCTGAGGTTGTCCTCAGTTAGAAATAAGTCAGCTGATTTGGTTCCATTTAATACTTCCTGAGAATCTCTGTCCTAGTGCTTTGTTAACCACATGCATGCCAAATATACTTTTTTTTTTTAGAGATAGAGTGTGCCCTGCAAAAAAAGAAACAAAAATATCATGCTCCATGGGAGCAAGAAGAGGAGGACCTGAATACACACTCTCAGGCACAGACACACACGCTGTGGTGACTTTTTCAGCGCTGCACCTCGAGTGCCCAACACTGATGCTTTTAGCAAATACGTTCTGAACTATTGAACCCATCGATAGGAAAGCTGTAAGGCAGGACTGTGCAAAACATAAGTAGAAATTAGCCAGCAACTTTGAAAAGAGGCCTCGTATCCAAAGAAACATATGGAAAACTTAAAAAAAAAAAAAGAGGAATCTAACATATGAAAACCCAGTCCCACTGGAATGTTTTTTCATACACAGTATAAACGCCACATAAATAAAACCGCAAAGCTCTGCAGGCGTACATGAGTGGACGTGAGCCCCCAGCACCCTCCTGTTCGGGCCTCCGATGGGGAGCAAAGCCTGGGTGAGTTTCCAGAGACAAAAACTGTTTGGAAATCCTTCCTCCTGGGAACGGGGGCCCTGGTTCCAAGGAGACTTTGGCCAGTCCCTTAGTGTAGCCTGACGCACTGCGCGAAACAGTCCTCCTTAAGTCTGTGATTCAGGTTGTAAGACTCTGAACTTTGGGGATACCGGTGGATGGCGAACATGTTTTAAGGACAAAGATTTTCCGGTTTGAGTGGAAGAGTAAGAAGTAACTGTAGCGGTACGTGTAAAGTTTAGGACTTCCGGGGAAGAGTACTGGCCGTTCACTGCCCAGCAGCACACCCCCTTCTCGCCACGTCCTGGTGAAATTTTCACTTAGGAGGTACGGTCCCACTGTTGGTCTTGTTCCCTGTGTAAATCTCTGGTTCGAAAACTTTGCGGCATTCAAGGCGTGTCAAGCTTGAGGGCTGAAATGTCACTTTAAAAGCGGGGGTTAAAAAGGTCACACAGCTGCAAATAATAATAGCCCAATGAAATTCAGATTCTAGCTGCAGCCCACTTCAAGAATAACACTGAGACAGGAAACAAGCCTACTAGATATTTTTTCCCAGTAAGGCTAGGAAGAATACAGCTGATAAAATGTGTGTATGCACACATGGTCGTGTGTGTGTGTGTGTGTGTGTGTGTGTGTGTGTATGAGACAGACACACAAAGAGAGACGGAGAAAGACATACAAGACAAGACAGAGACACAGAGAAATAGGCACACAAAGAGAAAGAGTTTTAGACAGCGAAGATACAGGAAAAAAAGAGAGACCTACACAGAAAGGCAGAAAGGGATACAAGGACACACTCACAAAATAACTGATTTTCTTGGACTTAAATTCAAGGGTGTTTATTTTTCTGTTTGACAGTATGATATTAAGGTTAGAAAACTAGAGGTATATTGGAAATAATTAGCTTCCATGAATTGTTTTTTCATATGGTATCTCTTTGAATGGTCTGATTTTACAATGTTTTCCTAAATGGTCATGTTTTATAGATGAGCAAAGGAGATAGTGAAAGGTACAATATCCTTCACAAAGAAAGAAAGTCTTAGCCCCACACTGGATATAAAATTCTCTTCCAGGAGCTAGCCGTGTGTTGGGAAAACCATCCTGCCTCCTTGAATTTCTGTTGGGTTATTATTATATGTGGCTCTTTGCCTTTCTGACCAATATGTTGAGAGAAATACTTGTTTTTTTCAGAAGCATGAAGTACATATTGGCTATGCACTTAACTAATGTAGTTAATGAGCAACTTTTGTTTCCAGAAACAAAGACTGATCTGCTCTCACACTGCTTGACTAACTCAAGATGCTCCTGTTTGCTAGCTGTCCTCAGCACTGTAGGAAGGACCTGTTTTCCCCTCTAGAACCTTTTTGGCAATCTTGTAAGCTCAGCAAGGTAGCGAGGTCTCTTTCACATGAGTCCTGTCCAGAAGGCTCTTTCCACACTCGCAGTAGGCCAGTGAATGTCGACAGATGTTATTAACTTCGTATTAAAATTCAAGCCCCCCCTTCAGATCTATAATCCATTCATGGTCAGATTAACAATGTCAGAGCCGATGGGGACATATCAATATTGTCATTAGTGCTCATTTGTATGTACAACTTCAGTTTGCATTTTTGAAGCTCCCGTAACTTTTGGCGTTGATAAAAGTGCATACAGATTTTCAGATGAAAACAACGTTATTAGTGTCTTGATATTTCAAATCCTGTGTCACTGTGTGAATCTGTCTGCTGTTACTGGAAGAAATTTGTTCCATTCTAAGATTTGAGACCTGAGATTGGAGTTTGGTGTTAACTAAGCTGATAAGGAAGTATCAGCTTCCTATGATTCAGACAGGGAAGCATCACTCTTGGCTGATTATAGCAAACTTCGTTGATGTAGGTTTTTTCCCTTTGAGCTCGGTTGTTGCCCTTGCTTAAAATACATATTTATAGAAATTTGTGTAGACTGTCCAAGTTTTTGGTAACATTTGTTTTTTGCAATATTTGCCTTTCATGAAATGGTAATTCCAAGTATATCTCTAAATGCCTGGCAAAGCATTTGAATGGATTGCATCAGCCATTGTGGAAGATTTCCCATTTTAGACCAGGAGGAATTTGTGGGGTCAAACACTGAACAATGAAAGAGATTCTTGCTCATTTCAAGGCTGAGGAATCCAGTGGCAGTTGAGGGTTTGAATTGTAAATCAAGCCTGTCATCTCCTTGTCAACTGGGAAAAACCTCTACTCACTTTATGTACTATTAGGGTTTGTTATTAGGGTTTTGTGTTGTTTTCCAAAAATTTGAAGGGAAATTAGACTCATAAGGCATTTGTTCTAAGTGAACATTGAATCTGAACTTTGGAGAAGAGGAACAAAAAATAGAGCTGTTTAGAAACTCTTAAATGATTAGATAGTGTCTGCCACAATTATGACTGTATCTAACCAAATTTATGGGGTCACTCAGTGTTTCTCAACGGGTGCTCTGTAGGGATCATAAGTAGCCAGCACATGGCTGAGAGACTGGTCTTCAGTGGCCTCACTGTCTATGGCAATATTAACAGACCGAACTTAGAGTGAATTAAGACGCTTACATGTGAAATTTAATGGAAACTAGCCTCATCTCAGTGTTTTCACCAAAAGCAACTTTGACATCTTTTTTCATGAAGTCTGGTGAACTGTCTTCCCTGGCCATAACTGAGAACGAGTGGAACAAGGGGTCTGCACAACCTCTCGCCTTGCTGAAAATTTGGTTCTGGGCCCAAAAGTTTGAGAACCACTGCCTTAGGAGTAGAGAAAAGGCAAGCTGTTTGGGGTGGTTTATGATGATGATTCAGGATTCATTATCCATTCCACAAATATTTATTGAACGCCTACCATGTCAACTCTATGCAGTGGAGCCTGGGGTATGGCGACTGCCAAACAAAACTGGGTTCATTAAAATGTCCCAGCTGGTAAAACAGCAGAGTGGGAAATAAGAGGTTGAGGCATGACTTCGGAGGCCCTAATGCAGAACAAGCTGGCTAAAATCGTGTCTGAGTGATTTGCCCCACTCAGTGGATGATAAGAAGAAAAAGATTTGCGGGGCTTTCGTAGGAGTCCGTTGGAGAGAATAGTGGTCACACCCTTTGCTGGAAGAGAACCATAATAATAGACCATAAAAAGAGACCTGGTTCTTCACTAATACATCAGACCAGATCGTACTAGTTGATAAAAGTAATGAAGCCCGTGTGGCAGAGCGGTACCATTTAGTAAAACCATCACAAACACCCACACAGCAAGCAATGAGCAAGGGCGTGCTGTTTGCCGAGGGTTGAATGTGGGAACTGCAGTGCGTCAAAATAAAGCAGTTGAGGTTCACACACTTCTGTATACACACCCACTCACCGTAGACTTTATTAATCACTTAAGCCTATTTTATTTTAGCAACTGCCATTTTACCCTAGGACTTTCATTCCGGCACCGTGTTGCCAAAACATTTGGGCCGTGGGATCCGTAGCATATGATAAATTAGTACAGCTTCATTCATGTTTAAAGCATAGAATGATAAAATGACAGTAGCAACTCAGTTGAATATACTGCTGACTGACATCTAAACTATTTGAAGGCAACCTGTATTTCTCTGATTAATCATATTGCTGTAAACGTAACATCCATACCATGATGGCTCAATAAGACAGAGTAAATCTCTACGGCTGGGGCCTATCCCGTCTTCAAGCATCCACACCATAGTCTAAGTCCGTGGCATCTGCTGCAGCTCCTATGCACGTTACCCATTGGTTATGGCACATTGTAGCCAACAATTAAGATAAAATAGCTCATGCTGATACCAACCAGAATTGCTAGATTATTCCCATTGTAGGCTTGAACTTACGGAGAAAGTCGGCATTTTGGTGAACCAGCGTGTGGGGTAGAGTTGTGATTATGGTAGAAAAATACTTTCTTCTCATACTTACCTGGCAGGGCTTGGCCCATCTCTCTCCTCACTTTGGCTTTTTAATGAATCTCTTTCAACCTTCAGTAGTGGCACTTCCAATCTTGACCACTGCTATTAGTTGGACATTAATCTAATTATTATCACTAATTACTACTTCTGGACATATGCCGTAAATGCGTTTATATGGAGCTTTCCCTTTTTACTGTCAGATAATCTTAGTATTGGTTTTCTTTTGTTGTATTGGCATTCTTTTGTTACCTTAGCGACTAAAAGTCTTTTTTTTTTAAATTTTTTTTTTTCAACGTTTATTTATTTTTGGGACAGAGAGAGACAGAGCATGAACAGGGGAGGGGCAGAGAGAGAGGGAGACACAGAATCGGAAACAGGCTCCAGGCTCTGAGCCATCAGCCCAGAGCCCGACGCGGGGCTCGAACTCCCGGACCGCGAGATCGTGACCTGGCTGAAGTCGGACGCTTAACCGACTGCGCCACCCAGGCGCCCCAGCGACTAAAAGTCTTAGGTGGCATCCAAGGAAGACTCACCTTATAGCAGATTCTCCTTTATAAGTAGAGAATAATTAACGTTATGGTGAGGATTAAGTAACACTTGTCCACAGAACCTCCCCCACCAGCCACCTCCAAACACACACACACACACACACACACACACACACCCTTAAAGACAGAGACCTTTCTCCATAATTTGGGCATGTCTTACAGGCCTCCTCACTGATCAGTGTGATACAGGAATGAAGGAGCCGAAGATTATGTTCATAGCCTTATTGTAAAGAGGGGGAATTGAGGCCTGAAGCAATGAAATGACCCAGCCCCAGTTAGGCAGATCATGGTCACAGAGACAGAAAAGTTCCAGGAAGGCATTTAAAAATTTACTAGAAAGACAAAGCATATTTAATTAATGGATAACTCAATTACTCTGTTGTTTTTTTCTATCTTGGATCAAAACCACTTTCTCACTCTTTATTTTGAGGCTTAGAAGTAAATCAGCATTCACAGGGGACAGAAGGGATGCTCTGTGATAAGTGATTTGAGAAGTCTTTTTTTTATTTTTAAAATTTTTTTTTTTCAACGTTTTATTCACCTTTGGGACAGAGAGAGACAGAGCATGAACGGGGGAGGGCAGAGAGAGAGGGAGACACAGAATCGGAAACAGGCTCCAGGCTCTGAGCCGTCAGCCCAGAGCCTGACGCGGGGCTCGAACTCACGGACCGCGAGATCGTGACCTGGCTGAAGTCGGACGCTTAACCGACTGCGCCACCCAGGCGCCCCTGAGAAGTCTTTTTAATTGCTCATGACTTTCCTCAGACGGGGACAAGTGGAAAGCTCCTAAAGATACTTGTTTTTTTCCTTCTCATTCCACATATAATAGAGTAAAATAATTTAGGCAATACATCTGACCCAGGAAAGCTATAAAATGATGCTAAGTTGCTGCGTTGGTAAGTGACCAGTGGGCAGTCAATCCAGACACAGATCGGAAAGGGTATTTACTGAGTGAAAATTGTATGAAGAGGAAGCAGTGTGAAGAAGAATTTGCATTTGTAAATTTGTTTTGTTTTTTAATATCTGACCAGGAGTGTTGCCTAAGGCAAGTCTTTTCGCTTGGTATTTCAGAAAAGTGAAAGCGTGCACCTGTTTCCCAAAGAATAGATATGAAGTCTGTCAGTGTTTGGGGCAAGGGTATAGTGACAGACAGATTAGCGTTGGGTTTTTTTGCAAGATAATAAAGCTTCCTTGGACAAAGGGTAACTATTTCTTGAGTAGAAGCAGAGTTCCCTCTTTCAAGGGTGAAGGTGACTTGGGACTCCTTTGGTATCACCTGCAGGTACCATTTTAAGGAAGCAAGTTCCTTCCTGTGCTTCAGAGATAAAGCAATAGGCTTTAGTCTATGAGTCCCTGAGAGAGCCACGTCCCGCCAGCAGCACACGTAGCTTATTTAAACTCAACTCTAAAATTGGCAAGAAAGAAAAGTGTGACTTAGAAGACGGTTTAAATTTTGAAACTTAAATTTGCATAGTACTTCACGATGTCTAAAAAATTTTTATGTTGCTGTATAGATCGGTAACCACAAAACCACGTGTATGTACTTTTATCGGGTTGGGGGAGGATTTGTCAAGGTGATTTTGATTATGCTCAAGTTTTGCCTCATAAGCTTACCTCAGAACCTCACCCCTACATAAGAAGAGACCCACACTCGAATTTAACCTATGCCTGAGACCGTAACGTGAGATTTCTCCCCACAAAGCTACCTTACGCCAGATAACTGCTGCAGATCAGATGGGCGATGGCCTTAATGTAATATTGATTTCAAATCAGCCTGTGCAACCAAATTAACAAAATATCCCAGGTGATGTTTTCCGTCTTTTCTTATTTCTGTTTCTCCCTGCATAACTCGGGTACTTTTTGTTGAGGCATCCGTGAATGCCTGAGATGAAAGGGAATTTAAGATCATGGCTCACCACTGGGGTCATTTGCTGAGCTGGCTGCAGGGCTATTTTCATCCTGTGGCTGTCCTGAAGCTTGGTGGGGCAATCATGGGTGAATTATGTGACTGCTGCTCAGGGTTGGTCACCACACTGGTGACAACCCCATTCGCTTCCTCCTCTCCCGCCAACTCCAAAGGGCAGGTGTGAACTTTACTTTGGAATCTTCTTGCGCAGGTGCGGTCTCACCAGGTAATAACATAGTCCAGGTGGTTTTCCAGAGGCAGAATCTCTGCTGCACAGCCCCATGGCATTTTTCTTCAAAGTACAATAAATACGCACTCAAGCGAACAATAGGAAGGCAGACTGCAGGAAGCCTAATGAACTTCAGCGGGACCTGTGCTCACGTTAACGTTTATCTTGTCTAATTTGGGGATTGGCATTGCAAGGGGCTCCGAGCAATAGCCTTTCTCATGTTTCTTAGGTAGAAGCAGGAGATATTCATGGCTTTCTGTTTTCCTTCCTCCCTCTCCCCGTGACCCTTCAGATTTATGAGGAATCCAAGATGAATTTGGAGCAGGAGAGGCCGTTTGTCTGCAGTGCCCCAGGCTGTTCGCAGGTGAGTGTGAGAATCCTTTGGTCTGTTTTGCCAGAGACTACCTGCCTTCTGACAGGGAAGCAGCTCTCACTTGCCAATCATGCCTGCTGTGGGCTTGCTTTCTTCACCAAGATGTCGTCAAAGCCCCTGGCCCCATCCCCACCCCCCCCCATCATCTTCCTCATCATTATTATTTTCTACTTTGAATAGTTTGAACTACTTCCCTCAAAGCCCCGTGAAATACATCAGCATTGGCCTCTTCCATCCTTAACTTTCCCCCTGGAAGTAAGCCAGACGCATCCTGCCCACCAGATGTTCAGGACTGTTATTTCAGAAAGGGGAGGGAGGACGCTGCTTTTACAATAGTCACTTGATACAGGGCCTTTGGATTACTGGTGGACTAGCTCACCATCAGAGCTGAATTCTGTTTTGTTTTGTTTTCCTCTTTGAGTAAAATAAACCCCCTATAACTCTTCTAGAACCCACAGTTTTTCCACTTATCTAAACTTCAAGAGGGGAGATTAAACATCAAACCTCTTTGCCTCCAATGGCTCCCATCAGGCAGAATCGTTGTGAGGATTAGATGAGATACTGCATGTAGAGTATTTAGTATAGGGCCTGTACATAATAGGTGCTTTATTAATGTTCACCGTTGTTGCTACTACTGCTGTTGTCATTACGGACCGTGTGGCAGGATTTCCCAGACTTGGCACTGTTAGCACTTGGGGCTGAACGATTCTTCGTTGTGAGGGCTGTCCTGTGCGTGACAGGATGTTGGGCAGCCTCCCTGACCTCTCCCTTGGGGGCGAGGTCCCCTTGGGGGCCACCACGGCCCCCGGTTGAGAATGACTGCCCGATGGTTTGCGTTTTTGGCTTTAGCTTTGTTTCTTTTTGGACCTCTTCCCTTTCGGGTGTCCCCTGATTCTTGCTGATGCTCTCCCAGCCCGTTTTATGTGTTGCTATGAGCCGTCTTTTCTCCTTTTTGGAATCAGGCAGGGTATAAATAAATAATGCCACAGACGTGTGGTCACCGGTGTCAGACGCTGCTAGAGCCGGGGCAGTGAGAGGCTGAGCAGAGGCTGTTGGGTTTGGCTGTTGGGTTCTGGCGGGTGACCTATGAAGGAGGAGTCCGGGCGGGGACCAGGTTGGAAGGGATTAATGAGTGAGTGGGTGGTGAGGCAGTGGAGGTGGCCAGCATAGAGGACTCTTTCAAGAGCACCAGGGCATGACGGGAAACAGAGTGATATAATGGTAGCTTGAGAAGGAAGCAGCCTGAGAGAGGTCTTTTTAAGCGAGAGGCTAGCCAGGCGGGGTTTAGTCTAGGACGCTGGTAGTGAAGGTTGAAGAGGTGAATTTCCAATGACCTTGAACTCAGTGAAGGAGCAGCCTTCTCCCCTGAGAAGGCTGAGTGGACCGGTTGGACAAAATGAGGCCTGAGGATTTCCGTAGTTTCTAGGTTGCCCGGTGAAACTCCAAGCCTTCCCCCTCAACCCCTTGCCAAAGTTAAACGTAAAGATGCATCTGAAACTTGATGTTTTTATTTAATGTGTTTCTTTCTCTTGATAGGCTGTTTAAAAAAAAATATGCGCAGCTTTCAGCTGAAGACGTGTTAGACTTGAGGAAATGTCACAGTTCCCTAGTGGTTCCAAGGGTCTCCCGGTGGAGTGTTAGCCAATCACGGTCAAGTCAATTGTTGTGATCATGGCATTTACGGTAATGACCGTCCAGAGCCTGGGAACCTGCATAGAGAAGAAAGGATGGCCGGGGATTGGAAAGGGGAGAGTAAATATGAGTTACCAGTGCTTGTGCTGCATTGGGGGTGATGTTTCCCCTTTTCCCTCAGTGGAAAGAAACTTTGCTGCATTAGGAATGGTCTACAGTACCTGGGAGGTTTTTTGTGTTACGGCTCCGGATACATTAGCTTTGTCCCAGAAGTCGAGAGAAACAAGCTTCTTTTGCTTTTTCTGATCTCACAGGTTCCATTGTTAATTTCACTGCCCCTATGCCCTCAGCATGAACATGTTTTGAGTTCCAGTGGCTTCTCTCAGCTGTGTACCTGTTGTAGACTCTACATTTTGGTTATTTACAATTTGCTGCTATATTCCTGGTAAATTAAAAAAAAAAAAAAACAACCCGCGATGCCCTGTATTGTCTCTTTGGGGAGGGGTTTATAGTTAACATGGCATACTATGGAGATTATTGTCACTTAATAAGTATTGTGGTTAATATTCTATTTTAGGCTGTTATTTTATGGAGCCAAAAAATGGCTTACAAATACGAAGTAAAGGCTATTGCCATGTTGTTTGTTGATTATATATATCACGGTAAAAATTAAAGTAAGGATTTTAGCAGAAAGACTAAGAAGTTTACCCTGTCTATAAACCACACATGGTAGTGTCCCATATTATAAGGTGTATAAAGGACCAAGAAAATAGATGAAGCTCCATCAAAAACCCCTGTTGTTACAAATCAAACTTCTATGTAGTTAGAAATCTGACATAATTACCATGCTTTGCAGATTCTAAATGCGCCAATACATATGATACAAATAACAAATAAAGAAATGATTTGTATTCCCCAAACTACTTTTATTCCAAAGGATTTAGTGCAGTGAATTCCCTCATTCATATGAACCCAAATCTATACACGTTGCAAAGAAGATGCCTACCACGGTATGCAATAGTGATCAAAACTTAAAATGACTATCCCAAGGGACTGGGAAGCTCCAAGAGATTTTCTAAATTGTCAAAGATTCGGAAATGTTCAGCAGAGTTTATTGCCTTTGGTTGTATTTTCATTTGACTTTGGTAAAGCAGACACTTTGTTAAGTTCAGTTATCAAAAACATACCAGTCTGAGTCAGGGGAGGCTAGGATCTGCTCCAATAACAAATTATCCCGAAGCTTCAATGGCTTAAACCAACAATCACTAATTTCAATTGCACAAGCATCCATTTCTATCAGAGCTTGGCAGGACATTCTTCATAATCTTTTAGAATTCAAAAATGCTCTTCATATTCCTGCAGAGATTTAGGAAGATTGAGGAGCCACTATTTCTTATATTGTAAGTTGCCAGACTAAAGGGGAGATGGTCTTACACCATGAATTAGTTGCTGACATATGAGTAACGTGTCATTTCCATTCATGACTCCATGGGCAGAACGAGTCACATGGCCCCACCCAACCACAAGAGGGCCAGGAAATCCAGTTCCACTATATGACTAGAAGCCAGACAGCTGAAAACATTTGAGAGCTGCACTTTTGATAACCGTAACATCATTCTTTGAAAATTAATAATAAAGTGTTGGTTTACGATACTGTACAGAGTATAGAATCCTAAAAATGATTTGCCATGTTACTATAAGTCATATATATATACTTGTAAAAGATCACATAATGAGTGTGCAAGGTCGTCATCAACAGAAACGTACCAAACAAATGGCATGTGCACATTTGTAGGTGTACGTGTCAAATAGTTGAGCATGGCGTGGAATTCTTTCCCAATGTCTGACATGAATCAAAATTCTTTTCCTACTTCATGCATTTCTCCTACTTTTGGTTAATCTATAGATAATGTGTAGCATACTTATTATGCTTTAGACTTAATTTTAGACAAAAGTTCCAAATAGTTTTGCGAAACTCCGGGGCTACTTAGGTCTAAATTCATTTTTTTTTTTTTTTTTTACTTTGGACATGTTTTTCTCCCACGTAGAGGTAGAAATGAGAGAATTTTACTTGGCTTCTTTGGGAACATAAATAAACATTGAACATTCATTCAAACACTCGAATTCTTTGAAGGTATAGCATATTTCTATTGTATACATTACTTGAATACTTTCAATATTGTTCATTTCTTCTTTCTCATTGATTCTTTAAACACAAATTTAGGGTCTTCCTTCAGATGCAAACCTCTGGTTCCTAAGGAAATATCTAATTTACTGATGAGTCATGACAGTTGACTATATTCGAAGACTACCTAGGAAGTAGAGAGTTTTAAAAGGAATTCCCAGAGAAGGAACGGGGAGCCAGAGATGATGGCAGGCAAAGGTCTCTATTTCTTATTACTCTTAAGCCAGATTTTACTGCAACCTAGTTAAGCCCCCGGTAAACTATAATGGCAACAATGATGCATATATTTGGGTGCAATTCAAAGGAACATCTCTGCCCATTTGCTTGCAAAAAATAATTTGTCATTTAACTTAGCATGCTTTCACACTTTTTCAGAACTAATTTTTTGTTTTGCCTGTCACATATGCAATGCTGAATACATCTCTTTCTCTGTGATGGCAAATATATGTTATAAAACTAAATGGCTCCTCTCCCCTCTTCCCACCCCCCCCTTTTTTTTCTATTTGTCTGACAGCGCTTCCCAACAGAGGACCATCTGATGATTCATAGGCACAAGCATGAAATGACTTTGAAGTTTCCCTCAATAAAAACAGACAGTATGTTATCAGGTAAGGAGCCATCAAGCAAAAAGGCTTTGGGTGAACAGCATCAGCCGCACGGGAGACACTTGTTCGACTTATGATAGGATAGTTTCCAATGGCAAATGCTGTGCCTTGAAGACATATATTTTTAAGGTACAGCAGAGACTTAAAATAATGGTAAGCAAAAATGTAATCAGCTAATGTGGTGTTCACTCAAATAACTGGAGAGCTGGGACTTCTCATTTTCAGGAACGTAAAATGTTTATTACTATGAAAGTTGGCTCCATCTAAGTATTTTAAAAATCACATGCCTGTAATCAGTCAAGCAAAACATCTTCACTGAGCATTTGTGATGCACACTAAGCTGTTCTGAGCGCCATGGGAAGTGCAAAGATTGATACGATTTCCGTTCCTGTCACAATGTCGTGGACGTGTGAAAATTTAGCCGGGAGGACTATGTTTCAGATGAGTGTTTGGAAAATGCCGTGTGACTTTAGTAGAAGAAACTTCCTTTCTTTCTCTGTCTCTCCCTCTCTCTCTCTCTTTGGATTGTGGTGGTCAGTGAAAACTTTTTTAAAGAAACAGAGCCTGCCTCCTAAGTGGAAGATTAAATGAGATGATAATGCAGAGGAACGTAGCCAGTGTTCAGCAAATGTGAGCAGAAATAATAATAGCAATCCATCAAGTAATTGCTATTTCTTCCAGTTTTGATAGGTGGTGGCGGTAAGTTAAAACAGAGTGCAGGGCCAGGAGCGGGCAAACTTGAACTCTAGCATGGGCTCTGAATCCACCGGCCAGATAACCCTGAGCCACATCAGTGAACCCTTTTGGGCCTCAGTTTCTTTCTATATAGAATGGGAATGATTTTATCTGCCCAGTCTATTTCACAGGCTTATTGTGAAGATCCAGTGAAAGAATGTCAGCGAAAGTGTTTCAGAAACCCTGGCAGGGTAATTGAAGTGTTTCCTGTTACCCTTTTAGGCTAGAAATATTTCACCGAAGCCACTGTCTTCTTGGCATCATGAAAGAGATAATATGCCCATAAACATGCTTTAAATGATATCAGAAGAGAAACGGACTGCCCTGGCAGGCCTGGCTCATATAATTTCGCATTTCTATGGCACTTAAATTTTACGAGTATTTTATTATCCCTATTATTAGTAAATCCTCCAAGAGTTTTGTCAGACAGGTTATTATTACAAGTCATATTTTACTGATAGAGAAGAAGGGGCATAGGGAGATGGAGAAGCTCTCCCAGGCTTACCGCCCGGGGCAAAGACAAGGGTCCTTCGTTCTGCAGTCCTAGCCCACTGACTGGCATGGCCGCTGCATTGTCGGGCTTCAGCGGTTTGTATCGACAACCAGATAATCCTGGCGCCAGGGCCATCCACACGTCTCACAAACCCGCCAGTGACTCTTTAGTAGTGTGGATGTGCTGTGATTTAGAAGAATCTCGAGTCCAAAGGCAGCGTCTTTCCTTGCCTCCGCCACCACCCGCCACCTCTCAGCCTCTTCGTTTGGATCGAACTAGTTGGCTCTTCAGAACTTGTTTCATCTTCCCTTACGTCTAGAAGCAGAGATGCAGAAGCGTAGATCTGCAAGAATTGTAAAAGCCCAGAAGCGTTAGGAGGGATCGTCTGTTCTTTTGTTTTTTTATCGTTTCTTCTGTCAGTCGTCTGTCATTCCCATTATGAAGCGGTGTGACTTTATCGTTGAACGATGAGCATATATATATATGCAACTAGCAGGGCTGGAGATGTTGCAATTCCCAGTATTTAAATTTATCGGTTCTCCTCTGATTTTTCCCAAGTGGAAGCCCTCAAATAGGCTTCTTAGTGTTAAGACAGGGGGAGGTGTGTGTTAAGGAGTAGAAATGATGTGCAGATACTGCAGCTTAGTGGTAAGGACCAGGTAGTATCTTTCAGGTATACTGCTGGAATGGCCCTACGAGGAGCCCCATCCGAAGGTCCGAAAAAAAGGAACTAAGGATGTGTGAACACATATATTGCCTGTAAACAGATTTTATTTATTTATTTATTTATTTATTTATTTATTTATTTGGAGAGGGGAAGAAAGAGAGAGCGAGATCACGAGCTAGGGAGAGGGGCAGAGGGGGAGAGAGAGAATCTTAAGCAGGCTCCATGGTCAGCACAGAGCCAGATGCCGGGCTCGATCCTACCATCCTGGGATCGTGACCTGAGCCGAAAACAAGAGTTGGTTGCTCAACCGACTGAGATGCTCGGGTGCCCCTGGGGGCCACTTTTTTGTTGTTGTTGCAATATCCAATTACACAAAATTTCATTTCAGATGAAGTGGAGCTTGACATAGAAAGAGAAAGTGGGGTATATATGTTTATTACTAATTTCAGAATATCTGGTTAACTTGTATTTTGGAAAAATCACCTCCTCCTTCGTTAATTGCAAATACTATAGTTAGAGACATTAGTGAGATGCCACAGATAGGCTTTTTGAAGGTAAGTGTCCAAAGCGTTGTCAGATCTGAAATAATTTCCTGGCTTTGTCATAAAGTCCATTTTATTCAGGCCAGGTACAACTTACTACTCAAGATGATTGTAAATGATCTGCGCCATGCCATGAGGCAGAGTAGTAAAAGTGACAGTCATGATGTTTTATTAGCATGAGTGCTCTTATGGATAGACAGTAAACATAAAACCTCAGTTTAAAGAGACAGTACCAGTTGGTACATGAATGGGGTGGTGGTGGTGGATTCTGAGCCAAAAACTTCTAGACCCTCCCACCTTGGCCCTCCCATTCTTATTTGGTTCCTGTGGTACATTTCCAGAGTCCCGATATGATGATGGACTTAAGTCTTTCCCTTTAGCTGTTCTTGTTGTGAGTGAAGATAATTTCATGGTGAGAGAGGTTGGGATATCAGAGATTTTTAGGGGCCAAGGCAGAAATGGGAGCCGACTGAGAACATTATACTGTCACATACAGGTTGTAAAATCACCAGCTATTATGCGACAAAAGATGTGTTTGGTTTGAAAATTATGATCAAGTTTTAGTATTAGAGCTAAAAGAATATGGCATTTGGGTCTATTTTAATGGTATTGTGATTACGCATTCAGGAATTCCTAAATCTCGTTCTGTCAGAAGCCCCAAACCCCACTTATTTACAGAGTTCCCAGGTCCTGTACAGGAAAAAGCCAAAATGGGAATCAAAGTGCAACTTTATTTATAGCCAGACAAGCAAATAATATTCCACATGAGAAGTGCGTGCATGCGTGTGTGTGTGTGTGTGTGTGTGTGTGTGTGTGTGTGTGTGAATGTGCATATTGGGAGAATATGGTGGAAATATTGACCTAGAAGATGACAGATTTTGCTTCCTGAAAAGATAGAGTTTGCTTCATGAAATTTAAGAGTGTTGCAGACCTTTTCTCAAAAGGTAAAACCCAGTCAACATCTCATCTGAGAAAGAGATACGCAAAACCACACCTTTAAACGCCTCCATGCAAGACATCATAGCCCAATTAATGCTGGAGGCAACTGGTGTGTGTACTTGGAAGGAAATTAGAACAGGCATCTGCTGAGGTGTGGAAAGAGGGGCTAAAGTTGTCTCTCCACCGTCACTTATTCATTCATTCATTCAACAAACACTGAGTGTCTGCAAAGATCCTATTGTGCTAGGTGCTGGGGATGCGGCACTGAACACGACAGATGAGGCCCCACTTCCGTGGAACTTACTATACTCTACTGGGGGTGGGGAGGAAGAGCGGTAATCGACGACACCCCTCCCCCCAGATTAATAAATAATGAGTTAGTGACAAGTGTGAAGATGAACCATGACAATGTGAAGTAGGTGTCTAACCGGCTGCTAAAGGAGGTCAGGAAAGGCCCCTCCACATTAGTGGCATTTCAACTAAGACCCAATGCTCAGCACTGTGGGCTCCAGTGTCCTTTCTCTTTGTCTTCTGAATATGTGGGGCTGAAAGTGGTGACCCCACAACACCAGATATGGTGCAGCCGAAACACACGGAAGAGAGGTGAGAGAGACTGGCTTTCTCATTCCGCCTTCCTTATTCCCATTCGATGCAGAGATCTACTGTAAATGACAGTAGAGTCCCTCAGAACCCCATTGGGTCCCTGGATTAAGTCTAGCATGAGGGACTGTCTCTAATTCCAGGCTCTACACCTAATTCTCACCATGGAGAAAGCAAGAAGCAAGAAATTCAGTGAAGTAGAACATGAGATTGATCATGATTAACCGGATGATCTCAGAACCCAAATCCATTGCTTATGGCCGTTCGCTACAAACCTACATAATAATCCATGGGCATTTTAAAGGGAAAGTCAGAGAAAAGGTGACCATCTCATTGCAAATTCTTTTTGGAATGAACTAGGGTCTTAAAAAAAAGACTGGATAAGTAAATCTCTCTTTCTCTCTCTCTCTCTCTCTCTCTCTCTCTCTTTCACGTGGGTGCGCACACGCGTGCACACACACACACACACACACACACGGACCATACTTACCTCCTCTTCCATTGATGATGAAGGTACATAGTGACTCCCCACTACTGAAATTCATCAGATCTCTATGGAACAGAGGGTGGCAGAAATGGCTTTGTATTGGAGGGCAGCATGATAATAACAATAGCTACCATTTATTGCCTTGTCTTATACCTATAATTGTGCCTCCTGCTTTATGTACATTATGTTATTTAATCCTGGCCACTTTTTTTCACACAAAGAAATAAGATCAGGAGGGTAAGCAGTTTGTCCAAAGTTCCTGTCTATAATTTTCTCATTGTACATCTAGATTTGCTGAGCTGCATGCACTAAGAACATGGTTTGGTGTTACATTATTGGCTTATTTCTTCATTGTATGGAGAAAACAGTCAAAAGTTTTTAGAAAGAGATTATGTTAACACACTAGCATTTACAGGAACAAAGTGCGTTTTAAATCAGATTTTCCCCTCCATTATGACAAGTGGCAATGGGCATGAGTAGGAGTTGTCAGCCTGTCATTCATGTTTCCAGCTGGTCAAGCAAACTTGAATTTTGAATGATTCACCTGATTACCTCGGAGGCCTTGATCTGCAGTACTCTTTATATATGAAAAACTGGCTTCCAGTCTATTCCATCTAGAAACTAACATCTTTGACAAAGAGTGTAGGAGAACTCTGGCAGCTGGTGACTGAGTGGAAATCTGAAGCTTTAGCTTCCATGGTTCAGGGCAGGGCTTGATCAGAGGGTCACCTTGGATCCCTCAGTTCACCTGGCCTGCGGAGACATGATCTCCTGGTGTTCATAACCCTCTTCACCAGCTCAGCTCCTCTCACATGAATTAAAACTATGGCTTGAGCTGCCTGGGCGGCTCAGTCGGTTAAGCGTCCGACTCTTGATTTGGGCTCAGGTCATGGTCCCAGGGTTGTGGGATTGAGCCCCTCATCAGCCTCTGTGCTGAGCGTGGAGCCTGCTTAAGATTCTCTCTTCCCCTGTGTCCTTCTCTCTGCTTCACTCTCTCTCGCTCTAAAAATCAATAAATCAATAAATCAAATATTAAAATAAATAATACAATAATAAAGATATATATAAACTTATAAATATTTATATATATAATTTGGATGCTATAAATAAAATAATAAAATAAAAATAAAATAAACAAATAAAAAATAAAATAAAATAAAATAAAAATAAATAACATTGTGGCTTGATTGCTGTGAACACTTTGGCTAGGCCATGGCTGACTGTGAGTAGGTGTGGATTATATACTTGATTAATTTAAATCTGAATCTGGGGGCGCCTGGGTGGCGCAGTCGGTTAAGCGTCCGACTTCAGCCAGGTCACGATCTCGCGGTCCGGGAGTTCGAGCCCCACGTCGGGCTCTGGGCTGATGGCTCAGAGCCTGGAGCCTGTTTCCGATTCTGTGTCTCCCTCTCTCTCTGCCCCTCCCCCGTTCATGCTCTGTCTCTCTCTGTCCCAAAAATAAATAAACGTTGAAAAAAAAAATTAAATCTGAATCTGTCTTCCGGAGCCCTATGTCATATGAGATGCCCTTGTCAGAGCATTTTCTAGTTGATTCAAGGCCCTCCCAAGGGCCTCTAGTCCACCAGCTCTCCACCTAGACAGTAAATGGATTGCAGCATTCGATCCAGGAGTGTGCCAGTGTCTCATGTCTCGCTGACCTGTATCACCCACACCATGGCCAACGCTTAAACATCCCACCGCTGTTGTTTAAAAACCAGAGTTGCCTTGGTTTGTCCCATGGAAGCACTGCCTCTTGGGACAGATGCAGGGAAAGAGTAACATCAGTGTTGCAGAGAGGACCCTATTGCTCCTATTGTATATTCACACTCAATAAAAGGCACATTTATTGTATAAAGGAGCCTGTCTAAAATTCCGTGGAATTCTGTCAGTTGTTACTGATTATTGCTTTTATAAAGGATTGTGTTATTTTAAAATTCATTTAGGGGCGCCTGGGTGGCTCACTTGGTTGAGCGTCCGACTTCAGCTCAGGTCATGATCTCGCGGTCTGTGAGTTCGAGGTCCGCCTCGGGCTCTGTGCGGACAGCTCAGAGCCTGGAGCCTGCTTTGGATTCTGTGTCTCCCTCTCTCTCTGCCCCTCTCCCACTCATGCTCTGTCTCTCTGTCTCTGTCAAAAATAAATAAACATTTAAAAAATTTTGAGAAAAAAATTCATTTAATGTAAGCCCTCTTAATTAAGACATTATGAAAACTCAGATAGGGATAGGGATGAAGTAAGAAATTTTCAAGAAAGCACTTGCTGAAAAATTCACGGGATAAATATAACTATAAAAAGAATATCAAAACTAAGAAAAATGCCTTTTCTGAGAACCCCAACTCTTATTAAAATAGATACGCTAATTCCAATCCTTTTCTCTATTGATTTGAGCAGCATTCTGCAGGAGTTCCATTAAGCTACGTTTTGTTGGTTGAATCTGAGTCATGCAAATAGTAAAAATGCATTACCTTTTAAAAAATACCCTATAATTAGAATGGTCACTAATTCAAACTGATCTTTCTTATAAGTGGTTTGAATTAGTGGGGCTTTTATAGTGTTCCTAGCCACCATCAATTTAATACGAAATGATGTAAAATTACTTCACATAGTCCTTTAGTGAGACCATAGTTGAGACTATTAGACCAGTGGGTAAGACAATTTTGCTTAGGAAGTTTGCATTCTTCTTCTCTGATATGTTATGGGAACTCTGCTTTTACTGGTTTTTTTTTTTTTTTTATCACTTGTCTCCTTGCCTTTTTATCATTGAGGAAAATGAAACATAGACAAACGTACAACTCAAATGCAGCTCTGAAACCCAATGAGGTAGCAGCCTATTATTAAATGTAGAGCAGACTAAACACTTTTGAAAAGAAGAATCGGGTTTCAGGCTTTAGCTTTGTGCTTGTCATTTAGACTTTGGAGTAATCATACTTGCTGGGGCTGAAGCATTTGATGCTAGGCAGACTATGGACTGATTGGAAAACTTAGTGAGTTTTTTCCCCTAATAGTTGTAGCCATGTACTTGTCGTCCTTCCCCGATGTACTGGGGTGCAGAATTTCCTATCGTATAACGGAGGGGTGAATTTCTAAATCATATTGTCAAGCCTATGGCACTCTTTCAGGTATACAAGAAGGGTCTCTGTATGACAAGAATCCTCTACCTAGCTGTTTCCAGAGGCAGCGATTCTATGAAAAGGTGCTCCCTTTTTAAGGAACAGACTAACCGTTCCAAGAAGGGAACCCGAAACTGAAATATGACAAACTTTACAAAGGATTTTTTTTTATACCTTTTGGTGCCAATTTTTCTTGTCTGAATGGTAAAGAAATCCCAAGGACATGTGAGGCAGGTAGAAGTGGGTAACATACCTTACTTGCCCTGGTCCCGGCTGTCTGGGTCTTCTGAGAAGCTGGTGTGCTCTTTGCGAACTCCCTGCGAGAAAGCAATGTGTAGGTGCTTATGCAGTGCCAATTCAGATTTGCAAAGGTAAGAACGACAAACTACTTTCAACTCAAGGAAAGCCCAAACTCAAAAGTTACTACCTTTTTTTTTCAATATATGAAATTTATTGTCAAATTGGTTTCCATACAACACCCAGTGCTCATCCCAAAAGGTGCCCTCCTCAATACCCACACCCACCCCCCTCTCCCTCCCACCCCCCATCAACCCTCAGTTTGTTCTCAGTTTTTAAGTGTCTCTTATGCTTTGGCTCTCTCCCACTCTAACCTCTTTTTTTTTTTTTTTCCTTCCCCTCCTCCATGGGTTTCTGTTAAGTTTCTCAGGATCCACATAAGAGTGAAAACATAAAAAGTTACTACCTTTTAGGTTAGTTTGATGGGGCGCCTGAGTGGCTCAGTCGGTTAAGCGTCCAACTTCAGCTCAGGTCATGATCTCCCGGTTTGTGAGTTCGAGCCCCACGTCGGGCTCTGTGCTGACAGTTCGGAGCCCGGAGCCTGCTTCGGATTCTGTGTCTCTCTGTGTCTCCCTCTCTCTCTGCCCATCCCCCACTCATGCTCTGTCTCTCTCTATCAAACAAATGAATAAACATTAAAAAAAATCTTTTAGGTTCGTTTGAGACTTGGAGTCGTTTCTTTCTCTCAGTCAGATGATCCTCACTCAAGTGGAAACACTAAAAGAAAGGTGAGCAGAAGGCCTGCAGTGATCATCTCAGCTCTGAGTTCCCACCGGAACCAGTTCCTGTAAGTCTTTGGAGTGTGGCCTGTTATGACTGAACACACCTTAGACATTACCCACCAATGGGGCATCAGCCACCGTTATTCATGAACTGCTGCTGCCATAGCTGATGCATGCTCTTGGTTCTAAATAAGGTGTGGCTTATAAGAATTTTAATTTACGGCCATGGATATTGCTCACCTACTTTAGATCTAATTTCAGCCGGAATAGTTATTTGACAAGGCATTCATGTGGCTGAGAAACTCTGACTCTTTTATTTAAGCTGCTGATAGATTTAGCTGTCCTCTTTTTGAAGATTTGCACATTTCCTGGCTTACTTGGAACTGGTACCATGTGGGATCAAAGACCGCTAGAGACCCTGTATTAATTCTAATAAATGTTAAAATAAAAGTTAAGCTCCATTTTCTGGTTCCTGTTGTAACTGGAAAGAATAGCTCATTCACAAGAAGAAAATGAATTAAAAATTAGGAACAGTGTGCCTTATCTCTTCCAAATGTGGGTACAGATATCTGTTTTGCTTTTCCCTTATTATATCATACAGCAAAGAAAGTCACATTTAGTAACAACTCTATGGCCTCCATCTGGGTCTTCTGCTCTAGGGGTAGGAGGGAACCAACTCCCTTTAGGGTTCAAAGCTCCCCTTGCTTCAGACCTTTTGTTTCCTTGCTGCTGCCGAGAGGCTCGTGATGGCGGCCGTTGCCTTTACTATCCCTGTGTCGTGTTCCTTCCACCTCCTTTCCTGATGTCTGTGTGTGCGGGCACTGGAATCTGGGAATAATTTTGCCGAGAGAAGACAGGACACATTTCTCAAGTTTGCTTGAGGTTCGGCCTCCAAATGCCAGTGTGAATTCGACTTCATGGCCCATCTCATGAACTCATCTTAGGGTTCAGGACTCATATGGATCCTTCTAGGATTACTGTTCCCTCTACCTGGAATCATGGCTCTCAGCTTGTAAATCTCCAACAGAGAAATATAGAGGAGCAGAAGAAAAATGAAAACCTGGCAAACTAAATTCCTACTGATGACAAGTGGTCTAGTATTTCAGTTCTGTTGTGTGTTGTTTTCGAAGGCTTTTTTGTCACACAATGACCTGAAAGATAGTAGAGAGTCTGTGGGATTATAATATGGTTCTAATATATGAGGGATATGAATGATTCCAAGATATTAAATTTTTTTTAACATTTATTTATTTTTGAGAGAGGGAGAGACAGAGCATGAACGGGGGAGGGTCAGAGAGAGAGGGGGACACAGAATCTGAAACAGGCTCCAGGCTCCGAGCTGCCAGCACAGAGCCCGAAGCGGGGCTCGAACTCACGGACCGCGAGATCATGACCTGAGCCGAAGTCGGACGCTTAACCGACTGAGCCACCCAGGCACCCCGATTCCAAGATATTTTAAAAGAACCAAGGATGGTTAGGATTGTCAGTTACCAATACAATTATGTGACTCAATTTCTAGACGGGCCTGGGGTGAGTTTCAGTTTCCTTACAAGTAAAAGGGGGAAGATGATTTCTACTGAACATGGTTGGTGTGAAAATTAATGAGATGATGTGTCATACAAAGCACTTAACACTATGCCTGACATGGAATAAGCACTCAATAAATGGAAGAATATGTACACACACACACACACACACACACACACACACCCTTTATTTTCACTGTCAGGTCTTGTCTATTTGTACCTTCTGTTCAGGAACCTTCTTTAATTCTCTAGCCTTTACCTCTGGCCTAACTTCTAGTGTCTAGCCAGCTGTTCCCGATGCTTTCATTAAACTGTCCTTTAAATGGTTATGTTCCTTTGACCTGCTGACAGTGACTTTTGAAGGGAACCCAGTACGGTGGTGATTTTAGGACTCATAGAACCATGTGACTTTAGAACTTTACTTGAAAGATAAGGAATATGAGGTCCAGAGAATGTAGGGAATTTCTCCCAAATCATACAGTTTTCAAATCTGGATTTCTGGGTTGCCAACATTGTCTTTTACACATGTAACAGAGTTCTTCAGACCCAGAGGAGAGTCCCGGCAAAGCACAGGATTTAGATTGAGAAGGGATTATGTCTGAAAGTAAAAGAGGACTGATAAAATGGTTACAAATTGTGACCTTGTGTAAGGTACTTACCTCTCCATTTCTAAAATAATAGGTACCTACTTACCTCATAGGATCTTGTGAGATCTAGATTCTAGACAATGTGGGTGAAAATGTTTGCAAACTGCAAAATGCTTCATAAATACTGATTTTATCTTTTTTATACCATTTTATCACACCATATACATATGTGTATATACATATACATATACATGTTAGATGTATATTGGGACATAAATGTATATATGTGACTCTTAGTAGATTAGTGTGCTAATAAAACCATTTTCAATTAAACCCCAACTTTTTTCTAGCTTTTATCTGTAGTGTCCAATTGTGGTCATCTGTGGTAGGCTCTCTTTGTACTGCAAAGAGAACTCAGGATCTTGGAGGCTGGGCTACGAAGGGGAAAGGATGCAGAAGGGGATTTTCGCTGCATTGAAATCCAGGTCACCCAGTTGGGTGCTTAACAGGTGAAAAAGCCCCTTGCCATAAGGAATCAGGAGATCTTGCCTTGGAAGGGCTGAATATATGGGGATCTCAAACTACTTTCATCTTCATGAATATTAAGCTATTTCCTTGAGTCTCAACGGATGATTTACTGGGATTAACTGCTCTGTGTGTGACTTAGAAAAGTAAACGTGATTCTAGTTTCTTATCATCCAGGAAAGTGTAAAGAGCGTGCAGAAATGGCAAATTCGTGTCCACTTGTGGGCACTCTTGGGTCGAGTGGTAGTGATGTGTTAGAGAACCGTGCAGAAGGAGATTTGGGGACTGAGGATAGGTCAAGTTGGACAAGTGCCGTAAGTAACCTAGCAATGTGTACTGTAGGCTCAGGTGGGAATGATATACGTACGTATTGGAGATAGCGACAGGGCCTTGGTTATAGTCCTGGTGTCATCCATCACATCCACCTGGGAGACCTTAAACAAGACTCTTCATCACTCAGGACTTCAGTTTTCCTCATTTGCAAAATAATTAGCATGGCCATTTTGCACGGCCATCTTCTGTTTAGAACAGAGGGACAGTTTACAATTTTCTTCAAGTCAACTCCAGTACACCTTTACCAAGGAAGATGACCGTCCTTAGTGATTACAAAGGTACAATTCTACCTTTATTGACCTTGTAGGATCTTGTGAGATCTAGATGATATAGAACATGTGTGAAAACATTTTGTAAACTGCAAACGTTGCGTAAATGTGGAGCCACAAATAGTGACTTCAGACCCTCCAGTTTTCTAAGTTATATTCTCTCTAGACAGTCAAGAATATGAAAGAAATTCCTTTTAAAGAGTTTTCTCAGAACATTCTTTTGGCTATAGCAAAGGAAAATGAAATTAATAATTATATTTTTAATGGATGAAAGCTGAATGTGTTTGACTTGGAACCTTTCATCATCCTCTATGACTCTCAAAAATGAGAGACAGAATTGCTATATTTTCCTTTTCCATTAAGAAAAAGGAATTGGGGCGCCTGGGTGGCTCAGTCAGTTGAGTGCCCGTCTCTTGATTTTTGACTCAGGTCATGATCTCACGGTTGGTGGGTTCAAGCCCTGCATTGGGCTCTCTGCGCTGACAGTGCAGAACCTGCTTGGGATTTTCTTTCTCCCTCTCTCTCTGCCCCTCCCGTTTGTTCTCCCTCTTTCAAAATAAATAAATAAACTTGGAAAAAAAAGGAAAAGAATTAATATGCTTGTTTCTTTTTGTTTGATACACACTTTTACAAAATCTGTTTTCCCCCTAAAATCAAGCTTATCTTTGTCTCAGAAGATTTTTTTGGCCTGATTTTAGCTAAATCATTTTTTTTCCAGTTAAAAAAAGGTCATTCCGCACTTTGCAATGTTTATTCAAGTGATAGGGACCCCAGAAAGTTGACAGTGGGATCTCTGGAGGTTGTCTGGAGGAAGTTTGGAAAACCCTCACATACTCAGCCTGCTACACGTTGTATTCCTTCTGTGAGATTTGTGGTTTTATTTTCTTCCATATTGTCATTTTATTCAAAAGGGTGGAAGATTATGGATGACTAATTGGCATTTTAATTAAGGCAAGGGGAGGGGATTAGTGAATTTTAGCTCATGCTTGCTACTGGCTTTTGAGGAAAAGATCCCATGTATGATCCCTCGGTCTCTGTTTTCAGATCAGACTCCGACCCCAACGAGATTCCTGAAGAACTGTGAGGAGGTGGGGCTCTTCAATGAGCTGGACTGCTCCCTTGAGCATGAGTTCAGGAAGGCTCAGGAGGAGGAGAGCAGCAAGCGGGTAGGTTTGCTTGAATGGGCACCTCGACAGGTGCCTCCTCTCACCCCCATTAGAATCTTCTGTGTGGAAACTTAGGTGGCACCGCAGATTGTGCTGATGTGGCCCTACAACAGCATTTTATGCATTTGCAAGTATTTGTCTCATGTTTTTTTAAAAAAAGGATGAAGCCCTGATTGTGGTAGAATCCCTCAAGGGGAAAACAGACATGAAATGTGAAATTCAAGCAAAAAAAAAAAATGTACCTGATTCTTGAACGTTGAGTTGGACAAACTCAGACTTCTTCTATTCAAAACTAGTTGATTTAGTTTGCTAAATATTTAGTAGCAAGTCTTACATGGGCGTTGCATGCAGAAGACAGAAGTCAAAGAGACAATAGGCAAATAATCATAGCAGGAGGAGAGGGGGGTTTCATTTGATTTTGACAACCTGGGGTAAAATCTTCCCAGTAGAACTCCACCAGCATCACAGTTACTTTCCAGTCGTATTATTGAACAGCTGTTAGTGTTGAGACAAATGATTTAAATGTATGTGTGGATTATTTGTTCTTAATAATAAATGTAGAAAATCGACTTTATGAATGCCCCACAATATATTCAGTTTATTGTAATGTTGTGCTTGTATTTTATTTTATTTTATTTTATTTTATTTTATTTTAATTTTTTTTTCAACGTTTATTTATTTTTGGGACAGAGAGAGACAGAGCATGAACGGGGGAGGGGCAGAGAGAGAGGGAGACACAGAATCGGAAACAGGCTCCAGGCTCTGAGCCATCAGCCCAGAGCCCGACGCGGGGCTCGAACTCACGGACCGCGAGATCGTGACCTGGCTGAAGTCGGATGCTTAACCGACTGCGCCACCCAGGCGCCCCTGTTGTGCTTGTATTTTAAAATCACAATAAAGGAAAGGAAACGGGGTCACAAGTAAATGTGATAATTAGCATTTTCCCCATCGTTACGATAGAGCATTATTGAATGCCCACGATGTACTAAACAACAAATTAGACACGTTCCACGAACAGAGACTTAAAATGTGGAAGTTGGTTGAAAGGAAGGGCTGGCTAAGTTGTCACGGATTCTGAAGTTCCAGCTGTTCCATCCGGAGGAGACATTTTAAAAGGCTCTGGTATTTCAAAACCTTCGAATCCTCCTGTATGTGAAATTATAATAATCCCTCGACCAGACTTTTCATGTCACATTCTTACATCCAGAGAGTCAAGGGCTTGCACTGAGTCTGTACCGCTTTAGGAAACATCATGATAATTGGTGAAGGAGACAAGAGAGGTATGAAATCTCAATCAACTCATTTTATTTGTATAGGGTTACTTTGTCATGCGTACCTGATACAGCCACTTCCCTCGCCCTCCAAGTGACATGAAAGGCTCCCCCGCCCCTTTTAAACAAATACTTACTTAGCACTTGTTAGCCAGGCGCTGTTCTGAGCACTTAAAAATTCAAGTCAAGAAAAATAGAAGGCATATGTTCTATAATTCACTGCACTAGAAACGTATTTTTTAAAAATGAAAATAACAAGGGCAAAGAAGAACCCAAAAGTCTAGTAAATTTCCTCTGGTTGAATAATAAATTTAGCTCTCCTGGTAGACAGGGCATGTGTGAAAGACCAAGGGATTAATAAATTCATTCATTCCTCAAGAGAGTCAACGTTGGCTTCTTAGATTAAAACTGAACTATAAGAAAGATGTGTACTGGTTCATTTTGGTTCGTATTGTTTTCATTTCCAGTAGAGTGCTTTTAACCAAAGTATGTGCCCTTGATTTTCTTATAGACATTTACCGAGGACAGCGTTAGGAAGCCCATGGTAGGGGTGTGGTTTTAGATGTTCTCCTTTGCGTAGTACTCATGATCTTCTATATGAAGCCCCATGGGAGGAAATTCTTGCAGGTCTGGATTCCAGGAAATACTTTGCTTCCCCCAAAGGAACTGAAATATTTTGTCCTCATGGACATGAGAATCCTGTAACTGGTTCTGTTTCTCTTTTCGCTTTGACTGCTCGGTTAACAGAAAGCCAAGTTTACTGCTTAACTTTGAGAACTTTTTAGAACACTATGATGAACATATTTTACTTCTCCCCAGACTAGACTTTCAGTTCTAGTTTATATTTCCTCTGGTCCTGATTTTTAATTTAAAAAACATTTCTATGCTATACATTTTTTTTTTTTGGCAAATTGCTTTTGAGTCCTTGTGGGTTGAGAACGAGTATAAATAATTAAACTTTAAAAACTTCAAGTAATTTGGCAAGCAAAGTTGAGAAAAAGAAGACTATTGTAGTTGTAGAAGTACATATTTTAAACACATCCTTAAAACATTTTTAAAAAGTGTCTTTTGAGTGTTGCTTTTAGCCATGTGCTGGTTTTGTGATGGGTGTTTGGGTGAGGGTAGTCAGTTTCCCTCATGGTTTTGGGGTGGGCATCTCAAACCCCAACTTTACTTGTACACCAGGAAAGCTGGACAGCATTCAGGCTGTTGAGCTGTCCTCTCCCCTTGCCTCTTTCAAATCAGAGGGGCCAAATCCAGCCTTGGGTGGCCTTGGCTTCTCAAGACCTAATGCACAATGACTTATCCAGCAGCCAAGTGGGCTGGGTTGGTGGCTTCTGCGTGGCATTTCTTTGGAAGCCTCAGGTGGATAAACAAAAGGTAGGGGATTGTCTCCAATCTAGCAGCATAGGTTTGTGCCACCTTTGACCCCACTTCTCTAACTACCAACATCTCTGGCACACTGCCACCCACAGCCCCTGCTTCATTTCTTCATCCCTTGCTTGAAAAGGAGGAATACAAGCTCTTTATTCAAAGCAAACCTTATTGTTATATATTATATTTTGTATGCAATGCTATCTTCTACTTCCTTCCTTCTGCTTCACATTCAGATAATTATTTCTTTTTAATTGTACATCTCCAACCTTTTTCTGGTTTCTTTTCCTCTGGGTGTAAGTACTTTATACAAAAATATCGGAAGATTTAGGCTGGTCCTTCCCTCCACCTCTGACTTTCTAGCTGCAGTTTTATCTAGAACATTCTGTTCAAGAGCAAATAGAGAATTGATCCTTGCTTATTAGCCCATTTGGCCATCCATTGGGCAAAATCCTCTTCTAGGGACTATCTCTAATCCTGACAGCCTTCTCCAAAAACGTATCAATGTATGTATAGAATGAGGACAGGCTAGAGGAAGGTCATGACAATGGAAAAGCCCTAATATCTGTATCTCTATCACATGTAGAAAGCAACACATTCCACAGTTACCCAATCTTCCACATAAGTATAAGCTCACGGTTTCAAAACTCTTTAATAAGAGATGTTTTTCCCTTGAAAAAGCATCCATCACTAGCAGGCGTCACAAATCTCAGTTTGCCTGTGGCTTAGAAGTCAGGGTCGTCTATGTCCTGAAACAGTTGAGAAACTTGTGCTCATCATGTATTCATTCAGTAAATCTTTTTGAGTGCTCATCACGTGCCAGGCACTGTCTGAGCCTTGATGAATATACCCACGGACTAAAGCTAATTAAAAACAAAACCCTGCCTTCAGCAAGCTTGCTTCTCATGGGTAAGACAGACAATAAGTAAAAACAATAGAACATATAATGTGTCAAAAGGTGATAAATGTTATAGCAGGAAAGGGGCAGAATGAGTGTTGGGGGTGGTCACTGGGTTGCCGGTAAGTGGACACATGTGGCAGAGACCCGAAGGAGGAGAGTGGAGCTTTGCTTCAGAGCAGGTGTGTGTTGAGGAGAAGAATGTTCCAAGTGGAGAGAGCAATGAGTCAAAGCTCTAAGGCTGGAGGACGCTCTGTGGGTTGGAGGAATCGCAAAGAGGAGAGTATATAATAAGCTAAAGAGTGGGCACCAGGAGGGCAGATTCCAGAAGGTCTGCGGCCTCCAGATTTTTCTCCCGGTGAGATGGGGAACCGTAAAGAGTTTCAAGCAGAGGAGTGATAGGATCTGACTTATATATTAGAAAGTTCACTTCAGCTGCTGAGTTGAAAGTAAACTGTTGCAGGACAAGAGCTGGGAGAGAGCAGTTGAGGAGACTAAAGGAAGAATCTAGATTAAAGGTGATGTTGGATTGGTCCAAGGTGGAGATGGAGGAAGTGGTTCCATTCTGGGTCTATTTTGAAGATAGAGTCAACAGGATTTGCTGATGATCTGGGGAGTAATAGCAAGGATGGAATCAAAGGTGAACCAGGTTTTTGGCCTAAGCAACTGGAAGTATGGGGGGTTGCCTGTGGGAAGAGCCAGTTTGAGGGGAAGACCGTGGAGACTGGTTTTTTTTTTACTTCAGTGGAGATATGGAACCAGCACATGGGTATTGTGGTCTGTAATTCAGAAAGAGGCAATTCGTCTTGAGATATGAATTTGGGAGTCACTGGCCTATAGATGGGGTTTAAATACATGAGACTTGATGGAATCGCCTGAGCCAGGGGAATCCATGGCGACGAAGTGGAGAAGGTCTCAGCATGGAACTTGGTGGACTCCTCCCGAACCTCCAGGAAAGAGTATTCAACTCTCCTCAGTGGCCAGGGCTGACACAGACGACCCTGAGGCGTGAAGAATCAAGTCAAGTACAGAACCCTACCGGTAATACTGAATAGACTCTAGTAACAGTTGGCAGTTAGCATGCTGATTTCATTTTCCGTGTCAGAGGCGAAAAAAGCAGAAACAAAAACAAAAAAGATTTTTAAAAGAGAAAAATAAAGAGGAAGGTGAGTTGACCTAATTTTAAATTTGATTTTTAAAAGACGGATGGAATAATGCATGCGTAGGAAGCGGGATATAGCTTCATCGTATGATAATAATTGGGAGTGCGTGCGTGTGTGTGTGTGAGTGTGTGTAAGGGGAGTTGAGAGGACTAGAAATGAACTCCTTTGTCTTGCTGAGAGAAATATAACATTACAGCCTCACGTGGTGAAGGACCCTGGAGATGAAAAGCACGGTGTGTAAGTGCTAAGTGTTGCTCTCCTCCCATAGGACCTAAATTTGACTCATCATGCTGATGCAGCAATAGCAAATTAGGGCATTTCCATGCTCTAGAATTCCTACCCAAATGATGAAAAGTGCAGTCTATTCCCAGAGGGGATTGACTGTTTAACACATGGGAACAAGGGACAAGCTACAATCTTAAGATCTTGGATCCCAGCTCAACAGGAGTCACGGAACAGGGCACGGCCAGGTCAGCCTCAGCTCAGAAAAGTAGGCGGCTCAATCTGATTAAATTCTGTACCTGGAAATCATGTTACTCGACACCACCAGTTACTTGGGGGAGAGAGGGTGCAGAGAGGAGGCCCTCTGCCTTCGTCCACACTCTCTTGCTCTGTCAACCCCTGGCTGGCACTGCTGCCCTCTGGGGAAGGTAGGATTGGTGCCGAATGGAAACGAAAAGAAACCCAGTTGAGCAAACTTGCAGCAGCTGCTCTGTTAACACGTTGCTTCTACGATATTTGTGTAAAACGGTCCCTCCTTGCAGATGTCTGGAGAAAAAGAATATTCTGAAACTTAAACTTGGTTTTACTCTGGTTTTGAAAATGTCGTCATGCTTGCTAAATCCTAGGAGATGAAACCATGAAACTGGTTTTGATCTTCTCGTGTTTTGTTTTGTTTTGTTTTGAATCAGCATGACTGAAAGGAAACCCCCACTAGCAATGCTCTAAGACATAACAACCTATTTCTTCCCCCATGCCAGAGATTGGAAAACCTAACCTTTATCTTGTAAGGATTCTTTTGGTCCTCCCATGTCAGTACACTACAAATGTAAAGCCTTTCAGCTTTCTCCTTATTGGTTTACATTATGCCCTCAGCTTGAGTGGACTTTGACACTGGAAGAGAGGTTGGCTTGGCCTTTGCATCCCACTCAGGGGAGCGACTAAACCCGTGGAAAAGACCGGAAGCTATTTCATGTGTTTCAGCTTCCTGGGATTTAGGGTTAATGCATATAGTCTTTACCAGAGATTATTAAGAGCTGGCATCCACTGCCCCATATGTCAGCGCATCAAGATGTGATCTGAGGCTCTGCCTCAATTTTAGAATGGGGTGGGAAATAAAAACTCAAAATAGAGTATTTTTTATTTAAAAAAAATTTTTGGCAGGGGCGCCTGGGTGGCTCAGTTGGTTAAGCTTCCGACTCCAGCTCAGGCCATGATCTCCTGGTTCGTGAGTTCGAGCCCCACATCAGGCTCTGTGCTGAGACCTCAGAGCCTGGAGCCTGCTTTAGATTCTGTGTCTCCCTCTCTCTCCCTGCCCCTCCCCTGCTTGCACTCTGTCTCTCTCATAGATAAATAAACATTAAAACAAATTTAAAAATAAATAAGTTTTTGGCAGAAAGTCAGGGCATCCTCAAAGTGGCAAAATGCATTGTCTGTTGCCTTGCAAAGAACAAGAACTTGATATCAAGTATATTTGATATGGATGATGGGGGAAGGCCCATGGTTTGGGGGAATACCGACCGAGAGGCGTGCTTGGTATTTGGCCATCTCCTCCCTTGAAGACTTTGTATATTTGGATGATTTGGACTAAAATGGATGAATCCTCACAACGTAACTTGCACACTGAGGAAAAAATATGTCTATCTCTTGAACTGAGGATCTAATCTCTGATGCTAAATTATTTGGCAGTTCCTGGCTCCGCCTTCAGCCAGTGTTCTAATCTGAATTAAAAGGGGGTGGTGGCTGGGGGGCGGGACTTGCGGATAAATGTCTCAGCCTATGAGTGGCAAGTTTGATTGTTCTCTGAGTTCAGTATTAAGCCTGTAAGTTTTTGGTCCTGGGTCCTGTTGATATTTGCTAGCCCACGACACGTGTCCCACCAAGACGGAGGTCTCGGCCTGATGTCTTTGGGGAGAGTTGATCGCCAGGCTTCCAGAGGCTAAAGTCTGAATGAGAAACAGTTTGCATTCATCCCGTGCTGTGACGGGTGGCCTCGCACGAGGCACTTATGTTTCCACTTGAAGCTGTGCAGTGGAAGAGAATGGGAGGCTCAGACCCTGTTTAGGGTGTAACCGGAAGATTGCAAGAGGGAACCGGGTATTGACTTTGAGAACCGCTTTTTGTGTTGGAATATCACAGAATAAATTAGTATTTTCTTGCACCAGTATTTCCTGTTCCGTTGTGACAGGGAACAGCAACGATCAAAGTACTTAGGTACTCACAAAGCGTATTCAGGCCCACGTATGCCACTTGGAACATGTTGTTAATAATTTGATTTTGGTCCCTTTAGTTCACAGGGAATAACTATAGGCGATTATACCGGTACTGTGTTCCCCCTTTAAATGCAGAGGGATAAACTATCAAGAGAGACAGAGCGTTGATAGGCCTTCCCCATGGAGGGCCGGTGGTAAGGCTCTTCTCTCTGCTTTGTCTCTGCCTCCTTGTCTTTTGGCTGTATCCCCGCCCAGGTGGTTTCTGCTTACACCTCTTCTTCAGAAAACTCATAAATTCTCATAGCGTAACAATCAGCTCCACCAGACAATTCCTTCAACTCTACATCTAGCCTTCAGACCTGCATATTAGCCTCCAGTCTGCAGCTGCTACCCACATTCCCATCGAACACCCCGCCGCTACTCCCAACTGCCCGCAAAGTGTACTCAGAGCCTCCTCGTGCAGACCCACTGCCTTGTCAGAGGCATGTGTCCCCCCCGCCGCAGGAGTCCGTTTTGCCTTCCAAGCCTCCTTTGCCCCAGCAACTTTCTTAGGAAAGAGACCTCCTCTCTTCCCTTTAGTTTTCGTTTCTGTCACCTCAAGTCTAGACCGTCATCGCTGCCTACCGGGTTATCGCTGTGAATTCCAAGAAAGTTTCTGACCGCTAACCTAACTTGAAAGAAATACCTCGCGTTAAGCCTTGCAAAATTGAATGCATTTTTTAAGCAATAAAGAAACTAACCGAAGTGTTTACAAGTTAAAAAAAAAAACACAATTGCAAACATTTAGAAAAAAATTGTATTTTACTTCTGACTTGTGGTTAAGTTCAGAGTTCCTCCAGGCACTGTGATTGTTAAAAGGTAGAGGGGTTGGTGTGGGATGTCGTAGGTATTAAAAGGAGTTATGTTGGGAGCTGTTGAGCATAGGCTTGATTCTATGACATTCTATGCATGGAATGCACCTAAAAGGAACAGAGCAGGGATGGGCGGGCATGGAAGTATACTGAAGAAAGGACTCCAAAAATAGCCCCAAACACAGTGGATCCCTGGAGCTCCTTGGGCACCAGCATCAACCCAGACTTGGGCTGTGAGGACCACTCATTTGGCTTGCCTTCCCATCAGGTGGCCTTACTGTAGCTGAAAATCAGCCCAATTGAATTACTTGTCTGGAAGCTCCTCACTAAAACAATTATGATGCTTCGCTTTAAGGGCGCCGAAAAGGACGGCTTTTCCCAGGAGGACACTTTCTCAACAGGGTGATTTTTCTATTCCAGGTTGGGTTGGGTCCTCAGCTAGTTAAGAATCCTTTCTTACCTGTCCCGAGGCAGGCAGGCGAGCCAGGCTGGGATTTCAAGGTATTAGCCCAAATGGAATCACAACAGAGAATTGATGCTCTCCTCTGAAGGAGTCAGTTTCCAGCTGTGAGTAATTCAGGACTCCAAACCCGCCAGACAGGCACGGGGAGGCGGGTGTGTACCTGGGCATGGGAGGCCTTTGCATCTGCAGAGGAAGCTTACGCTGTCCTCTGTGAGGCCCTGCATTAATGCTCCCAAAGGCAAGCAGGAAAACAGATCTGTTTTCAGGACCGGATTAAAAACGAAATGACTTAAAGATGAAGCTTCCGTTCTAGGCAGAAAACAGCACTCACATTTGGAAAATTGGGCCAAATGTTCGACTCCTCGTGCATCTGTAGCGAAGAATCACTTACCTGGGCCCCTCGCAGAGATGTGAGAAAAAAAAAAATTGACATTGTAAAAAGAGAATAGGAAAATAATATAATGGTTGCAAGAGTCTCTGCCCCCATCATCTCATAAATCCAGGTGAACATTAAGTATGGTCCAGAGCAGGTATGGGAGTGATTTACTCCGGGAACCCTGCTTCAGCATTTGTGTGTTGTTAAGTTATTTCCATATTGATAAGGCTGAGGCCAGGAACTGGGATTCCGAGCATTCCTCCTGTCCATATTGCCAGCATGTTGGTTATCGACTCAAACCTGCAGCGCAATTACTGTTTTTAGCCTCGGAACACTACTCGGACATTTTCCTTGTTTTTTTTTTTTTTTTTTTTTTTTGTTTGTTTGTTTCTTTGTTTTTTACCCAAAGATCGCCAAAGCCCAAGGGCCTAGGAAATAGTGTTGTTTTTTTCCCCCCCTTGAATTACGTGTACCACGTTCTTACACTTTGGGGAACTAGCTGTTGTGGTGACCTGGGAGGGGGTTGTTCACAGGCTGGTTGGATGGGAGATGCAGTCAGGCCATCCTCGTGGGTAGCCACACGCAAGCTGCTCCTTGATATTCGGCTGGAACGAGCCTCACACCCCAAATATGACGGGATATCAGCGGCAGGGTTTCCAGAACGTTGCTGGACTTCACTTTGGTTTCTTTTTTTTTTGCTTTCCGGGATATTAAAGGCTATTTTTAGCCCGTTTGAACCTGTGACTCTTCTGTGTGATGAGGCCAAATTCTCTCATCTGGCTCTAGAGTGAGATGGGTTGCCGAAAGACTTTACCCTCCGCATCTCCTCTAAGCATGTGCTTTCTAACAAAACGTTCTAGCGTTGGCGAAACCAGACTGTTGTGTAGGTGGATGGTATTTTGACCTTTGACCTGAAGGCGAATGCGAGCTGTTTCATTTCTCAGTGTTGGAGCTAGAAGAAGGGAGAGACGCACCTGCAAGCTCTCCCTTCATTGTCTGGCACCGTGGGGGGGGGGGGTGGTCCCCAGTTCCCTCTGTGGAGTGGGGTGAACCCCACATTTTGCATTTAGGGTGGCTGCAGTCTCAGCCATCCCTGGGATCTGAGTTATGTGCAGGGCACGCCACCTGCTACATGGAAACTTTGAAAGTTGATCACGGTGCTTGTCTGCACCCTTAGCCTGAGTCGGTGCCAGGCACCGCCCTTTTCTGTGGGTTTATGTTTGGGTGGGGGCTTGCTTGGGCTCTGCGAGCAGTCATGTCCCCAACGAAGAAAAGCAGTCGTGTTCCGTGTGGATGTCAGGTTGATTGGCTGCAGATGATGCAGCACTGGGCTTTGTGAATCACTGTCATTCCCAAAGAACCCGTCCCCTTTTTGGCTTCTCCTCACATGATTTGTTATGCACAGAGCTTAGGAACTTTCCCAGAGGATTTATGAACGTGAGGCTTTTGTTGGATTTGTTGGCACGGTGGGCCCGGGCGTTCCTGTTCTTTCCAGGGGAAGCCTGGAATCTGTAGTGCTCTAGAATGGAGAGCACGGGCGAGCCCCACCCTTGTAGCCCCCCACCTGATTGGTCCCCAAGTGGCAGAAGAAGCCATTCCGGAATTCTGGCGGCCCCTTTGCGGGATGATGTGCCAAAGCGTGATGTGCAGTGTGGGTGCCCCGTGCTGCCGGTCCACCTGAAAATAGCCTTGCAACACTTCCGGTGCTATTGGTAACAGCCCAGGCGCGGGTTGTGGAGAAGTAACGAATTCAGGACGGGGGCAAGAAATCCCGACCCCACTCCGTCACTTTCTAAACGCACGGCTTTATTGTCTACACCGGGCCTTTTGACAACCTTGAGATTACACACATACATAGTTCAAATATATTGAGAGCTGGAGAATAGAAAAATAAAGCTCATTCTCAGGTAGATGGTGTTAGATGCACACGTTGCCGCAGCCTCTCACCTTGAACATTCTTTCTGATGTTGACTGAAATAAGTGGTCGAAGAAGGGTCCTGGGGACACAACCTCAAACTCCGTATTCACAGAGATAATACCGCAGTGGTGACCTTGCTGCCTGAAGGAGCATCTCTTTTCCCGCACAGTGGGGTGGGGAGGATAGTTTTTGTCCTAGATCTCTGCCAAATTTTTTTTTTTGCCTTCATTTGTATCACAATAATGCACACCTACCTGCGTACCTGTTTTAGGCAAAGTGGGAAATCCAGGCTTTGTGAATAATTCCTCATCATGCTGACCGCTACCTAGAATTGCCTCCAGTGTCCAACACCAGCTTTAACAGACTCTTAATGTCAGGAACACAGCTACCTGCTGCCCTGCCTCGTGAAGATGCCACAACCGATTTGCCCACCAAGCGTGAGCTTACGAGTCGACTGACCGTTAGTGGTGATAGATTTGCACGGCTCCAAACGCACGTGCCCTCCCTCAGCCCCCCTGGTAGCCGGAGGCACATATTGCCAGACAGCTGGCCAGGGCCAGGGGTGCAGTCTGTGATCGGGGGGGAGAGGAGCCGCTTTGACCTCATTAGCGCTGTTCTAATGGAGTGCTACAGGCACAGACTAGAGCTACCAAGGCCGCACTCTTAATACAACGGGCTGGTGCATTTTACAGAAAAAAAAAACAAAACAAAACACAAAACAGTCAGCTTACCACACCGATGGAATAGCCCAAGCATCCTTCTCTTCTCTGCGATTTTAGATTTTGCCCTCCCTGGACTCTGTTGCCATTTGACAAAATCTCACGATGCCACAGCCAACCTGCCTGAGTCACGTGGCGGTGGTTCGTTGTAAAAAGTATCGAGAGTCTCACGTCTGTGCTTCAGTCGCCCTGCAAACGGCCATGTCGAGAAATGCCTGGGAAGCCCAGATAGGACAGGGGGCAGATGTGACTGTGATGTCCGCGTCTGGGGTGCTGTGAGAAGGGAGGGCACGAATGGTGCTCTGTGTGTATGCGAGGAGTGGCTCGAAAGGGACTTAGCCCCTAGAACACTTTGCTGGGGTGCTTTGTGGGATTTATTCAGCTCATCCTCCTGGACTTACTGGCTTTTTATCAAAGAGTAAATACCACTCCAACAGAGGCATGCCCGCGAGTATAGAACGGTTGGCTCAGAGCAGTGCTCAAACATCCGTTTATGACTTACTGCGCTCACATGCTTTTATCCAGTTCCCCCTGCGTTTCGAAGTCACGGCACTTACTTCCTCATCCCCTGCTCGGGGTGTCTGTGAAGGCTTTTTCTTTCAAGTCCGCCGCTGAGACCATTTGACATATTAGCCAGTCGGAGAATGAGGTGGGAACCAAGCTGACTAATATTTGCATTTGCGTTTCCTACCCGTGGAAGAGGAGAAGGAGACGGAGTCGGATTTGTAAAGTGGTCCCCACTTTCCACAAGCCCTTGGCAGAGGTGACCTACACCGAGTGCCAGATGCCTTTCCCAACAGCTGTTTGGTGATTCCGTGTCACCGGGCTCACTGTAAAATCAGGCATATCCTTTTAATTACCTGTTCATATTTCAGCGATGCCGAGCTCTGTGGCACGGGGAGAGGGGATAAACCTTCATTGTAATGGATTTTTAGTAAGACTATCTCTGAGATAAGAGTCCTAAATCTTGGCAGTCTCTTCAGAGCACACACTTTGTGATTGCACACAAATTCTTGGTTCCCCAGAGCCGTGTTGTAAATGGAGTGCACTGTACAGGGCTGGGTAATAAGATACTGCAGATACATTTGAGAGCAAGGTGCACTTTTGCTTTATTTATGAAGATAGACATGCTGGTTGAGGGCTTAATCACAGCTGATAAATCATTTTAAGAAAGCCTATTAGAACCATATGCTGATTTTTTTGCATTAATATAGTGTGTCTGTTTCCAGTCTAATAAGACAGGGTTTGCTCTCATGCTCTCCGTGTCTCTCCAGTGTGGACTATTTATCTGTTTAAGTGGTATCACTTGTGTGGGAGCATTTATCTCTTTAAGAGGTACCATTAATAAAAGAAGGTGAAAGGAAAGGGGGAAGGAAAAATGAGTGAAGGCGCCCTTCGCACAATGCCTGGGTGCGCGCGCACGTGCACGTGTGGGTATATGTGTGTGTGTGTGTGTGTTTATGGTATTACAAAGGAAAGAGTCAAAAAGCTGAGAACAGGAAACATCTCAATTAGAGTTTCGGAAGACCATGGATTGGTCTTCAGTTGGCATAAGGTAGTCATTTCAGCCCAGGTGGTTATAATACCATAGTAAAAGATTATCTGAATACGGGTGTGTGTGTGTGTGTGTGTGTGCGTGCGCGTGTGTGCGCGCACACACTGACATTTTGCTTACCTCACTTCTCCCCAAGCTAGCCGAGGTCTGCCCCAGGAATAGGTCCCAAGGCTCTTTAATGAGAGCCATATTGGGGCTCCAACTCTGAGCCAAGTTCTGTTTATCACTAATTGCAGGGGTGCCTTGCAGATCTTTTCTATTATTTCCTGATTATACCCCTGCTCTTTTTATTATCTTGCCAAAATTCAAACAGTCATAATTGCATGATTTATTGTTTATTTATAATCCCTTCTACCGCATCAGTCGCTGTATTTAATAGATTTTAAAACAGCCATGGCTTTTACTAAATGACCGGATTTCTTTTACCTTCCGCGGAGAAGTCATGTATTTGTGAATCTCACTTGGCATTCTTTAAAGCGCGTCCACATACTCCTCCAGAATCCTGTTTCTGACCGTATAAATAAGGGTTGTTTTTTGGTGCACGGAGAGAGCGTGTGTGCCAGGAAGATGTTTTAGGAAAGGATGTTAATTTATCCTTAGGATTATATCCAGGTTGGATTATATGACTTCTAAGTTTCTTTCCAACTCACAGTTTCCATGACTCTGTGAACACAGAGTTTAGACACAGAGATAAGTGAAAATCCTATTTTATACAAATTTAGACATAGTGGGGAAATATGACACCAAAGTATGAAAAATGGAGATCCGAAACTGGCAATAATCAAAAATCAACCACCATTCATTGGGTACCTCCTATTTGTCGGGCACAGTGCCAGAAGTTTTGAGTACATAATTCCAGTTCTGAACCAGGCACCATCTCTGGGATGGTGTGAGCAACGTCCTCTTGCTGTGGGACATTTCCTTCCAGGCCTGGTCCAAGTGAGCACTGCTTTCCTGGAGTAAAATGAACATTTGTCTCATGGCGATGTATTTGGAACTGACATCAATTTTAATAGACTAATATCTGCTTGAACAACTGCCTCTGAGGAGAGCACGCTCAGAATGCTGCTGTGGTCTCCCAGGACATTGCCTTGAGATTCAGGGGTTGCTCTGCCATTATTTCTGATGTCATAGGAGTTTTGGCTGTAGGATGAAAAGTGATTGCTGGTATATAGGCCGTGGTCAATTTTGTATATTTAAATGTTGGATTTTAAAGGACAGCATTGCTGTGCACCTTCTCTTCACCCCTGACTTCCACCACTGGAAATGTTTCTCTTATGTCCTCCCAGTTCAATCCAACAAACTTTTATTGAGGGCTTAATGTGTCCCAGGTGCTGTGCTAGGTGGGCCAGACGCCAAGGCTACATTCTAGTGGGGGAGCTGCTGGTCGTGGGGTACGGGGGAGCGTTTGGCTTTCTCGATGGGTTCTAAGCTCCTCTGGGATCGTATGTACGTAGAAACAGCAAGGACTGTGGCTACTCAGTTTCGCTGCATATTCTTCATGATCTGACTCTGACTTAATTTACCAGTTTTCTCTTTTGTGTCATTTTTTCCTCTTGTGTCTTTTCTGCTTCAGGAAAATGGAGTAAGTCTCCCTTCCCTAACCCTGTCTGTGGTTTCCCCACCTCATTGTGCTTGCCCATGCAGTTGTCTCTGCCTGGAAGGTTTCCTGCCAGGAAGGTCTCTTCTTGTTCCCCTCTTTTTTTTTTTTTTTGAGAGAGAGAGAGCATGCACATGAGTGGGGGAGGGGCAGAGGGGGGTGGAGAGAGAGAGAGAGAGAGAGAGAGAGAGCGAGAATCTTAAGTAGGCTCCACTCCCAGCATGGAACCTAACATGGGACTCAATCCCATGACCCTCGGATCATGACTTGAGCTGAAATCAAGAGTCGGACGCTCAATTGACTGAACCACCCAGCCGCCCCCGTCCCCCTTCTTTGACCAAATCTAATCCATCCATGAAAGCCTATGTGGAATGCTACCACCCCTGTGAAGCATTCTCTGCTTTCCCCTCACCTGATGCAACCTTGGCTTCCCTTGAATTCCCACATTGCTTTTGAAGCATTTCTTATGGCACTTTCAACTGCCTCTCTTGTGCTCTGGCGTTTGCTGTGTTTTCCTGTCTCCCCCCTAGACGGTAAGCCATGCTGTCGCAAGGCTCTGCCTGCCCCTTTCTGTAACTCCCAGCCCCGTCACCTTATACACAGAAGAAGCTCCGTGAAGACTTGTTGGAGTGGGTGAATGAATGAGCGTGAATGAGTGAGTGGATGTCCTTACACAGTAAGGTTACATTGCCTGGTTTCCCTGAAGCAAGGAGAATGGAAGTACCTTCTACCTCCAAGGAGAATAAGTTTCATTATCCACTTTCTTTTCAAGAAATTTGCTAATTCATGATGACTGAGCATGCAAAGTGTCCAATAACACAGTTATCGGTTAATAGCCATATTGTGCAGAGAATCTTGCATTGAAAGCAAGAAGGCTTTGAATGAGAAATTATTCATTCAACAAAGTTTTATATGGGTCAGCCATTGGGATACAATAAGATATCAGTCAAACTGCCGGCACTTATAATGAGGTGTAACAAATATGTTGTGCCATAATAGTGTAATAGGGATAAACTAAGGATTTCCTAACCCATTATTGTGTGTGTGTGTGTGTGTGTGTGTGTGTGTGTGTGTGTGTATGTATGGTGGGGAGAGTAGTAGGTATTAGTGATGGGTCTTGGTTAAGTAACCTAATCTATGAGCCTTGGTCTTCCTGTCTGTAAAATGGTGATAAAACCCAATGTGTAGGGTATCGTTGATGATAAATGAAGCCTTTGTAAATCACTTAATGTATACGCAGCAGTGCTCGGTAATTCTTGTCCTCTCCCCCTCATGATACGTGTACCAAAGGTTCAGAGGCTGCTGAAACTTTGATGCCAAGGTGGGATGGGATATTAAGCAAATACTCTACGCCCATACTTTTTCCTGGATTTTAGGTGGTAGTTGTGAGTCAGAAGTCCCTTGCGCCACTGCAGTGGGCCAAGAGACTGAAACCTTCCAAAGGCTTTAGTCAAAACTCAGAGGTGGGTTTAGGGTCTACAGCCCATACCCAGCAGGAGATAGTCTTTCTGTTGTTACAGGTGATTCTTATATAAATCAAAAGTCTCAGGGCTTCCCCAGTGTTTCCTTTCACAGCCCAGGTAATGCAGTATACCCACTATTTATTTTTAGGAAGATTTGGCAGATGTTGGCTAGGCCGACTTCCAGGTCAGAAAAAACGTCCAGGAATGGTTTCTTCAGAGCGATATAATAGAAGTTCCCGTGGGACAAAGAGAAATTCAACCTTAACATCTTTAGAGCACACTTACCTCTTCCTCAGTTACTTATCCTGCTGATACCATCTCATTTTGCCTTCTTTGGCATTGTGAATCACTTCCTGGAAAGATGTGCTTCTTCCAGGGTCTGGGGGTGTTTAGGACTACCAGAGTTTTGGTAACTTCAGAACATTGTTGGGAAAGAAAAATAAACTCTCTCTTTGGGCAGATCCACCATCAAGGCTGAGTTCATGGTTTAGGCAAGCTTGGCCTGAGTTTAGAAAACAGTCTGTGCAGCCACGTGGGCTGGCCACGCTGGGAATTTCAAGGCCGGGCACGCATAAAAGAGGTGCCGTCTGCCTATTGGTCCTGGTCCCTCTGGGGTAGGGATCTAGGAGAGAATACAAGTCCGTGCATAGGTCTATGTTAGCTTGGAGCATGGGCCCTGAACCATACAGTTCATTAATTCTTCTTTTCTTTTTGTTGTTGTTGCAAATGTCGCAGACTTCGTGAGGCCCTCTGTTCTGTACTTGTGGTGTCTAATTCATCCGTATCTTATGATACCTCTAACGGCAGGTGCTTGACATCTGGACACACACCCTGCACCCCTTGCCCTGAATGGGAAAATTGTGAAATACTGAATCTGCGATAGTGGCGGAATACTGACTTTTTCACTTTGTATCAGAGGAGGGCAACTCATCAGGAAGTCAGAGCTGAATGTCACACACCCTGCCCTTTTGTGAAAATCTGATTCGTCGCGGGGAGGCATGCCTACATGGGTCTTCCCAGTTTTCAAGAATGGGTTTGAGACCATTACAACCACAGCTACGATTGTCCCTTCCTGAGCTAGAGCTGAAAGGCTCATTTTCTGCCCCAGTAAAAGCCTGTCCTCCTGTCTTTCCTCTTGCTACTGGAACCAAATATCCAAAGGTCAGTGCCACACAAGCACTTCTGTTTCAGTGTTTACCAAAATGACTTCTTTGGAAAATTTCTTCTGAGAAATATGCTGCCTCAGGATCACCAGCATCATCTGGAAACTGGCTAAAAATACAAGTTCTGGGCCCCACTTGAGACCAATCCACTAAATCTGGGTATAGCAAGTTCCAAAGTGGTGCTGATGCTGCTGGGTTGGGGACCACACTTTGAAAACCACTGTTCTAAGAAAACCACTGCTGTAAGAACTCCCTTGTCAAATATGTTCACTGCTTGTTTAACACTGTCCTTCTCTTGGGGACCCACAATATCCATGGACATTATAAAGGCTTGAAGAAATTTTTCGAGAAAGAGACCCTGTTCAACCCATTATTTCTCTAAATTATTATTTGAACCCAGAACCCGTTTCTTTCTGCAGAACAGCCATTAGTGCCCCACAGAGCCATAACCCATTGGAACCCACACTGCAGGACCGTAATGGAAAGAGCTTGAGATTTCCAGACTTATGGGTCACGTGCCCTTACGAGGTTACTTAGCTTTTCTAAGCCTCCATTTCTGTCCGCCTTGCAAAGTCGCAGTGGGGTTGAGGCCTAATGACACATAAAGGGTCTAGCACTTGGGATGTATTTAATAAAGGGAAGGTATGCTTTGTTTAGTTCCAGTCAGAGCTCTGCTGACATTTGCCCCACACACTCTCTTTGAATGTACTGACACGTTAGGACATTTTTAATGTGTCCAAAGATTTCCTGAAACTTGAGGTATATAGTTTCGGTCTGTCTTCAAGTGAGAAGATCTTCACGATGAATGAGTCAGCATCATTTGTTCTATAATTATTAAGGGGAGTATTTTCATGATGAAGAAAAACGACCAGCAGGGTAGTTTTTGAGGATGCCCTGACATCAAGAGTGTTTAGCATTTCGATTCTAAATTATGTGAAAGTAGCTTATAAGCTTCAATGTGGCATAAAAATGAGTGATTGATTATCATTATTATTGCCTTAAGAATGTTTTAGGTTTAACAAAAAGGCTTGTTCTTGCAGAGTAGGGTGTTTCTCACCTTTCCAGGAAGAATATAGTATTTCTTTCCATTCTTTGGTCATCCTCTGGCCGTTATCCTTCTCAGGATTTCTTTGGGAGGGGCCTCCCTAACTTTAGGGCTGTTCTGAGCCTGTTACTTCAAGGCTGGACCCCAGAGAGGCAATGAGAGAGTAAAGCATCAAATGACTTTGCAATAAGTCCCCCAAATCAAGGAAGAAGTCCATTTCTTCCGAGGCAACAAACCTGGAATCAGGGAATGCGATTTATGTGGAAAGGCAACGGACTCCTGGTGAGGAACAGAGACACATGGGAGTGACCCTGAAGCCATGGTCTGGAGCACGCAGCTGGCTTCTACAACTTAGTTGTATGACCAGCTAGCCACCCCCCGCCCCCAGAAGGAGATTTCCACCCCTGAATACCGGGAAGGCGTGAACAGACCGTGAAGCTCAGTGAAGCCAGCGGCCCAGGGAGTAAGTAGATGCCGGGCTGGGAAGGGAGCCTTCTCAGCATGGCTCCCTGCAGGGATCCCTGTTGGCAAGAAGAAAAGGGTGGATCAGGAAAGTAGGGAAGAAGTGAGGCAAGGGGGAGAAAAAAGTCACAGATGTCCCAAGTTTCCACAATTTTATCAAAACATTTTCCATGACTCATCTTGTGACTTTTCCCCAAATTTAATATGATAAAACCACTACTCCAAGTGTAATTAAGCTGCAATTACCCAAGAGTAAGAGGGTGGTGTATTTTAATCAACTTCTTCATTCCCTTAACCACCCAGTCCAAGGTGGAAAAAATAAAGAATAAAAATTGTCTCTTTTCCTTCTTCCACCCTGACTCCTCTTGCTCCGTGGCCCTCTAAAGGTATGTGTGTGGGGGTGCAAAACAGAAACATTCCAGAATAATTGCTTCCCACTCAAAAATAGTGAGGGGCGCCTGGGTGGCTCAGTTGCTTAAGCATCCGACTGTAGCTCAGGTCATAATCTCGCAGTTCGTGAGTTCGAGCCCTGCATCGGGCTCTGTGCTGGCAGTGCAGAGCCTGCTTGGGATTCTCTCTCTCTCCCTTTCTCTCTGCGCCTCTCCCACCTGTGCGTGTGCGTGCTCTCTCAAAATAAATAAATAAACTTACTTTTTAAAAAGTAGTGAAATAAAGTGAGAACTGCATAGAGGGAGCTGTGGTTTGTTAACTCCACCCATCTTCAGGATACGTTTGGCTCCCACACACTTTGGATACCTTTTCGCCTGCCAGTCCCATTTCCCTGATGGTGAGGATATTTGGAACACTGATAATAACCACTGCTTACTGAGCACCTAGTATGTGCCAGGTGTCTCGCAAACATTATCTCTTATCCTGATAAGAGGTCCGCAAGGCGGGTGTTCTCACCTACAGTTTTACTGATAAGAAATGAAGCTCAGAAATTCAGTTATTTGTTCTTGGTCTCCCAATGAGCAGGGATCTAAAATCAAGACCGTCCAATTCCCAGAGTCCCCTCTGATGCTGGAAGGAGCAGTGGAGAATGTAACAGGAACAAAAGCAGTCCAGATTTGCTATTACTGCTTTTGAATGCCTACAGACTGCTTGTCACAAGCTCCCAATCCACCAACTCTGTTTTCCTCACCACACTGGATAAGAAGGGTCATGCTTGACCTGGAAGGTGTTGAAAGACCTGCCGCTGCGTGCAGCTCATCGAAGGGGACAAGGTTCACCATTGCTGTGACCTGGGAAGGTGCTGTGGTCCAGCTGGACCCCTCTCTGGCCACTCAGGGGTAGCTCGGGCTGCTGTCCAGAGTGCACTAAGCCATAGCCAATGTCAAGGGCTCCTAACGTCCAAGCAGGAAACTGTGACTGAAAAGCTGAAAAAACATATGATCCCATAAAAAGCCGCCTCTGGGGAAACAAGCCATTAGTCAGCCTTATTTATTTATTTTTCCTTCTTGCTGCAAAGTTCAATACATACGAAGGAGCTGTGATTATCATATAAAAGGCTATGTAAAATCACCCTCCCTGTATGATGCTGGAGGAAACTTTACCCTGGCCCCTGGCCATGTTAGCTTTGTTTGTGTTCCTCAGATTCTGAATGCTTTGACCACAGTTGTGTCGGAGCACGAGTGTGTCTCAAAATAAATAAGCAGAGTGGAACTCTCTAGAGCCCCCTCTCATCTCCACCCGCATTTCTGCCTTTTATCCCTGTCTGATGACAGAGGCTGGAGGAACAGGGTGGCAGTGGCCTTATTAAGACAAGATCTTCTGCAGGAAAAAAATGTGCTTAATGAGCTTAGGAAATACCTTGTGGTCATGAAAGAGTAATAAAATTTCCGCTTTCTTGGGCGAGATCAGGAAACCTTGACTGTCCACTCAGTTTTTGCCAGTTTTACTTGAGAATGTACTCTTGGAAGATCGTGCGTGTGTGTGTGTGTGTGTGTGTGTGTGTGTGTGTGCGCGTGCGCGCGTGCGTGTGTGCGTGTGTGCGCGCGTGTGTGTGTTTTAATGCGTGGCAGGAAAGAACAATATAATCTTTTGAGGAAAGCTCCATGGTCCATCCATGGATGCAAGATAACCATGCCTCCTGTCTTTTAGAGATCTCTTGGTATTGGACATGTCTGGTGTTTTTCTCTTGCCATCTGTGTTAGTTTTCTAAGCCTACTGCAACAAAGTACCACAAACTAGGTGGCTTAGAACAATGGAAATTTATTGTCTCACAGTCCTGAAGGCTGAAGGTCCAAGGTCAAGCTATCAGTAGCGTTGATTCCTTCTGAGGGTTGTGAGGGAGAACCTGCTGCATGCCTCTCTCCTAGCTTCTGGTCGTTTGCTCCACTCTTGGGATGCTCCTTGGCCTGTAGATGCATCACCCCAATTTCTGCCTTCGTTTTCATATGGGTTCTCCTTGTGGGTGAGTGTCCAAATATCCCCTATTTGTAAGAAACGAATCTTATTGAATTAGGGGTCTACCCTATTCTGTCTTAATGATTACATCTGCAAATGAAGTTTGCAAATGTTTCCAAATGAAGTCACATTCTGAGAGACTGGGGGCTGGGGCTTCAACAAATGAATTTGGGGATGGACATAATTTAACCTGACAGACTTATCCAAGGTCTCTTTTACATAGGAATTCTGAAAGTAGGCCAATAAAGAGGGGTGTGTGGACCCTAACTAAAAACTGAGGTTAAAATTTTATTGGTAGAGCGGCGCCTGGCTGGCTCAGTCGGGGAAAGGTGTGACTCTTGATCTGGGGGTTGTGAGTTCAAGCCCCACATTGGGTGTAGAGATTACTTACATAAAGAAATAAAAATTTTAGAAAATAAAACCCTTAAGGGCACCTGGGTGGCTCAGTTGGTTAAATGCCTGACTCTTGATTTTGGCTCAGGTCATGATCTCATTCATGAATTTGAGCCCCACATTGGGCTCTGCACTGATGGCATAGAGCCTGCTTGGGATTCTGTCTCTCCCTCTCTCTGTCCCTCCCCCACTTGTTCTCTCTCTCTCTCTGTGTCTCTCTCTTTCTCTCTCAAAATAAATAAACTTAAAAAAAAATTATTGGCCAAAAACTACTGGTTTAGTTTGAGACTTCAGTGTTTGCTTGTGAAGCAGGGCTTTGTAGGGCTTGGGAGCAGGTAGTACCATATCATGAGGACAGTCAGATAGTCCTGAGAAAAGATCCCTGTGGTCAGAAACTGAGGCCTTCTGCCAACACAGCTGTATAAGTGACTCATCTTGGAAACATCTCCCAGCTCCAGTCAAACCTTCAGATGAGTGCAGCCCCAGCCAACGTCTTGAGTGTAATCTCATGAAAGATTGTGAGCCAGAAGCACTCAGCTACATCACTAGTGAATTCCTGACCTAGAGAAACTCTGAGGTCATAAATATTTATTGTCTTAAAAAACTAAAAAGTTTGGGGGCAATTTGTTATGCAGCGGTGGAGGTTTAATGCAGCACCTGCTACCCCACCCCTGGAAAAACAAAACTGTATTTACTTTGTGAGCGGTAACTTGAGCAGAAGGATCGAATAAGGACAAGAGCACAGGGTTCTGAGCCAAGCTATCTCTGTACACATTGCAGCATCTTCCAGCTGTGCGGTTTGGGGGAAGTTACTGTACCTCCCAGCTTTAGTTTTCTCATCTGTAAAATGGAATGATAATAATAGTACCCACCCCATAGGAAATAGTTCATATAAACAGTAATTGAGAACTGCGTTCGCACATAGTAAGATTAATTCCCCGTTTTTGAGAACACAGGGCTGGGAAAACAATACTTAAGCCATGAAATGTCTTATAGTTGAATTAGGGTGCATGTTGGAAGGGCAACCTTTCAGAACTTGTGTAAGGTAAGACTGATTTCATAACCTATCTTCTCCAACCTTTGCAAATGTATGAACCTATGAAACATTAGGAGAAAAAGTAACTGGCCCTCATTACAGTGGAGATCTTGAGACTAGATAGCTTGGTCGGGGGCATTACACACGAGAAAACAGTAATTGCTGTTGCCGTCCCAACAAAGTGTCTGTCCTTCTTTCCTTTCATTGATACCTGTACTTTACATGAAGATGGTGACCCAAGTCATACTGTTAAGAATTCCTATCAGAAAGTGCCACATTGGGGGACGCTTGGGTGGCTCAACCTGTTAAGCATCTGACTCTTGATTTCCACCCAGGTCATGATTTCATGGTTTGTGGGTTTGATCTCCACACTGGGCTCTGTGCTGGCAGTGTGGAGCCTGCTTGGGATTCTCTCTTCCTCTCTCTCTCTCTCTGCCCCTTCCCTACTTGCGTGTGCTCTCTCTCTCTCCCTCTCTCTCTCAAAATAAATAAGTAAATATTTAAAAGAAAGAAAGTGCCACAAGGATTTCCTGAAGATCAAGGTGTTTTAAACTCTACTTGATAAAGAAGTTTCCCATTCATAATTTCTAAAAGGCTAAAGGATATTTTTGTAGGATTTTGAGCCCCGCATTTCACATGACATTTTCTAAGAAGACTTCAGTGGGCTTAGTTCTTTCTTTACTGTGCAGAGACAAACTCCTCTTCTGTTTTACAGGACCTTGAAATTCCCACTCCTATTTTTACTTCTTGGTACAATAATGAAACCTGAGCATATTGTGGGGTGCCCATCCCGAGCCAAAGCCCCAAGAGGTTTGTCTTCATCATCTCCCTCCCCTCTCCCGTTCCCCTCCTCCCTCTCCCCCTCTTCTCCTTCCTCTCTTCTCTCTTTCCTTACTCTCCTCTCCCCCTCCTCCCCTTCCTCCTCCTTCTCTTCCTCTTTCTCCTAAATGATGCTTCTATATAGGCTTGATCAATACCTCTTAAACAAAACAAAACAAGTAAACCTTTATGAGTCACAATGACCGGTCAAACCTGGGACTCTAACATTTGCTTTTGACACAGGGTTTCCCGGTTAAGTTCTGGGGACCCAGATCCTGTCACTCAACCCTGGAGAAACAAATCTGTATCTGCTTTGTGAACAGCATTATCCTGACAACCTCTGGTGAAAAGAGTCCTAGACCAACAGTGCCTTGGGCCTCAGGGATAGGCATTTCTAGAAGAAAAAAAGAAAAAGAAAAAGACATTTTGAATCAGTTGCCCTTCATAGTACTGTCTCCCTGTCCGACTTGCTAGAGAATTTCCCACTGGCTCTTGGCTTGTTCTCAAATTGGAGTGCAGTCTTTCAGAGATTACTCTGTATGCTAAAAGACAAGGAATATTCTTTATTAAACAGAATGGGGAGGTCCTAGCTTCTAGGAAGGGCTGATGGGTGCTCTGGCCTCTGTGTCCCAGCCCTGCCCCGCTCCTCCCTCCAGAGCCCTCTTCATGGCCCTCCCTCTCCTACTGGAGGGGAAGGACTGTGTGGACCCCTTTGCTTGGGGTGAAGTGAAAACAGTATTCTAAGCTAAGTAGCAGTTAAGGCAATCCCTCCCCTAATGAGGGGCCTCTCACAGAGATATTATTGCAGTGAGATGACATTTCAGGTCAGGCATTCGAGCATAAGGTGTATGTGGGTATTCCTTCTTTCCCCACTTTTCCCCGAATATGAGAATTCTCAAGCAAGGGGAGAATTCTCAGGTATTTTCTTCTCTTCATGTCTACTTCCTTTTCCTTTTTCATTTATCTTGCTTTCCTTCACTTAGTGGTTTTTTGTTTTTGTTTTTTTTTTGTGAGCATGAGAGGGGGAGACAGGCAGAGGGAGAGAGAGAGAGAGAGACAGACAGAAAAAGAGAGAGAATCTTTTTTTTTTTTTTTAATGTTTGTTTCTTTTTGAGAGCAAGAGAGACAGAGCATGAGCAGGGGAGGGGCAGAGAGACAGAGGGAGATACAGAATCTGAAGCAGGCTCCAGGCTCTGAGTTGTCAGCACAGAGCCTAACGCGGGGCTTGAACTCATGGACTGCAAAATCGTGACCTGAGCTGAAGTCAGACGCTTAACCGACTGAGCCACCCAGGCGCCCCAAGAGACAGAGAGAATCTGAAGCAGGTTCCATACCCAGTGTGGAGCCTGATGTGGGACCCTGGGATCATGACCTGAGCCAAAATCAAGAGTCGCGCACACTTAACCAGCTGAGCCACCCATGCGCTCCCCTCTTCACTTAACGTTTATCTAAGAAGCCCGGGTTTTCCAACACCATTGTCATTATCATCACGATAACCATTTATATAGTGCTTCCATATTAATTCCTTTAATCCTCCCCAAAACCCTATGTAGTAGGTATTCCTGTTTCCCCGATTTTTGGCGATCGGGAAACAGAGCTATAGAGAGACAAAGTCATTTTCCTAGGGTCACGCAGCTCCTAAGTGGCAAAATCTGGATTTGAACCCAACTGGTCTGATGCCGGAGTCTGACTTCTCAAGCCCCTGATGTCCTACTGCCCTTTAGTTTTGCTATTTGTTTCTTTTTAGAAATTCATTCTTCGCTAACAGTTTGTTTCTTACGGAAGGGCTTATGTGCTGCAACTCCTGTTTCAGGTTCCTCCCAGGCCTGGGTGAATTAGCAGTGAGATAAGGTGAAGCTTTTGCCAGCAGCGTGATCCCCCGTCTATCCTACCCCCATAGTCACGCAGGGGCATCCCTGCCAGGAATGCTAGGTCGGTCTGATTTGATAACAAACTCACATCTTTCTGTGGGAATACTCGTACTCGTGGGCTAAAGGGTGTAGGCTTTGTCCCTGCTGCCTGGAAATACCGAAGTCCTCCATAGTTAAGCTGTTTTCTTGAGGAAAGGAGAGAAAGAAAGGAAGGACAAAGGATGGAAGGAAGAGAGACAGGGAGGAAGGAAAACCTAAGGGAGAAAGAGAAGGAAGGAAGAGAAAAGAAGGGGAAGGGAGAGAAACAAGGGGGGAGCAAGGGAAGGAAGTAGCAGAAAGGAGGAGAGAGGGAAGAAAGGAAGAATGTTCGCTGACTTGGTGACCGTAACTTTCTTAGGAAAGATATTCTTTCTGCCCTCCTACGCCTGATGGTTTCTGTCACCTGCTTCTTTTTCTCTTTGGTCGGGCCATACTAACTTTTGTCCCACCGAGATTTTACATTTGGAAGCCTGGCTATGGTCTTTAGATTTCCTATCTAAAAAGAAGGAATGAGAAAAAAAAAATGTTGAAACACATCAGATCAAACCAAGGTTCCAAGCCTGGAGCCGTAAGTGGGTCCCTCCAACATCCTGAGTCTTTCTTGTGGGAGCCAAAGCGTTTATAGTCGCGATTCACCGCTCATACAACGTCTTGATTCGCCGTCTGTGTGAACATGCAGCCTGCCCGAGAAACCAGCAGGCCCGGGCTGGAAAAGCACCTGGAGCTTATGGGGGCCCTCTTTTTAGTTTCCCTCTTTCTATCTCGAAGGCATAGAATAGTTTCAAGAGCACAGTGGGGAATGCATGCCTGTAGACTTCGCAGGGGCCATCCATAATGGCGTCTGTATTTCTTGATCCCCTCTCGGCGCCTGCTTGCCCTTCCTGGGCTGCTCTTCTACTCCGTCGTGGGGGTGCGTCTCTCTGGCAGGTTGTCTGTGCCGCCAGCCTCTGCCGGGTACCGGATTCCCTTCCGGCTCTGAAACCCGGGAATTCTAGTGGTGGGAACTCTGTGTCTCCTGTTCCCAGGCCTGATCCAGCTCAGACCCCACGTTCCTTGCAACAGGATTTGACAGCTTCACAAGGCCGCAGTGTGCTAGCCTGACCCGCCTGAGGTTTGTGGAATCACTTAATGAATAGGGGTTGACGTCCGGCATTCCGGTGCAGAGACGGTTTCTGACCGCTGGCGTCTGACCGCTCACCAGGTACTGAGTGCATACGCATCGCTTGAGTAGGGTTTAGCTACGAAAGCTTACTTAGATTCCACGTCATCTTCACGTAGTCCTAAAAGCTGGCGATTTTATGCCCATTTTGCAGATGAGACTGAAGCTCGGGGCGGTTAAGCCACTTGCTTGCAGTCGGTCCACCCGCAAGGAGAGAAATCCGAAGTCCAACTACTAACCCTGGTTTGTTCTTCTCTGAGGCCAGCAGTACTGCTCACCTGTGTCACTGTGCTCTCCCCCCCCCCCATCCACTCCCCGCAATACTAGCTGCACGTGTTAAGCATGTGCCGTGTATCACGACTGTGCTGGAAGTTTAACACGGGCTGCGTGATTCAATCCTCAGAATCACCTTGCAAGTTGGGAGACTTAGCTCCAGTTTTCAGGCGAGGAAGCGGAGGCTCAGAGAGGCTGAAAATGACCACTCTAGTATATTCACTGAAGCCCAACAAATGCTTAGAAGCACTCTGAATTTCACCACCAAAACACACAAGGAGTTTCTGTAACATGCATTTAAAGTGGTCGTCGGAAATTATACCCTGAGATAGCCTCCCGGTTGTGGATGCCTTAGAACGGATGCAGAGAAGGTGCAGCCCGCTGGGATTAGTGGAGGGGGGTGAAACACCGTGTAAATGTGACGGGGGGTGGGGTTGCTAATGGAGGCAGAACCGGGGATGCTTGATGCTTAATGCTCCCGTCCGTGAAAAAGAGGGAAAGATTAGTGAGAGAAACATGAACTCACAGCAGAAGGGCTCTGTTTACAAATCCTGAGCATTCACAACTCACTTGCTAGAGGCCAGAAGTAAGAACAGGGGCCTGTCCTGAGGAAGGAGAACTGAATGTCAATTTCAAACCTCTTCCATCATACTCCATACATTCACATCCTTCTGTTTCTCATTCAATCTTTGCTTCATTGTAAGCAGTTTGGGTTTCTAACCGTGCATCCCTTACCTGGGTGTACAGGTTTAGACCTTTCACTAATAAATCTCTGTAAATGGATGCGATCAAGTTCAAGATAAACATTTTAAAATGTCACTTAAAAAATACTGGGGGGGAGGGGAATCTATATGTCGCCTCCATGGTTTCTTAACTCATTTCAGCTAGGCACATGGACCCTGTCCCTTGCTGCAGTCTCTCACATTGCCGTTTCCTGAAAGTATTTGTAATGGAGCTAACATCATTTGCTCAGCTGTAAATCCTCTATTCTGGGCACTATGCAAGTATTCAGAGGGACATTTTGGTTCAAACGCCAATGTTTTGCTTTAAAGAACAGTGAGCAAAAATAGACTTTGGTTTTTAAAATTTAAAGCCAAGATAAAGTCAGAGGTGATGATGGACTGGAAAAAGAAAGATGCCTGACAGGTATATCTTGTTTTTATGGAGAGCTCAACTGTGTGCCAGTGAATGTTCTGAGTGCTTTTGTGTTACTTCGCATAAAAGAGAAAGAGAAAACCAACAACAGAGAACGCCTGTAAAACAGATGCTCCTGTCATCTGCATTTTACAGATGAGGAAACTGAGGAAGAGAAAGACTCAGCAGCATGCTCAGAGTCACATAGGGGGTCGGTGGTAGAGGTGGGATTTGAGCTCAGGTGAGCCTTACTCCACACCAGACACTGGCTTTATATTATACTGTGCAGGAAAGAAGACCCTTGTGTCATTCCGGGCCACCCTTCACTGAAGAAAATTTTATTTTGCAAGAAACCCATCGGCAGCAACAGTCCTGAGGACCAGTTTCCCTCAGCCTCAGCTGACCCATGGCTATGTCTGCATCAGTTTTCTAAAACACTTCGTGCTGATACAAATTCATAGAATAATCTAGCTTTTGGCTAATGGAACCTCGGACAAATCACTTAAATGGTTAAGCACCAATAAAATGGGCAACGGTAATTTCTGTGCGCTTCACAGGGTTGCCATGAAATGAAACGAAAACTCTTCTTTGTCAAGAGTTTTTTCTTTAAACTCTCCTATGGTCTACAGAGATTGAGGGAAAAGAGTCAAGTCCAACGTCATCGTAGTTCTGAGACCTTATAAACTTTGGATTGACGGGGCCTAGATGCCACGTCTTGCCTTGGCATTTGTGGAGAGAACTTAAAACTAATTTATACTCATTGGAACTAAGGAGAAAAGTTGACTTTGGATTTTTATTTCCTTTTAAGTAAAATCCAGGTATTCAAAGCTAGATTTTGCCACAGACAGTCACATTGAAAGTCTTATGTCTGCCTAAAAATGCTTGCAGCTACTTCAAATAATGATTCCATAATTATATTTTAGCAGTGGTCAGGTATATTTATACCCCTCCTTTGCAAAACAGCATCTTAAAACATGGGGGAAGAATATAGCTTCTGTCTCCATCTATCAAGATTTTCTATTTCTTTTGGTGTCAATTTTATAAATTGGGATTATCTAGGAACTTGTCCTTTTAAATAAAATCTCAAATTTCTTGGCATGAAGTTTTAGAAAATATCCTCTCTCTTTTTGTTGTCTGTGGCATACGTAAGTGATGTCCCCTTTGTTATTCTTGTTATAATTTATACCTGTTTTTCCCCCTTGAATAGTCTTGTTAGAGGGTGATCAATTTTGTCAGTGTTTTCCAAGAAAAAAACTGTGGTTCAGTTTTCTAAATTGTATATTTATTTCTTATCTCATGGAGTTCTACTTTTATTTGCATTACGTTTCTTCTATGTCCTTTGAGTGTAATTTGTCTTTTATTGGTAACTTCTTGAGATGGATACTTAGATCATTGAGGCTTTAGCCATTCTTCCTTTCTAATTAACTAGTTAAAAATATACATAATATACATTTCCTTCTAAGCATATCTGTAGCTATATCTCATGAGGCTCGATATATTTTTATTAATATTCAATTAAAAATATTTTCTAGTTCTCGGGGCACCTGGGTGGCGCAGTCGGTTAAGCGTCCGACTTCAGCCAGGTCACGATCTTGCGGTCTGTGAGTTCGAGCCCCGCGACGGGCTCTGGGCTGATGGCTCAGAGCCTGGAGCCTGTTTCCAATTCTGTGTCTCCCTCTCTCTCTGCCCCTCCCCCATTCATGCTCTGTCTCTCTCTGTCCCCCCCCCCAAAAAAAAAGCCATTTAAAAAATATTTTCTAGTTTTCATTGTGATTTTATCTTTAACCCATGAGTTATTTGCACACATATTATTTCAAATTTCAAATGCTTGGGAATTCTCTATTCGTCTGTCTGCTACTGACTCTTGCTTGATTTCATTATGATCAGAGAACATATTCTGTATACTTTTAATTCTCTGAAATTTGCAGATGCTTGCTTTATGTAGCTCAAAATTAATAACCTGCTATTGTATTTTACTTTAACAGCTTTACATTAAAAGCTTTACATTAAGAGTTTTTACGTGTGCCTGGGTGGCTGAGTCGATTAAGTGTCCAAATCTGGATTTTGGTTTAGGTCGTGGTCTCACAGTTCATGAGTTCGAGCCCAAAATTGGGCTCTGTGCTGACAGCATGGAGTCTGCTTCAGATTCTCTGTCTCCTTTTCCCTCTGCCCCTCCCCTGCTTGTGCTCTCTCACTCTCAAAAAATAAATAAACATTTAAAAAAATTTTTTTAAAAAGGAAAAGTTTTTAGAACAGTATTGGGTACATAGTCAGTAAAAACAATAATTAATTAATTAATAATATTACTGGTGGGGCGCCTGGGTGGCGCAGTCTGTTAAGCGTCCGACTTCAGCCAGGTCACGATCTCGTGGTCCGTGAGTTCGAGCCCCGCGTCGGGCTCCGGGCTGATGGCTCGGAGCCTGGAGCCTGTTTCCGATTCTGTGTCTCCCTCTCTCTCTGCCCCACCCCCGTTCATGCTCTGTCTCTCTCTGTCCCAAAAATAAATAAACGTTGAAAAAAAAATTAAAAAAAAATATTACTGGTTATTGTGTTGGATCTAATATAAACATCCCCTGTGTGTCTGCAATGCACTGAGCCTGCCTGCTGTCATTTGCTGCTAAACTGTAAGGCATGGTTTTAATTTTATTTAAGTCTCACAGCATTCTGGAGAGCTAGGTACTGTTCTTATAGGTACTATTATTATCTGTGTTTTGCCAAGAAGAGGATTAAGTGCAAACGGGGTAAGAAACTTGAATGGAAGTCTCTGTTTCTCAAGATATTAGCATCAGCCTGTTCTCTAATTCACATCTATATTATTAGCTCCTATTTTATTACGTACCAATAAAAGAAGTCATCAACTTTGCAATCAAGTGTTTTCGTGATTATCTTTGTCAGTTGCTCCCCATGGATGTCTAAATCCTTCAGGCCAGGGGACTTCTCTTCCCCAATTGGTAGGTTAGCCTCAACTCAGCCACTCAATTTTCGTCTGAGAAAGGCAGGGTCCTGGTGAGCTGAAAATAGGTCCAGGTTCCCAGCCCTTAACATCTTCCAAAGACAAAACCCACCATCATCAGCTTGTGGGAACTCAACAAATGGTGGTTGATGGACCGTCATGGTATCAGTTCTGAAAATAAGCACAGACATTTTTGGTTACCAGCCCACCATCACCCAAGTCGTAAAGCAAGTGAAATCAACATTCTTTCCCATTCATTGGGCATAAATTGTTATGGCTGTTTCCAAGGATGCATGGTACACGTGTCATGTGGGGGTCTTTCGGGGAAATTTGACATCAAGCCGAGTCCTGAGAGGCCAGTTTGTATTTTCAAGGAACATTGAAGGCTTTAACATATTTTATAAAGGGCATTTCCAAAATCATATTGGTGCCAGTTTCTTAACCTGTTTTATAATAGGGAGCACCTAGTTTCTTTACTTAGGGTGATTTCAAGGGGGCTGGCATCATTCTTCTGAGGATCCTAAATCTCCTTGGATGCCCCATCGTTGCATAATTTTCTTCTTTTAACATGTCATCTCAATACTTTGTTTATTGGTTCTAATGGACAATCCCTTGGGAAAGATAACATTAAATTTCATTAATTGTTCATATTGTGGGTGAATGAGTTTTAGATTGGCTCCTCAGAGCGTGTTTTGGTTCAGATTGAGAAGGGGAAGGGGAAAAGGGGAGGATATAGGTATAATGGGCATCTCTGGGTTTGGAAGGGCTAGGGGCAAGAGTTCTTGTAGTTATGAGGCTGGGCATGTGAAAGCAGAGGAGGCTTCATGTTTTGCCTGGAGCTGCCACTGCCCACATCCTACCACCCATCCAAATGCCATTTAGTTAGACGATTGTCGTCAGCCTTTAGCAGTAACGTTATGATTGTCATGTGTTTCTATGACAAATTGCTCTTTTTCTGGTTCTTTGGTTGCACATAGGTATTCCTTCTTGGCTTTAGATAGCTCTTAGGGTTCTTGGCTTTAGATAGCTCTTAGGGTTGTCTCTCTGGTGTTAATGGCAAAGAAGAGTTGAGAACAGGAGAGTAAGGTGGGATTTTTGGAGTGTCAGCAAGAGGGGCGCCTGGGTGGCTCAGTTGGTTCTGACTTCGGCTCAGGTCATGATCTCGTGGTTTGTGAGTTTGAGCCCCACATGGGGCTCGCTGCTCTCAGTGCGGAGCCTGCTTCGGATCCTTTGTCTCCCTCTCTCTGCTCCTCCCCTGCTAAAACAAATCTGCTGATGTCCATGGCACCTTGAATGCTTGCAACTGTCAGCTCTTTAGTGTGCATACCAACTATCAGTTGTATTTATTTTCAAACTGTCAGTGCTGGTTGTACCTATTTTGGTAATGCCAGAACTTAATTAAATAATGTACGCATGAATAAAGTATGAGCATGAAAGGAAAGACCTCATTGGAATGCTTGCAAAGAATACAGGAGCATCTCTTACAAACACTATCGAATTGAGCATCGGCAAAAACTGTAAGAGATCGTGAAATGTATTTGTGGAAATACAGACACGTCCTGCACTCAGATGGTTTCTCAGTGGTCTTTGAGTTCTTGCGGCACTGTTAAAGGCCTAAAGCTAGAAATCATTGGCTGTAAATTCAGGGTGTGGTTTATGCAAGAAAGAATAGGCAGAACTTGGGGCGCCTGGGTGGCTCAGTCGGTTAAGCGTCCGACTTTGGCTCAGGTCATGATCTCGCAGTCCGTGAGTTCGAGCCCCGCGTCGGGCTCTGTGCTGACAGCTCAGAGCCTGGAGCCTGTTTCAGAATCTGTGTCTCCCTCTCTCTCTGACCCTTCCACGTTCATGCTCTCTCTCTGTCTCAAATAAATAAATAAATAAATAAATAAATAAATAAATAAATAAATACATAAAGTTAAAAAAAAAAAGAATAGGCAGAACTCAACCAGTAGAGCCACATTCCAAAAAGGCATTGGCCCTCCGCTGGAAGATTGGTGGGGCATATGTGTTGATACGTTTTAAGTTAACAAGATGTTTAAAGCATACGCCTATCATTTTTATGGTCCTCCTCCCTCTATTCAACTTTTTAGTTAATCAACTACTACTCTCAAGGGCCTCTACTGTAGTTTAAAAGCTCCTTGCTGTTCTCTTCATGTTGAACTCAAAGGTTGGTGTCATCTTGACCATTCTTTCTAGTTTCTCCTGAGAGTCCTACGGTACAACCATGGTCCTTAACTTCTTAGTGTCTCTCTTAAGGCTACTTACAGTTTTAGCCTGGATGATCAAAGATGATGATAAATACAGATGATAATGCTGCTGACACTATAATTGTAGTAACATGTGGTAAGGGCTTCATTTGTAGCTACACTGTACACGAAGCGTTCAACTAATATTATCTCACTCAGTCCTCACAACAACCAAAGAGTGGGTTTCATTACGGTTTCCGTTTACTAGGCAACTGAGCACAGAAAGGGAAATAGATTGCCTAAAGTAGCCCAGTGAGTAGATGGTAGAACCAGATTCTAACCCAGACTGAATCCATACCCTGTGCTCGTAACTATCACACTCTTTATTTTGAAATATCTTAAGTCATTTTTGCTGCTTTTTATGTTCACGGCTCCTTTGGGGGGGCAGGGATGCTGGGGAGCAAAGCTGACCACCCGCCGATGTTCTTTTATGTCCAGAAGGTGACAGAACACTGGTTGTTTTCAGACACTGTGCTACCTGTGAACAATTCTGTTAAATCTTGTGAAAGAGACAGTGTAGAATATGCAGCATTTTGCACTTAGACCAATAATGATTAATGCAGATGGTCATTAGTGCATGCTCGTGTGTGTGTGTGTGTGTGTGTGTGTGTGTGAGCGCATGTGTATGCAAGCACATGTGCATATATGTGTCCCCTTTCCCTGCTGCTAATGAGGAAGTGGCATTTTAGTGCCCTTTTGTGCCACTGTGCTTTTAACTGCTGTTAAGATAAGGAGTAATGTCTCTCCAGCTGTACATAATAGTGTTGTAATTCCGTCAAGGGGCTTGGATAACTTCATAAACCCTGACAGAAAAGCTTGAGTGGGTTTTCATGTCACCATAACACCAAGATGGAATTACAGCCTTAATTTACTGGGTGTACATTTTGGGGGGTACATTACTTAATGTTTAATCCCGTTAAAAACAAATCAGCTGATGCCATCTGGCTATTTCCATTTCATAGCGCATCCCAGCCTCCTCCCCACAATTTTGGATCTTTGTTCTCCTTCGCCCTGCCTCTTCTGATTATGATTTTCCTCATCATCCTCATTACCCTGACCATCGCCGTGATGAGTGTCTTGTATCCATACAACTTTCTTTTTAGTTTACCGGCCAGTTCCTCATACACGATCCTGTGAGCCTCATAAAACCCTCAATACTTGCTTTTTTCTTTCCCCTGGAACATCTGAAATTTAGTTGTGTGTGTTATATGGAACAAATGTCTGTGGGCCGTTTTTTCAGAATAAAAGCAATGTGTGCACATTGAAACTTTCAGACAGCGCAGGAAGGCATAAAATGAAAAGTAAAGTTTCCTTTCCCTCTGCCTTCCTAGAATGCCTCTCCCCACAGGTGATCCCTGTTAACAGTCTCCTTTTATATCATTCCAAAAATAATTATTCGTGTACCATAATTTATAGCATCCCAGAAAAAATACTATGCATTTGTTTGTCTGTCTACTCATTTATCTATCTCTCCTTTTTGTCTTTATCCAAAGGAGATCATTTGCCCCTTGCCATTTAAAAATACTTAATTATGCACCCTAGGCATCATTCCATATCGTCACAAGTAGCCTCCCATCATTCTTTGTAGTGACCACATAACAATGTCAGTCATCCAAAAGTCTGTTTTTCAGATATTATTTTAGGTCATGAAATATGTGAGTAAAGGATGCCTAAGTTTGAAGAGATGGGCTTTCGTGAGCCCCATCTTGTCAGGACCGATCTCAATCCGATCCACTGGAGGAAAAGGAAATTGATGTTTTGTGTTGAAAAGGACTGCCTGCATTTTGTGTTTAATATAAAAGTGGAGCATTCTGAAAATGTCGTGCAATGCCACGTTCCTATGTGGCTAGTAGCAGTCGAGACAAGGAGTGGGCAAGGTGTTCAGGGAGGCGCCCTGGACCAGGTGCCTGGAGACCAGTCATATAACTTGGAGCCTTTCTGGGCCTCCGTTTTGTTTTTCGGGTGTGGGAGGGTTCATTTATCTAGGCCTCAGTTTCTCCATGTGCAAAACAGGGCAGTTTGGTAGATCTAGTAGAGACTGAATGAAGGTTAGGAGAATGGGCTTATTTTGAATTCTGGCTCCATTGGTGATTCGCCATGTTGGGCAAGTTACTTAATCCATCAGGGCTCAGTTTTCTCACCTGTAAAGTGGGATTAATCATATCTACCTCATGGGGGGGCGGTGGTCATTAAATAGGGTGATTATTTTTGCCTTGATAAATGGTGAATTTTCTGAGTACTCTAAGGCTGCTTCACCGTCTTCAGCTGATGAAGTAACTTTCTTTGAAAGTGGCTAGATTTTTAACGGCTATTATCTTTTCAGGACTTAGTATTTATCATTGTCCCATAGACTTCAAACTTCTAATATAAAGGAATTGACTTTGAACGGTGACTTATAGGAACCAGTCTCATTGTTTTATAGTTACATATTGCTTCTTATTTTCTCTCTCACATCCTGGCACGTGGTGGGTGCTTTTTTTATAATCCTGGTCGATCCAGAGATCTATGAGCTTTGGATGTTGTGTCAGAATACTTGTTACAGAAGGCCTTCAGTGCATTCATTCTTAACTCTGGGAGAAAGGTCTACAACCTCAGATGTGTGTTCCAACCCGCCTTCCAAAGCTCTAGCACTTTCTTTCTTTCTTTTTTTTTTTTTTAACAGAATAGCAGTCCAGCACAGATTTCCTAGCATGCATGACTTTTTAATTTAACTTTTGCCCTAATAGACTTCCTGTGAGGTGATGCATACTCCATAAAACACAGAAGCTTCAGCAAACGGACACACACTTGCCTAGTACTTTGCAGTATGTTAAAAAAAAAAGGGGGGGGCCATATATTTTCTTAGGAAAACAAGTTTCTTCCGAGCACAGGTCTCCTAAGATAAACAGTGCACTCTGGGGAGATGTACAGGATAATGCCCAGGCTCGCCTCTGCACAGCCCCAAGCCTGCAGAACTGTCATTTGGAAAGTACACTGTTGCCTCCAGAAGATACAGCCCCGAGCTTGAAGCAGAGGAGGGAGTGTGGGGGCGGGGCAGAAAGATCCATTAGCCTAGCTGGTGTGCAGAGGCGGCAAGACACAATATAAATCTAGGAGCGGCTCTGTGTGGTGAATGCCCCTGCCGGAGTTAGAGCAACAGACAAATTAGCATAATGTAATTGGTTGGCAGGGTCAGCCCCTCTCTGTGAGCATTAGCCATGCGGATGGTAGGAAGAAGCAGATAAAAGATTGGGGGGGCAGCATTTTGTCTGTCACCGTGAAGAAGGAGCTTTCATTTCAGCACTACATAGATCAATTATTGCAATCCTGGAGACAGCCTTCTCTTCAAGTTAGTAAAGTTCGCATTTTTGAAAACTTACTTCCTTGAAAACAGAATCTAAAAGGTCCACTTCACTCCTGCTGTCAAAGCCAAAACCCCAACCAAACAAAATCAAACAATACACGTTTAAAAAAAAAATGGAAGGTTTTTTCTTTCCTTTATTTTTTTTTTTTTCCTCCTTCTACTAACCTACTCACTCCACTGAATTTTGGCAACTCTTTCTGGAACTTCGAGGACAACATGTTATCTTTTGACTGGTATGTCTCTGGGTGATTAATTTGTTTAAATTGCTTCACTCGTTGCCTACTTGGTGTGTAAGCACTACCTTATCCTTTCGGAGGGACGCTAAGATATATTTCTTTGCTTCTGACCTAAGCATTAATTACAGGAGCCTATGCAGAAGAAGAGGCAGGAACACTTCGTTGTTCCCACAGTGGTGTTATACCTGGGCCATTCAGCTGCTCGTGTGATTTTCAGCAATGTTCTGAAGGCCATTCTGAAAAAACATAGACCATTCCCTGCTGCCGGCGTATATTTTTAAAATTCTCTTTTACTTCCTTTAGCTTAAAGTTTCTTTCAAACTTCAGGTGCCGACTTGAGCTAATCAACACTGTTCAGTAATTTCTCAGATCAGAGTACTTTGTCATCACCGGTTTGGGAAAACCTCCCCTTCGTTTCTCTCCCGGGTCTTCAGTTCCCACACCCATGCACCTCTCCTTCCGTAGCCACCTAGTCCAAAATATTCATCGTGTGTTCTTCCATCTGCACGCATCCTTATAAAAACATCGTTGTGTGTGCTGTTGAATAGCAACGCGCTATTCTGCCGTTAGCTTTCTCACGCGACACTGTTGTAAAGGTCTGTTCTTGTTGCACACTTCTTCGTTGTTGCTAACGGCTGTATGGCATACCACATTTTGTTTTCCGTTTATCAGTTGGTGGCCTTTTGGGTTGTTTCCACTTTTCAGCTATTAGGAATCGTGTTGCTGTGAACACTTGGGTACACATTTTTGTATGGATATAGTCTTTGTTCCTTTTGGGAATGTACCTTGGCATGGAACTGCTGGGTCCTGTGGCAGCTCGATGTTTAGGGTTCTGAAGAACGGCCAGACTATTTTCCAAAGTGGCTGTGCCATTTACAATCCTAACAGTTTGAGGGTTCCAATTAGGGTCCATTAATCCAAGGCCAGTCTATATCACTGGCCTCATATGGGGTCAGTGATCAAGACCTGGCGATTGGAGGGAGAGGGGATCTGCATGGAGCTTGTAGATGTGGGCTTCAGTCTCTATGACAATGATTCTCAGCTAGGATCACCTTACCCCATCTCAATAGCTCAATTTTAGGGTTATTTTACAGGTAGTTGTCTGACCAATTTTGTCCACTGAAAATAACTGAGCTGGGCAGGATTGGGCGTCGAGAAACCTGAATTCAAGCCCTGATTTTGCCACTTATTCTGTGATATTGAGTAAATTGTCTGTCTTGGCTTCTTCATTTGTAAATTGCATGCGTATGGGGACTACCCTAGGTGCAGACAGAGCTGTGGGTGGGAAGAAAAGAGGGGCAGGTTGGGGGCCAGAGCTAGAGGCTAAAGATAGAGCCCTAAGGAGTTGAGGTTTGTTAACTAATTTAAACCTGACCTTCCAGGCCATTGTGATTGTGCATTTGTCAAGGTAGGAGGCGACATCTTTATGAATTGATTTGTGACCGTAAACAATTCAGTCATGTGGTATATAGACCTTCATCTGTATTCTTGTCTTGCACCCCCAAAATAGAAGGGGGCTGGGTTGTGACCATGATCTTTGTATAGACCTGCACGAGAATATAAGGACATATAGCCTATGCATATTTAATTTCCCTGAATTGATCCTGGTTGTTTTTCAGAATGACCACAGAACGACTATGATAGCATGTGATTCCTAATTCCCCATATCAACACCAACACTAATAATAATCCACATTTCTGTTTTACGCTGTTCTCATTTTAATTTGCATTTCCCTGATTACTACTAGTAAATTTGAACATCTCTCCATATATGTTTTGGACATTTGGACTTTCTTTTTTTTTAATTCCTATTCATATTTTTGTATTCATTTTCTACTGGGTGTGCTATCTCTTTCTTGTTTATTCTCGGGATATATACATGTTGTGGGAGGGGGAGCCAATGATTTTTAAGTTGTAATGGAGTCAGAAAAAACAGGAGCTTCTTAAAAAGTCAGCATTACTCTTTCTCTCTATGATATATATATGGATATATATACATATATATGATATATATATCATATACACATATATATACATATATATCATATATCATATATACATATGTATATATATGTATATATGATATATATCATATATATGTATATATATCATATATATGTATATGTATATGTATATCATATATACATACATATGTATGTATATCATATATACATACATATGTATGTATATCATATATGATATATATGTATTTGAGATATACATCTATATGAGGAGAGAAAAGAGACGTTTATAGTGAATCATCTCCAACACAGATTCCAAGCAGTCTACTCTTTATAATTACATAGATTCAGAATGTGTCTTTCTAGACTGCTGCCTTTCAGTTAAGATCATGTCCTGTTGACATCAGTCTTGCCTTAAACCCATGTGAGTGTGGAAGAGATCTCCCCTTCGCTCTCTCCTCTTTGCCCCTGCTCTCAGGAAACAATATTTGCAAGAAGTGGCAAAGATACTATTGGATATTGTGGGGCATTGCTTTGTTTGAATTGGGGGCAGGGAAGTGAAGGCCAAATCATTCACAATAATTTCTTCTGACGTCTCAAAGTTCTATGTTTGGCCAACATGACTTCCTTAGTCTCCCCTTTTGGAATGATATCTACTTGTAGTGTTTGTCTCTCCTATTTTATCTTTCTCTGTAGGTCAGGGGGCCACATTTTCCTTTAGTTTATATTGCTTCGTCTCTTAACCGTGAGTACACCAGTGATTCTCATCCCACGGAAGTACTACCTGCTCTGAGAGACTCATCTTTAATTCCTTGTTGAAGAGGTCCCTGACTGCACCAATCAACAGTCACCTTTTTATCCTCAGTTTCAGTCGGGACTTCCAGAGAAATAGAATCAATAGGAGATATTTGTCTGCCTCTCTACCTCTATCTCTGGACAGAGAGAGGAGAGAGGATGTAGAGACGGAGGAGAGGAGGGCCTAGGAAGTTGGAAGCTTATAAAGCAGGCTGGCAGACTGGAAATTCAGGGAAGAGTTGATTTTGTATTCTTGAGTCCAAGATCTGTAGGCAGGAAATGCAGATAGGGTTTCTATTTTGCAGTCTTGAGGCCAAATTCCTTCTTTGAGAAACTTCAGTCCTTGTTCTTAAGACCTTCAACTGACTGAATGAGGCCCACTCACATTATGCAGGATGATATGCATTATTCAAAGTCTATTGATTTGGGGGCACCTGGTTGCTCAGTCAGTTAAGGGTCTGACTCTTGATTTCGGCTCAAGTCATGATCTCACAGTTCGTGAGATCGAGCCCCGCCTTGGGCTCTGCATTGACAGCACGGAGCCTGCTTGGGAGTCTCTCTCTCTCCTCTCTCTCTCTCTCCCCCCTCCCCTTCTCGCACTCTCTCTCAAAATAAATAAACTTAAAAACAATGTTTATTGATTTTGAAGTTAGTAAAATTTTAAAAATGCCTTCATAGCAGCATCTAGACTGGTGTTTGACCAGACAACTGGTCACGATTGTCTAGCCAAGTTGACACATAAAATTTACCATAATCCCTCAGGATTCTTGAACCACTCATTTAGCCTATAATTGTATGCAGGCTAGTAACATCTCTTGCATTGTCTGCTTTTGGCATTTAACTTTGTAAGCATATAAGGATTGTCTTGCCAACTTCTTGAAGATAGGGATCATATCTTATACTTCGTATGGGTTTCCCACAGTACCTAGTGGGATGGTACGCATGTCGGGTCCAAACAACTTAATAAGTATAAAATCATCTCAGTAGTTATTTGAAATAAATAATATATGGATATTGAAATATAAAAGAATGCTTTTGTTTTATTTAAAAATGACCATAATCACTTGCTAATAGGCTGTGTGCACCTGTTGGATGCTCCACACTTCCCAAACTGTAGAGTCTGATTAGACAGAACCACCCTTGTTTTCTGTTCCACATTTGTTTTTGCATGGTATTTACTCTTTATCACAGCAACCACCAAAAATCCAGCTTTGCAAAGTTGTGATATACTCCAAAGGAATGTGGCGTGATCTAATGTTGAAACACTGACAGCCTCGGGTTGTGCAGTATCCAATGGAGGTCAAGTATTGCCATGTTGCCCTCAAACTTGAGAAGCTCAGTGCAGCATCTGAGGCAGCTAGGCACACAGTTTGGGAACTGCAACTGTAGACATGAATTATTAGATCAAATGTTATAATCTATCAAATCTAGGAGGAGTGGGAATTTCTGATTTGTACTTAAGACTGAAATTTCTCGGGGGCGCCTGGGTGGCGCAGTCGGTTAAGCGTCCGACTTCAGCCAGGTCACGATCTCGCGGTCCGTGGGTTCGAGCCCCGCGTCGGGCTCTGGGCTGACGGCTCGGAGCCTGGAGCCTGCTTCCGATTCTGTGTCTCCCTCTCTCTCTGCCCCTCCCCCGTTCATGCTCTGTCTCTCTCTGTCCCAAAAATAAATAAACGTTGAAAAAAAAAATTAAAAAAAAAAAAAAAAGACTGAAATTTCTCGGGGCACCTGGGTGGCTCAGTCGGTTAAACGTCCGACTTCAGCCTAGGTCATGATCTCGCGGTTTGTGAGTTTGAGCCCTGCATTGGGCTCTGTGCTGATGGCTCGGAGCCTGAAGCCTGCTTTGGACTCTGTGTCTCCCTCTCTCTCTGCCCCTCCCCTGCTCATGCTCTGTCTCTCTCTGTCTCTCAAAAATAAATAAATGTTAAAAAAAGAAATTAAAAAAAAAGACCGAAATTTCTCTTTGAGGGATCACATGCTAGGATTTATACTTGTACACCTAGCTGTTCTTCACTTCCGTAGGAAACTATATGCCTGTATTCAGGATAGCATTTCTCCCCTCTTCTCATTTCCTGTCTTTTGAAATACATACAAGTTGCTATTTCTTTCGTTGGTTCCTCGCCAACGACTGTATTTGCCAAAACAGCCTGGTGAACAACGTTGTTTACGCCATTGGGTGCCTTTTGTTTTTGCAAGGTCGAACTGCCTGTTTTATTTTGGTCATTAATTATTATTAAGTATCCCGAGCATGAGAAACCTCATGTAGTGCAGCACCTACGTATGGGGAAGAGAAAGAGCTGTTGTCTCATGGAGGTTATACACCATGATACTTGTCATTTCTGATGGTTTGCTTCCGACCTTCAGCCACCTGTGAGCCAGCCAAGGGTCACACGAATTAAGACCCCAGAGGTATCAGCCACTTGGTTGGTTTCTCATGCCTGTTCTCTAGCCTCTGCAGTGGATTTTTAATACCTTGGCCTTGGGTTGCTTTTCTGAAGAAGTCTCATGACATCACTAAGCTTCAGGTCTGATGATATTTTAGTCCTACTTTATGTCTCTTTTTTTTCTAATAAAGATTTTGCTCCTGCTGCTTCTACTGTTGTTGTTGCTGCCCTTGATTCTCCTTCTTCTTCTCATCCTCCTTCTTCCTCCCACTCCTCCTCTTCTCCTTTCTTTACCACCACCTTCTCCTTCCCTTTGTTTTACTTATTAACACATCCACTCTTTCCCTTGCAATACTTTAGCCCTGAAGAGATAAACACCAAGCCGTTGGATAAATGGCTATAGCAACTGGAGTCAGCCTCCCAGGTCCCTGGATCTAGAACATTTCTTCCAAAGGACGGGGAGATCAGGAATAGGAGCACTGCCTGGTTGTGGAGGTGGCTTACATCAATGTCCGAATCAAGATGGCCGTCGTTGGCAATTTTTTTTTTGCTTTCCAGTTTAATGAATGACTCTGTCAGATGCTGACCCTGCTCGCTCACTTCTGTCCCTTCTGCCTTCCCTAACTCCTTTCCCGGAGGGCCACCCCATTCCATCTCTCCCACCAGCGCCATACCGCCTTGACTTCTCCACTTGAATTTTGCATTCCACTTTTGACTCCAGCCCGTAAAATGTTCTTGTCGCCGTCCCCAGTCAGGTGGATGCTGCCATAACTCCTGTGTGATATCAATAACCCACGCCAGTGAAGCCAATGAGGTAATTTTCCCTGAAGCTCTAAATATAATTTAACAAGTTAAACACTGTAACATTGTGGTGAATGTGCTATTAAGGGACTGTAAATTGCTTACAAAGCATCAATAAACACAGTGCCCTAAAGCGAGGGGCTGTTAAGACTTTATAATCTAAAGCAGCACTTGGAGTATCACCCTGAGGCTTTAGCTTCACGTTAGATAAAACCAAAGCGGCTGAAGTCTTTAGTTGATGCCAAATGTACGTAGGAACACAACAAGCTTTAGGGGGTAATTACTTTTCAAGTGCTTGATGTGGATTTGCTGGGAAACACATCTGTTATCAAATTTGCCGATGATTAATATGATTCTTCCATTTCCACAGAAAACAGGGGAAGTCAAGTTGATGGTTACAAGTGCCAAGCCAATGGGTATGTGGCCCTTATAGATTCATGCTGTGTCATTTTCTTGGGATAAGAACAAAAGTTTCAGTATAATCTACTGTCATACCTTGGGTTGTACCCTATAGGATTATGTGTGTCGAAAACTATTTTGTGGAATCAAATTATCTTCCGTATTGTTGAAAGGATGCAGGGTTTTAAAAGCTAATGGCCTCTGTTGCAGGTGAAATAATTCATATGCTAGATTTTGCAAGGCCTAAAGCTTCTTTCTCCTTCCTTCCCCTTTCCCTGATGGGCGCCCGACCATGGTCAAATCCTTTCACAGGACACACTCCTTCTGCAATTCCTTCCCAGGTTCATATCCTCAGCCAACTGGTGACTAACCCTTTTTGTGTTTTAACTGTTGTCCAGAGTATTTGGCCTAAAGTATTTGCATTTGAGTTCTGGAAAGCTCTTAGCATTTTACAAATGTTACCTCATTAATCACACAGCCATCAGACTGACAGTGTTTGCCTTATATTAAAAGTGGTGGAAAAAAGAACGTTCCGAGTGGCCCAGAGACCTGACCAAGGTCGCATGGTGAGTTGGGAGCGAGAGAGAGAGAGAGAGAGAGAGAGAGAGAGAGAGAAAGAGAGAGAGAGAGAAAACTTATCATCTCAGGCACTCTTCCGTCACCGAGCCCTCACACCCTGTCACCGCCCAACACCATTCTCTGAGGGTAGGGCCTTTGGGTCTACGGGATTTCAGGGTTACCTTTGTGATTTGGAACCGTTCTGTTCTTTACTTCGGACTAGCCGGCTGAGTTGTATTTTAAGGCTGAACAAAACCCCCCTGAGCAGGATTAAAAGGTTTCTTTTCTTCCTTCATAGTCGGGACCATCCCAAGACTATAGGGAGTTTCTATCTTGTGCCCTTGGGCTCTAGTATGAGATACTAATTCCCTGATGACAGACAGTAACTCTAAGGGAAGGACGCATCACCGGGGTTGACAACAACACGCAGGATGCTCTCTGTCCATCTACCACTATTGCTAGGTAGCAACTCAGCTCTCAGCTGCGCAGGCTTGAGACTGACCCTCTACCTTTCCAGCCTCCTCCTTCAAGCTGCGTTCCGAGTTGTCCTGGGGCTTTGTCTGCTCATCGGGATGCACCAGGGTTTCTGCCGCCCGGGCGCGTGAGCAAAAAGGTGTTGGGAAGACAGTGGAAGGAGGGAGACGATGCAGGAATATTTGATCTGGGCTTCACAGCCCACTCGGGATGGCTTCGGTCCTGGGGCTCCAGGAATTCATTCTCTGTGGTAAAGTGTAAGGTGAACAAGAGCCAGGGAATCCCTCTTACACGAGGATTACTAACCCGGTTTCCAGCTGGGAAGCAGGTCACTGTCCAGGAGAAGTTTCCATCGATGCTAGTCATCCAGGCTTGCTCGTCCTATGTCTCTAAGCACTGTGGGCACGATTCAGTTTTCTTTCCTGGATTTCCTCATACCAATAGGAGGCACTCCAAGTGGGCTACTTACGTCTCGATGACAAATGATAAAAACACTAAGATCAAGCAGTTTTCTAAACACGAACCGCTTCATCTTACTTGTGAGTGGCTGTAGTTAATTTCCAAATTCTGTAGCAGTGTGGGACACCCCCCTTCTCACCCATCCCTAATTTATTTCTTAAAACCCGGTCCAAATATATCATGGGAGATGCACCATGACTTGCCTTTCTTTCAAGTAATGCATTTTTGTGTAAACATGTTGTTTATTAAAGAACCTTTTACGGATGCTTGGTGTTGCCTTTGCTCAAGAAAATACATTTTAAAAGAATTCTCCCCAGCCTGGCATGTAATGTTTCATTAGCCAACATAACCTTGTTTATTTGCTTTTTAAAATTTTATTTGGGAAAGGAAATCAATTTGCACCCCTGACATGCTGCCAGGTTCCTGTTTATAAGCACACAATGGGCAGCTCGGAGGGGGCAAAAATATATAGTTTATGATTTCAGCATTAAGTATGACGCAATCTGTGTACGAAACCATAGAAGCAATAGTGTTTTCCTGTCCCTGCAGCCATGCTCTGGAGTTTCAGCTTTTTATCAGAGCGTTATCCAAGTGTGCACAGAATAAATGGCCCTAATTGGGCTGGGCACTTTAAGTGTGAGGGAGAATTGTCAGGACAAAGGGAGCTCTTTGCCGGGTTTTGTTTTTGTTTTTGTTGAGAAAGTACTTTGAGCAACTGGCGGGGACCCAGCCTTATAACCGTGCCGTGCTGGGCTTTCAGGAGGCTCCATGTGTTCCTTCCATGAAGTTCCGAGTGACCTCAGAACTTCTGCTCTCAGAGATTCGGACTGGCCGCAGGGAGGCTGGTAGGGCCTGAGGGCCAGTGTGTCCATCGTCAAGGAGAATCCCTTCCCCTTCACTCCAGATCCCTAATGGTCATTCCGAGGAGATGGGCATCCCTGGACTTGACCCTAACTCTTGCCTCTTTTGAGTGCCTGCCAGTTTTTTGCGGCCCCAAGATGAAATAATTCATTACCTTATTAGTCCAATATATTGAGTTCTGAAGTGAACATGAAATAAAGTCACTTTTTCCACTTTACAGGGGTGAACTCTAAAATCATTCATCGTAGCCAAAAGAGCACTGAATGAGGAATCAAAAGATCTAGACTCTTGTTCTATTTCTTTGTCCACTTAGATGTGAACTACTGGTCTGATCACATCCTCTCCTCTGGCCTCCGTTTTCTTTTCTGTTGAGTCAGGGAGTGGGATTAAAGGCTGTTGATGGGGACAGATTCTTTCAAATCTAAAGTTCGGAGAGCGGGTTCTTAGAGGTTTCATTTAAAAAAAATCTTTTCCTTGAGGTTGGAATTTCTTTTTGCCTGTTTGCCCAGCCTGCATCCAAGCTGGATCTCCTGTTTCGGGTTTATCCATCCAAAGTCAAGGGACTCTATTCCTAATGAAGGTAGAGACATCATCCCTCCTTTTTCCTGCCCCAGTTGCCACTGTTTCCATAATTACCTTAACTTCGGTAGATCTGCTTTTCTTTTGTTCCTTTTCACATTCCTATATTACCACTGAAACCTGACCATTAAATCCTGTACATTAAAGAGTTTGTAGCTCCGCTGGCCAACATCTCTTTGGTTACAGACACCATACCTGGAGGCAGGACAGGGTCCCTTTCTATCCCACCCTGCCATTCACAGCACCAACCTGTAACCTTGGCCTCTTACTGAAGCCCTGAAGGGTTGTTTCCAGTTTTTAACGTGACTCTTTATTTGGCTGAGCATGCCATGAGCTCTAGGTATGCTCTGTATTTGAATCTAGAATGTTCACATGAGTGAACCAGGGAGGGAGGCTGACTTGAGGGAGAGCTTGAATACAAGGGTAATCTTTCATTATTCATCTCTGCTAGTAATTAGAAGGCACTAGTAAATAGATGTAATTGGATTGTGTCACAAAAATTAAGATAAAAGGCCATAAGCAATTCAACCTCTTTCTACCACTGGCCAAGCATTCCTCCCCCTTCTCAGCCTGCACTTGAATTTTGTTCAGCCAGTGGTAAGTAGCATTGTGTGTGTGTGTGTGTGTGTGTGTGTAGAAAGTTTCCCCAAATGTGGTCACCATGTGCCAGAAAGGTAAGTTTTCTGGATTCCCTCTACACAAAGTTACAAACTAGGGATGAAATAGGTCTTTTCCCTCTGCTGCCTCTGGAAGAGCATGAAAAAGGCCTTCAACAAGAACAGTTCTTGATGATTTTAATGCCAGTCAATGGAAGGGAGGAGAGGAAGGGGAAAGAGGTTTGTTTTAACCTTGTCAGCCCTTCTTCAGACATGGAGCCTCAACCTTCATCAAAAGTGGAGATATGACAGACTTTTAGAATCAGTCACCTGGGTGGCTCAGTCTGTTAAGCATCCAACTTCTGCTCAGGTCATGATCTCACGGTTCATGAGTTCGAACCCCACATTGGGCTCCGTGCTGGCAGCATTGAGCCTGCTTGGGATTCTCTCTCTCTGCCCCTCTCCCACAATCACTGTCTGTCTGTCTGTCTGTCTCTTTCTCTCTCAAAATAAATGAATAAACTTTTAAAAATGCTTTAAAGGGGGCGCCTGGGTGGCGCAGTCGGTTAAGCGTCCGACTTCAGCCAGGTCACGATCTCGCGGTCCGTGAGTTCAAGCCCCGCGTCGGGCTCTGGGCTGATGGCTCAGAGCCTGGAGCCTGTTTCCGATTCTGTGTCTCCCTCTCTCTCGGCCCCTCCCCCGTTCATGCTCTGTCTCTCTCTGTCCCAAAAATAAATAAACGTTGAAAAAAAAATTAAAAAAAAATGCTTTAAAAAAAGAATAAATGGGGTAAAATATAAGACAAGGCATCTATAAGGACCCTGAGGCTTTGGGGACTGGTTTTTCCTATGGCAGCAGAAGGGAGATCAGATTTATGCCTAAACATTGTAATTTCTTCTTCTTTTTTTTTTTTAATGTTTATTTATTTATTTTGAGCGACAGCACAGTGGAGGAGGGACAGAGTGAGAGACACGGAATCCAAAGCAGGCTTCAGGCTCTGAGCTGTCAGCACAGAGCCTGATGTGGGACTCGAACTCAGGAACCGCAAGATCATGACTTGAGCTGAAGTTGGATGCTCAACTGACTGAGCCACCCGGGTGCCCCATTGTCATTGTTTCTTAAAAAGGGAATGGAGAGTTAATTAGCTACCCACAGAAGTCAGTATTATGTGTAATTGCAGAACTAACTTATGGGCAAAGATGTTTAATCAAAGTGAAGATAATATAAGAGATTCAACTATTTTGTGTTTCATCTTTTGCCCTGAACATGCCTTTTACCAATGGTTACAAACCTTTAAAATGGCTCTTCATTCTCAGATTCTATTTGACTTTTAAGAGCAGATTTAAATTTCTTTAATTTCATCTATAGCAGTTGGAAACTATTTCATAAATCGATGTGAAAAGACGTGTGAAAAGACATCTGAGAAACATGTCTTTATACATGGGCTATCTGCAGTTAGACTTTTTAAAAAGTAACCAGACAACATTCAGATATTTAAAAAACAAAAACCTGGGGCGCCTGGGTGGCTCAGTTGGTTAAGCGTCTGACTCTTGATTTTGGCTCAGGTCATGATCTCTCAGTTCGTGAGTTTGAGCCCCGAGTCGGGCTGTGTGTGTGGACAGCATGGAGCCTGTTTGGGATTATTTCTCTCCCCCTCTCTCTGCTCCCCCACTCCCCCAAATAAATAAATAAACTTCAAAATGAAATAAAAAAACTTATCTGGGGAGCAAAAATAAACACACATATATATTATCAGCTTAAGGACATACCAACACAAAGGGAAAGACATGAAGCCTGTCGTCCAAGGACTGACTTACTAAAGGCTCCAGCAGTGTGGGTGTGGTTCTTACGTGGGTACCTGACTCTCCTGGAATCTCATCTTTATTTTAGATTTAGAAATATTATTTCTTAGTCTATCAAATAATCAGTGATTTGTCCCACCTTGAGGTTGTCAATAGAGCACAAGAGGATGAAAATGAAGATGGAAATACACAGGATGTCCAAGTGGTCAAAGAGCAGGGACCCATAGATTTGGCGTTCTAATACAAGAGTGACAGGTTGCTGGGGGAGGTCATCTAGATATAGACATTTCATTGGCATTAGTGCTTCTATTTAGCCAGCCAACCCATAAATTCTGATTGTCTAGAGTAGAAACCTGCACCTTCTACGTGTCCTTACTTTCCTGCCACACAGTAACTTCGGTGGAAAAGAGAATTGAACTCCGCGCTGTTATGGCCCTATGGTACGGAGACAGCAGGTGCCAATTTCTTCCCTCTGTGACTCCCACATAGCAAGTTGTTCTTCTTCCAAGCTCAGTTGTTTCACCAGGAGGAATGTAGACACATTGGAAGCTGTGGCCTAAAAGTGAGACCTTGTTTTGAGGGTGTGTAACTGGGTTCAGAGGAGCCGTGCCTGCCCCAGCTCATCTTTGTGGGGTGGAGCTGGGTTACTTGGGTGCACTGTGGGACAGGCTTCACTCTGCGTTGTTTTGTTTTTATCAGTCCCATCATGATTTGTTAAGCACACGGATAAATGCAGAGCCAGTTCAGCTAGTGACAGTCCTGTCCTTATATGGTTTAAATTAGAGAGGAAATAAAGATACAGATAACATTTCTTTTTTTTTCAGTCATGGTAGGTGGGGTGGAATGCAAACTGTGTTACTGCGTCCTAGTGGGGTTTCTGATCTTTTGGATCTCTTGCATATCATAATGTGTGTGTGTGTGTGTGTGTGTGCGCGCGCGCGCGCGTGTGTGAACATGGTGTGTATACATATATAGAGACAAAATATCTGGAGAGGTATAGTAAACTATTAGTTTTTTTTCTGTATGTTGGATGATGGGTGATTTTGTTCCTTCCCATGTATTGTTTTTCCTCACAAATTTTCTCTGATAAGCAAGTATATTGCTTGTGAAATAAAATAAATTTAATCAAACATACTTGTGCTAGATATTTTCTCAGTGTCCATCTGGGCCCATTTTCCCCCTATTCCACCCTGCTGTCTACCCTGAAAGGCTGACCTTTAACCTGTGTTTTCCTGTTGGATTTGGGCCAGTGGCCATGAACTACCACAGTAGGTTCCAGAAAGGGAGAAAAGGGGACCTGGGTGTCTATTCTCCCAGCTGCCTCAGTTAGTTGTCTTCTTTGACCAAAGGTCCCAGGTCCTGCCAGATGCCCTGTCCACACAGCTCTCTCCTCCCTGGTCTCCTGCTAACCTGTCTCTCTCCTGAGGTCTGGTAACCTCTCCCTTCTCTCAACTCCTATAGGCCTAGGAACGCTTATTGGCCCCGGGGTACTGCATTGTGGCTGTGGCTTCCCTGCACTCTGCCCACACCTTTGCAAATAGTTTCTTGATTAATCAGTCCTCAAGTTACACAATTTCAGTGTGCTGTCTGTTTCCTTTTGGCATCCCAAGTGATATAGTAGTCACATTTTCTAATTGCAGTTATACATTTATCTGCAGCAAGTCTGCCCAGAAAAACTAAAGCATCAGTTTCTTGGGGCGCCTGGGTGGCTCAGTCGGTTAGGCGTCCGACTTCAGTTCAGGTCACGATCTCACGGTGCGTGGGTTTGAGCCCCTCGTCTGGCTCTGTGCTGACAGCTCAGAGCCTGGAGCCTGCTTCAGATGCTGTGTCTCCCTCTCTCTCTGCCCCTTACCCACTCCCACTCTCTCTCTCTCTCTCTCTCTCTCTCTCTCTCTCATTCTCTCAAAGATGAAACAACATTAAAAAATTGTTTTAAATAAAAAAATAAAGCATCAGTTTCTTTCTGGGCCTAGAATTTTATCAATGCTGTGAAACAGTAGTGTCTGATGGTACAATAGAGTGAAATGAGATTTTAGAAATTAAGAAATGTGAAGGCTTCAAGACTGGTACAGAAAAATGAATTCATGACTTTTATTTTATTACTTTTTAAATTTTTTAAAATGTTTTTATTTAGTTTTGAAGGAGAGAGAGAGAGAGAGAGAGAGAGAGAGAGAGAGAGAAAATGAGCGGGCGAGGAGCAGAGAGAGAGGGAGACAAAGAATCCAAAGCAGGTTCCAGGCTCTGAGCTGTCAGCACAGAGCCCAACGCGGGGCTCGAACTCATGGACCGTGAGATCATGACCTGAGCCGAAGCCGGACACTCAACCGGCTGAGCCACCCAGGCGCCCCATGAATTCATGACTTTTAAAGAAGTATTTTCAAAACATGGCATCCACAGAGAAAGAGATAAGAGAGATTTCTAGTGGTTCAAAAAGAATAGAGTCATTGGATTTTGTGTCTTTTTTTTTTCTTTTCTTGCATATTGTCTTAAGAATAGGGATCAGAAGTAGTTTGGTGCTTTTGGATTGGAGTAAGTGAGGAAGGAATGGATGTCATGATGGGAGAGGATGAACTAAGTAAGGGAAATGTGGATTCAAGGAAGTTGAGTTGTCAGTTTAGAGTGGCCAGCCTCAGACATAAGGCTCATTGGGAGGTAACGTTTGAGCAGACATTCGGAATTGGTGGCAGAAGGAGATGTGAGGAGAAGGAGAAGGAACCTTTTCGGGGGGTGGGGTGGGGAGCGGGGAGCAGCCAGTGCCATGGCTATTGTATGTCTGCAGAACATTGAGGAGGCCAGTATGTGTCTAGAGCAGAGCGAGTAAGGTTAGGAGTAGTAGGAAGTGATGAGGTCAGAATGGTAATAAGTGGTATAATGTAGGTTTGGGAATGTACATTGTATGTGCTGTAAACATGGAAACCGTCTATCTCATTGACCCCCATTGCACTTCTCTGGACTCCTAAGGACCCAGAGAACCCAAATGACTGGTAAGAACTCTTATTTTAAAATTTGCTCTTGGGGCACCTGGGTGGCTCAGTCGGTTAAGCGTCCGACTTCGGCTCAGGTCATGATCTCACGGTTTGTGAGTTCGAGCCCCACGTCGGGCTCTGTGCTGACAGCTCAGAGCCTGGAGCCTACTTCAGATTCTGTGTTTCCTCCTTTCTCTGCCCCTCCCATGCTCATGCTCTGTCTCTCCCTGTCTCTCAATAATAAATAAACGTTAAAAATTGTTTTTTGAAAATTCGCTCTCAATATTCAGACAAGATTTCCAGAGGCTTCTTTTGAGGACTGTTGCATCCAGTTGTGGCCAGTGCCTCGATGCACACAACAAGTGAATTTCATTTGGTATGGTCAAGGTAAAAATGTTATCTCTTTCTATTAGGATTTCATCAAATAAGACAGACTCAGTCTCTCATTGATTTCCTGTGTCGCATTATATCATTTGGGTTTTGGTCAAAGACTTAACAAACACCAGTCGCTGTGATTCAGTTTGCTTGGTAGCAATGGCAGGTGGAGGGTACTTGTCTCCTAATAAAACATCCACTTCCCTGAATTAATATTGATCACTACTGCAGCATAGCAGTAACTTACGTTTGTGAAGGTACTGAACAATTTACAAAGCAAGGCCATTCATGGCAAGCCACCTGACAGGTTCCACCAGAAGTGAAACGGAGGGCAGGCACTCTTATTCTCTATTGTTTCGGAGGAGGAAGTCTATCTTGTAGCACATTTTCCTTCCCACTGAAGATCACATTTCTATTTCATGTTAAGAGCGAGGCTGTTGCCAAATATTCAGGAATGCAGATACTCCACCAATGCTCCAGGCAGGGGAGTTTTCAAGCAGATTCATCTTAGCAGCCAGCCCTGCCCTCCAGCTCTTTTGGCCAGGAGAGAAGAGCCGAGAAGGGGGGGCTTTGGGAGAGGGAAAGGCAAAGTCTCTTCTCAGAACTATAGTAGACCATGAGCAGCACTGAAGAGAGCGCTACATTGGTATTTCTGGTCATTCAGCATAAGTATTTGATTCTCTTTGAAATGCTGAGGAAACAGACCATCAGCATCCTTGTGGTAGTTTTATATTCACCCTTACTTTTGGTAATTTCACACGTTCTGGTAAGGAAGGAAGGGAAATACGCTTAGTTAATTCTAGAATGGGCCATTTGCCCCGGGTGTGGCCATACCAGGTTCTTAGTGTGTCTCCTCAGCATTTCCCTGTGTGCTCAGTGCCTCTTTCAGGATATTCGCGAACCTTTTCTTCCCCATGCTGTACAGAAGTGGGAGCCTGGCAATGCCATTGGTGCCATTCGCTTCCCTTCCCCATATACACCCCAGGACCCCAGTTTCTTGCTTGTTTGTAATCATTTCACTTTGTCTTCTCCTGTATGTTTTCCAGTTGCTTAGGGGGGCCTGTCTTGCCTCACTTCAACCAGTGATTTGAATTGACCAAATGCATGGCAGTTTGAGGAGACTGTTAAGCTGTGTCTGGCCTCTGTTGACATGACTTATGAGGATTCAAGTCAGCAAATGTTATCTCTCTGTATCTCAGGCTTAAGACGACCGTGTGCCCAATGAGAGGAAATTGTAAATTGGTTGCTCTTTATTATATCATCACCTCAGAAATCCTAATTCATTTGTCCATTCGGTCACTGGTTGTCTAGTTCTGTGTCGGCACTGAGCTGGGCACTAGCAATAGAAGAGAAAATAAGACGGGCGCTTTCCCTTCCAGGAATTTATAATAGGTAACTGGAAATACTAATGATAAAAGTATAGGGACGCCTGGGTGGCTCAGTCGGTTGAGCATCCGACTCTGGCTCAGGTCATGATCTCACAGCCTGTGAGTTCGAGCCCCGCCTCGGGCACTGTGCTGATAGCTCAGGGCCTGGAACCTGCTTCGGATTCTGTGTCTCCCTCTCTCTCTGCCCCTCCCCCGCTCGTGCTCTGTCTCTCTGTCAAAAATAAATAAACATTTAAAAAAAATGTTTTAAAAATAAAAAAAAAATAATGATAAAAGTATATATAACTGGAAATAATAATGATAAAATAATAATAAAATGCTAGTGATAATATATAACTGGAAATGATAATGATAAAAATCACACCTTATGACACATGCTATAAAGGAAAGGTTCGGGGTACTGAGGTAGAAAATAGTAGGAGGGTTTTTTTTTAGTTAGAGAGGTGACATTGAAAAGGTGATATTTAAGATGAACCAGAGGTTGAACAGAGGAAAGCGGTCTTTCCAAGAATGAGGGGATGTCAGAGGAGAGGAGAGCAAGGGTGGCAGGATAATACGTATGTTATTAAAGCTCTTTTCAAGCCATTCTGTACCTTAACTTCATAGTTCAAAGGAAGCCAGGGAATACTATCCCCGTTTGTACTAGAGAAAAACACTGTATCTATCAACCAACAGATTTATTGCCTAGAGGGTAGGATTTAGCTAAGCAGAGAGGAAATTCCAGGCCTGGGGAATGGACCTGCAAAGGTGTGAAGGGGAGAATTTGAACTCATGAGTTGCGTAGTGAGTAGAGAAGGGTGGTCAGAGCGGAGGGCTGGCACAGGGGACAGGGGTAAGAGATGGGGCTGGATAAAAGAGCCTTTGAAGGCAAGGCTAAGAGTGGGCTTTCACAGTGTAAGCACTGGGGAGCCCTGGGAGGTTTTAGAGTTAAGGTATGACATTGGGAAAGTGCTGATTCATACCAATTAATTGGACTCTGCGGTCTGGAGTGGCCTGGGAGGGACCAGAAGGGTTGAAAGCCAGGAGAACAGTAAGAAGTTATAGCGTGGTCAGGGTGGAAGGTTATCAAACTGGAGCTTGTGGGATAGCAAAGAAAAGACAGATGTGGGAATCAGTATGAAGGCAAAATCAACAGACTAATAAGTCAAGCAAGATCATGGGCTTAATGCTGGAGCTCACATGAAGGTGCAGACCCATTGGCTAGCCCTTCACCCTTTAGGCCAGCGCCTAATCTGCTCTAGAGGGTGGGTCTCTGTTTCTATTGCCTGTGTGAGTAAAGGTGTTTTTCAGATTCGTTTGTTTTTTATCCCTCTGTCTCCTTAGATTTCCATATTGCCTCTGAACTGTAGGTCTTCTGGGAAAGTGGGTTCTTTTTCTTTTTTCTTTTTTGGGAGCACTGTAGTTGCACTCCCGACACGTTCATTCAGCAAACCTCCATGTGGCAGGTATTGTTTTAAGCCCTGGGGACAGCCACGTGAAATCAGAAACTGTTCCTGTTGTCAGAGTCTTCACAGCTAGAAGGGGAAGACCGATCTTAAAAATAAACAAATACACCAATGTGTTATCAGAGCTTTGAAAGAGGTATTTATGGGATAAAATGGAGGACCAAAGAGTGGTTAATTGCGTATAGAGGCGGCGTTACCATTGTTAATGATAACAGTAATGATAATTAAAGTAATGGTTACTAAAAAGTGTTGGGCATTTAATACGCCCAACATTGTACTAAGCTCTGCATTGGCATTACTTAACTAAATATTTATGAAAACCTTACCAGGTATGGTTGTTCCTGTTTAACAAGTGAGGAAAGTAAAGCAAAGAGACGCAATAGACTTGCAGAAAATCGCCACCATTCATGTATTCACTGAAAAATTGAATTTGTTGCACGTCTGCAAGGTGCATATCAAGGAGCAGACACTGGCTGTTCTCAGGTGAACCTGGCGTACTCCCTGGTCCAAGTTTGCTGGAGGAAGTGCTTGTGGAAATCAGCCAGGCTCTTTAATGGCAATATGGAAAAGGTACCATGAGAGCACAAAACAGGGAGCAACTAATGGGGCCAGAAGCAGTGGGAGAAGGCCCCACAGAGGAGAAAGGTGCTGGATCTCGGATTGACCGCAAAGAGGAGATATCATTTGCAAAGGTGAAAAAGAAACATGAAATGGAATGAATAGTCAAGAAGCGTTGAGGTCTGTGTGTGTGAATGAGAGGGAAAGGGTAGAGAGGATGAGTTGCCAGGAGATGTTACGGAAAAGATTGATTGGAATGAAATGATAAAAGCTCAAGTCATAGGTCAGAGGTATGGCCGGCAGAAGTGTTCAAGTAGGCTGGTGCCACGGTTTCTTGGGGAAGACTCTTGAGAAATGAGGAACTTTACCAGGGAGCAGTGAGTACAATATCATTTTCAGGGGCATTAGAGGAGTCTCTGACTTCCAAGATATCTGTGGATGCATCAACCACAGAGATTTGCTCAACTAAAATTCTAGTAACCTGAACGAAGTGGCATCACTTCCTTCCTTTTAACCCATATGCTTATATTTAGCGGAATTAACCGAGACACTAAAGCAGGAGGTGAGAGCAGAGACACAGACACTCCACGGCACTGAGAGAATCTGAACAGGAAGGAGCAGGATCTTTGAGAGACACCTGAAAACTGTTTCTCACAGTCGAGGGTGGCACCTGAGAAGACATTTATTGTCTTGAGCATTTTACTACGGTATTAAATGAATAGCTATAAAATGCTTACAGGGATGGTTCAGGGCTCTTTTGTCTAAACCCAGTATTAGGAAGGATGACAGAGGTCTGGAGTTGGAGGAGAGCACAGTCCAGTCAGATGGATCTTGCTGGTCCGTATCTTGCAGACTCAAGTCTAGAACCTCACTCAGGCCAGGCCTTCCACTTCCTGGGAACGGGTGAGTGTGCTAACGGCCACTGAGGGTCATATCCATGTGTGAGCTGCTTTTCTACCCGCTGTAAGGGAAGTTGCCTTGGAAATTGAACTTGATCCAAACATCAAAGAAATTACCTCTTTCTCAGCCTTTTGCTTAACTCATGGAACTATTGAGGAAGCTGAACTTCATCAGAGAATGAGTGAGTGACAGTTGGTTGGTTGTTTTGGTAGTTTGGTAGGAGTATCGTTCAACAGTTTTTGAAGTACAGCTTTCCTCCCTAATCTTAATCTGCCCTGTTCCTTGTAAACCAGTCTCAAAAGACCTGTGCAGGCAATATGACATTAAGACAAGGGTCATGAGGCAACAACTTAGAAATGAATTAATGGTGTATCCCAGGCTTTTCTAGGTATGAAAATGGTGGTGATGACATTGCCCCAAGTTAGTGGTAAGACCGATATATTGTAATTCTCAGGATCCCATACCAGCATCAATTAACCATTTCTTTTAATGTCCCTAGAAAGGATAGCAGGTACACTTTATTTTTTGCCATGTCATTTTCCACTAGAAAATATTTTTACAGCAAGACTGTAGAGGCAGTATGGCTTAGTAGGTAAGAATCTGGACTCTGAAGCCAAAGGGCTTAGGTCTGAGCTCCTTCACTTATCAGTTGGATGACTTTGAGCAAGTTACTTAACCTCTCTGTGCTTCAGTTTCCTCCTCTGTAAAACGAAGATTAATAATCCTATGTGCCTCATAGACTAATAAGGACTAAATGAGTTTTCAGCCGTATGGTAATGCTGTATAAGTGCTAGCTATTATTAGTAATATTTCTATTAAAATCAGTCATGGGGAGTAGCCACCCAGAATGAACCACTACTCTCTGAGCCTCACGTTCGGAACTATACTAAAAGAGAAGAAGTACACGTATGCTGTCAGCACTGTGCTGGAACATCCGTCCTCTCATGTGGGGCTCACTGCAACCCTGTTCATTAGATGATTATCTCTATTTTAAAGATGAGGAAGGGGGGCGCCTGGGTGGCGCAGTCGGTTAAGCGTCCGACTTCAGCCAGGTCACGATCTCGCGGTCCGGGAGTTCGAGCCCCGCGTCAGGCTCTGGGCTGATGGCTCAGAGCCTGGAGCCTGTTTCCGTATCTGTGTCTCCCTCTCTCTCTGCCCCTCCCCCGTTCATGCTCTGTCTCTCTCTGTCTCAAAAATAAATAAATGTTAAAAAAAAAAAAAAAAAGATGAGGAAGGTATGGCTCAGAGAACTTAACATGCCCAGGTGCTATTGAGCTGATCTGAACTTGAGCCCTATATTCCAGTGCCCATGTTTTTGTTCCCCTTAGAAGGCTTCTGGGATAAGTAGCATACTCTGAAAAAGCAGAATTTAAATGTGCATGTCAGAGCTGGAATTTTCACAGGGCTCTGTGCTCTCCTCTCCCTTTCCCTGATGCAAAGTTGCCTGAGATGGATTCTTTCTTATGTTCATCTTTCACAGTGTGGCTACACTAAGGAGAATGTTATGGAGAGAGAGGCAGCTGGCATGGCCCCTGGTGTCCTCCCCAACCCCACTATGTCCCCTCTAATACTTCACTGTCCCCTCTGTCACTGGGCAGCCTACTCTCTTAGTAGAATTCAAAATACTCACTCTGGTATTCCAGCTCCTGAGAGCATCAGAAAGAAGGAGTTAGGACCTTCTAGAATCCTTCCTAAACCTCCAGAGAGCTTAGTCTCTTCTAACACAAGGTTAGAACTTGTGTTATCCTGTGAATGTCTCAGACATCTTTTGGATGCAATTCATGGATGTTTACATCGGGGAAGTTCTGAAAGTCTTCATAACTGCCCGGGCCTCATTAAGATGCAGACAATTCCAAGATTGCACAACTTGACTTGTAAACGCGTGTCGGGATGACCCTGGCTCTTTATAGAGAAACCCATAAAGTCTCCACACCTTGGCAGTTGGACAGAATATAGATTTGAAGATAGCATTTTGGGACCTTATGGGAATCAACAACCTTCTCCCTGTATGCTCCAACTTTTACTTTCATCTGTGGTCCACTGCCCTTCATCCTTCATGACCACGCCCTGAAATTATAGGTATTTATAAGAACATGGACATATATTCATATACATTGCGTTGTTTTTTTTGCATATTGTATTCCAAGCCCATGCATGCAGAAAGACAATTACCATCTACCTCAAACTCACTGAGTATGCAATCAAGACTCATTATGCCCTGATTCTCATTCCATTCACACCCTTTGTGTCTCAGAACAACACTGAATGGAGAGCAAGGTATATTGAAGGATATGAAGGGAAGAAGAAGTCAAAGGAACATGTGGAGAAATTGGAACCCCAGAGTGAGCGATTTAGGTGAAAATAATTTGCGAAATTTTCATCTTTGAAGTTTGAGAAATTTTACTTTGTGTTGGATCCGTTTCTTGAATCATGATCCCTTGGGTCTGGCATAAAGCTATAATTTTTAGGAGACTCATCTCCAAAAGCTTATGGTTATGGAGAAAAAAAAATCAATGTTTGTAGGCCTGTGAATCAGAATCTAAAAAGTGTGTTTGGATATTTAATGTCTCATAAAATGTAACATACAAAGAGACTTGTGGAGTATCAGAGCCAGAAATAATTATGGAAACCAGGTAGTCTAACCCCCTGCTTTTAGCAATGGGGCTATGGAGCTGAGGGGGGTTGGATGATTTATCCAGGTTACATGGCTGCAAGGAGGGGTAGAGAGCCTGGACTAGAATAGACCTCCTAACTCCTAAGCCAGTGTATTTCCAATGTTATCACAGATTACTAATCATTTGGAAGCATTGGGCCGAAGTATGAACCATGTATCGTAAGTGAGGGAATCTTAGCAATAGAAGAGACCTTAGAGGTCATGCAGCACCTTCTCCCTCCTGATGCAGAAATCCTCTTGGTGACATCCTTGACAGGGGGCCACTAGTCTGTACTGGCTTAACTCCAATGCCAGAAAGCTCAGTACGTGACAAGGCAGCTCGTTTAGTCTTTGGACAAAAGATCAAATTTGTATTTTTAGAGCATCAGTCCAGAAAGAGTGTGGATGACTAGAAGAGAATGGCATAGTATTAGTAATGGTAGGAATTTTACTATTTTATTGTTTTAAAACGAGGATAATAACGCTGACCCTGTAATGCCATTGTGAAGGTTAGAGATGCAGTTTATAAAGCATCTAGCATAGTGGTTGTCTCAAAATAAGAACTCAAATTGTAGTCATCATTGGCTTTTATCAACATGATCCCATTTTTTTGAAATTATGCCCTCTGGAGTAATATAGACTGTATCTAATCCCACAAATATTTGAAGGCAGTTAGCATGAGCCTCTAAATCTTTTCTATTCAGACTAAATATTCCCTGATTCCTCTACAGTTCTTCCTGTGATGCATTTTGGATGCCTTCATTGCTTTCATTCCCTCCTATTTGTCAATTTCCCCCTTAAAATGTGGTGGCCAAATGTGGTCAGTTCAGCGCGCTCTACAGTGGAGTAATTACTTCCCTTGAGCTGGACATCGCACTTCTTCTACAGCAACCTAGATTTATGTTAGCATTTTTGGAGGCCAGATCACACAGTTGGCTCAAGTAAAACCTGATTCTACTACCCAGAACATAAGCTCTGCCTCCCAACACTGTGTCAACTGCAGATTTGACAGGCGCAATTTTTACATCTTCATCCAAGCTGTTGGTACAAATGCGGAACAAGAAAAGGCCAAAGGCTGAGCCTCGAGGAACACCTCTGATTGTTCCATGCGTATTGACACCCATCCACTGGCTTGATGACACTATTGTACCAGTTCCAAACCTATGCACCTATACTAGCAAAAGTAACTCAGCAAGATGTAGTCACTCGTGTTTTTGAAATTGGATATTTAACTTACCCAGAGGTAAAATGCCATTCTTTTATCAATGAAGACAGGTTTTGAACCCATAATTGGGAAAATGTGAACTCAGAAAATAATTTCATGTTTGAGTTACTACGTAATGCTTAAAGGAAAAAAAAAAGATCTTCTCTTAATGTGAAATGATAATGTTTGCCTAATTGTTTATTTTTCCAAAATGTTTTGAAATTACTCCCTCGGTCTGGGGGAAGGAGTGTGGAGAATTTGCAGATTTCACGTGTGGTGGAGAAAAGAGATTATTGAAGAATTAGAATATAACACTTAGGAGCCTTTTCCATCTGTGGTTGGGGTCACAGAGACAAAGAGATGTCTTAAATGTTGGTGGGAGAAGGTGTGAGGTATATTCCTGGATAGTTTTTAAAATTCTTTCTTTCTTTCTTTCTTTCTTTCTTTTTCTTATTTCCTTCCTTCCTTCCTTCCTTCCTTCCTTTCTTTTTCTTTTCTTTTTTTTTTTTTTTTGAGAGAGAGAGAGAGAGAGACAGAGAGAGCAGGGGAGGGGCAGAGAGAGAGAGGAGTACAGAGGATCCAAAGCAGGCTTCACACTGACAGCAAGGAGCCTGATGTGGAGCTCAAACTCAAGGAGCCATGAGATCATGACCTGAGCTGAAGTTGGACGCTCAACCGACTGGGTCACCCGGGTGTCCCTTAAAATTATTCTTAATGATTCTCATTAAAGAAGTAGTTCTTTCTTTCACTTAACATGCTTCCCTCTGAAGAAATCATTTTCTTTGTGCTGCAGCACAGATCATTTTTTCCTGGTTTTCATGGTACAGGTGAAGAATGGTTGTTGCCATACTTTGAGCCAAAGTGCTCAAAGATTCAGAGCTTGCCTTTTGGCATCTTCTTCCGAGGGCTCATTTAATATTTTCTCAAAGGCTTTCCTTCTTGTGTACGTCCCATGTTTGTGGCTTTCATCTTAACACTGGTCTTTTCTCTTTCTCTAGCCCATAATTGAACAAATACCTTAATATCTAAAGCTCTAATACTATAAACATGTTCTGAGATCCCAGTAGATGGACAAAAAGTTAGCACTCTCAAAAACTGGCCAGGGAATAAAAGACTTCCTCATACTGAATATTTTAGGAATATCATTTTATAGTTTACTCACTCATTCAGTGTTTACTGAGCACTTATTATATGCAGGCACTGATCTAGGCAACAGAGACAATGGGGAGTAAAGTCAAATTTAGTCTCTTCTCACCTTGCGCTTATGGCCTTAAGGAAGAAACATGTTAGTCAAATAATCAAAACAATTGTGAGCTTGTAAAAAGTACTGCAAAGAAGAGGGAGAGGGTGCCCATCACTGGAGAGGTCAGGGAAATCTTCCTCGCGTGATGCTTAATCTGAGATTTGAAGGTGGAATCAGGGGAAGAGCACAGGTAGCAGAAAAAAACATATTCCCAAGGCTCTGTGCTGAAAGGGAGCATGGGCAGTATGAGGACAGGAACATGCCAATAAGGTGGAGTGAAGAACACAAAGCAAGAGTGAGAGTAGTGTGAGATGAACTGAGAGGTAGGAAGGGTCTCCTACAGGCTTTGGAGATGACACAAAGAGTGCTGTCAATGTCTTCTGAACCATGGAAGCCATCTAAGAAGCTTGTGGGGGTGGTGGCTGGAGGTGGGGCAGTGCAGTTGGGTGGGGAGAATTGTGGGCCGTGATCAGTTTTGCTTTTTGAAAAGATCACCATGCCAGGTGCCTGGGTGGCTCAGTTGGTTAAGCCTCTGACTCTTGATTTCAGCTCAGGTCATGATCTCACAGTTTGGAAGATCTCTAGGGCCACATTGTGCGTACCCTCCCCTAGTCTGCCTCTGTGCTCACAGCATAGGCTTGCTTGGAATTCTTTCTCTCCTCTCTCTCTGCCCCTCCTTCCACTTGCGCACTCATGCCCTTGCTTTCTCTCTCTCTCTCTCTCTCTCTCTCTCTCTCTCTCAAAACAAACAAACAAACTTAAAAAAAAATCACTGTGACCGTATATGGGCAAAAGGAGAAAGGGAAGGCAAAGTAAGTGACAGACCAGTTAGGAGACCACTTTCTAGTCCAGGAAAGGGGATGGAGGTGGTTGGGTGTAGGTTGGCAGGAGGAGAGATAGAAGGATAGAAACAGATCAAAGATGCGTAGGTTGACTCTGCAGTACTTGGGGACTGCATAGGGGGGTGATAGAAGAATAGTGCCGCGGGTGACCCAAGGAAGGTTCATACATTTTATATTCTTCTTTGTCAATTGAAAGATTGTTATTGTAAATTTTAGACTGTGCAGCTCTACTCATAATTTTTGATAGTACAGCACAACAGAAAATAATTCTAAAAAGAGCCAGAAATCTTTCGGTGCCTCAGATCTATTATTGGCAAAGTAGGTGGCTGTGAGCAAGACAAAAACTTGGGAGTCTCTCTGAGGATCCCAACAATGGAGGAAAAACATATTTTTAATCGTTGACTTCCTCAAGACCTCATTAAGACCCAGGGAAGTATGTTTGTTAAGGTTCAGTTTTTAAAGAAGTAACCCAGTTATTTTATTTTATTATCATTTGAGCTCAATTCGGTGCATCTCTAGACCCTATAAAAAGAACTTAAGCATACCCCTGCGCTGCTACTCCAACACCAATCGCCATTTCCTTTCATCTTGCTTTAACCAACCACAATATTTTCCCACGTCAGAAAAGCCTTCCAGTGTAAAAGAGGAGCCTTTGGACCGCGTGTGTGTATAGACGACTGTTCATGCCTTTGGGATCCCGCGATAACACAGTCGGCTCACAGTCTAAGCCAGGTGCCCAGTTTCCATCCGGACTCCTGACAAACTGTGTGGTCAGGATTTAGAAATCAGAAATCTGGGAAAGGTGCAACGTGATGGACACAACCACCCCAAATACCATATATGTTATCACCATCATTTAACACGTAGTGCAGGAAATCCTGTTCTTTGCAGAAGAACTTCAAAGAACCACTTCTGGTTCTCCTGGGTAACATTTATTTTTTTCTTTGCTAACCCCAAAGCGCAGACAGATATATATTTTCCCTCCAGTAAATTGCTAGTGACACTCCATTTCTTTTCTGCCATCCTCAACCCATTGTCCAGCTGACCTCTCGAATTTCACTACACTTCTAAGCTGAAGAGCTGTGCCTAGCTGTTTACAGAGACCCACTTACTTACTTGGCTTTACCCTGCACTTTCCCTTTCTTTTCTAGACTCTGAATTTCTCACCTTTTGGCTCCACCACATTGGTAAGACTTCTGTTCCATTGTGAATCCTCTTTTGTTTGTCCCAGTGACTTTCTTTTTTTAAGAAGAACTGTCTTTTAAGACAGCTTTACCTTGCGTGTGTTACCTTACTTTTGAATTTTAACATTTATTTATTTTTGGGACAGAGCGAGACAGAGCATGAACGGGGGAGGGGCAGAGAGAGAGGGAGACACAGAATCGGAAACAGGCTCCAGGCTCTGAGCCATCAGCCCAGAGCCCGACGCGGGGCTCGAACTCACGGACCGCGAGATCGTGACCTGAGCTGAAGTCGGACGCTTAACCGACTGCGCCACCCAGGCGCCCTATTACTTTTGAATTTTAAACAAGGAAACCTTCATTCAAGTCATCAGAAATAAGCACAGGCTGTTAGTTCCCTTAAGTGACTCAGATGTCACATTTTGCCTTCACTGGTTTATTCATGCAATGTATGTTTACCTGAGTGCCTACAATGTTCCAAGTACCATGAGAGAGAGTTATGAACACAAACGTTCTTCATTCTAGAGGACAAGACAGTGAAAAAGTAAATGAATAAGCAATCATTGTTCTATATTCCGTTATTCCATAAAATTGTTAGAGATTTTATAGAAATACAGCCAAAAGTTGCAACTTTGGCTCTTGGAATTGGATTCCAGACACCCTGTCATCTATGCCAGTCATCTATCCTCACTCTCCAGGTTGTTGAGCTTGGGTCATGAGTACCCAGATTATGATTGGGAAAGGTAGTAGTTTCCTGGGGGTGGGGGGGGGTGGGGTGGAAGTAGGTGGTTGGCCACTCTCATGGGACTGAAAAAGAAACAATAACCTAGTGTGCATGTCATTCAAAGCAGGATGCTGAACAGCTCTTCACTAAATCATAGTATCATGCACTCACCATGGAAATTATTTTCAAACACAGTATATATCACACCAAGTCAGAGAAGACATGCATCAAATGTCCCTGATAGACACCTTACATCAGGAAGGCGGCAGAGTGATTAGTAAATTTCAGGGTGTTTTCTTATGTGTGTTACTCTTAGGGTAAATAGTTGTTTCTCATCTGCTCATAGCTGTAAGTTATAACAAGATGGATGGACCCATGGCTTGTCAGAAGCCATAACTCTTTATTTAGTTGACATGACCAGATTCCCAATTTTGTCCTCTGAGAGCTTGAGAGTAGCATAAAACATTGACTTCTTCTGACCTTCCCCTCTGTCTTCTCTGGGCAGAATATCTCGATGCATAACACAGTTGGTGGGGCCATGGCGGGGCCCGGAGCTCACCAGCTTGGCAGCACCCGGATGCCCAACCATGACACCAGCGTTGTGATTCAGCAAGCCATGCCGTCGCCCCAGTCCAGCTCTGTCATCACACAGGCACCTTCCACCAACCGCCAGATCGGGTAAGGAGACTTCCTCGGTTGTCTCTGGGTCCTGGCTGGAGCTCAGAGAATGTTCTGGACTTTCTCCTTGTTTCTGGTGCTCAGATCGGGTGAGACAGAAGTTGGTGTTCCTGGCTGGTGTGGTACCACCTGGCCCTTAGAGTGTTGCTTTTAATGGGAGAAGGGTGGGGAGTCCCCATTTGGTGGACACTTTTGATCCTGGACTTTGCGGGGCAAAGCAAGGCATTCGGTGTCATCACTTCTTCAGACAAGAGTTGTGAACTTCAAGATGACGGGAGAAAACCCCTTGGGTGTGACGGGGAGCAGAGCATACTTTCAGGACAAATGCTTGAGGATGGTAGAGGGAGGTTTCACCAGCCCACCTTCCTCCCCAACAGAGTGTGTCCCTTTTTTCCTAGGATCTGCTGAGCCCAGCCCCTGTGTCTTCCATGTATTTCCAGTCTTGCTTCCCTCTGATTATTCTTCTTTGCTTCTTTTCCTTGTTAATACCTCTTTATTAGTTCTCCCCTTCCTCTGTGTTGGCCCAGGCTCATTCCTGGAGTAGAAAAAGCAAAAACAGCAAGCCCTTTCCCCCTGGCTTATGTAAAAAAGACAGTACTGCAGTATTGAGAAAAGTTGGTAGAAAGGTCGGTTTCGTCAGAATCCCAGACACTCTGTTTATGGGTTGGAAAGAGTTTTCACTTCTGAGTTTCATATGACAGTGCTATCCCCTGCCTACTTGGAGTGTGGTCTGAGGACCAGCAGCCTGGGCATTACCCGCGAGCTTCTCAGAAATAACAGAATCTCTGGCCTGCTTCCTTATCTTCAGGATGATGGCTATGTGTCTTCTTTCCACCCTCGCAGGAGTAGAGTGAAGAGGAAATCGAATATTTAAGAGTAGTCAAGTTCCTAGGAAGAAAAAGTAGTAACTTAAGCCAAAGAGCTCTGATAAATTTATATTGTTGAAAGCTGAGAACTGCTTGCTGTATGTTCCCACAATCCTCTGTTTAAAATAGGATAGGGAGTTTGCTGTATTTGGTATGTGCATCAGAATTCAGTGTGAATATTCAGCTGAATATTGGATATGGTGATTTAAAACAACAACAACAACAACAACAACCCAAAGCAGACCTGCAATGTGCCAATGTGTCTTGCCCCCTTTGTTTTTTAAAAGATTTTATTTTTTAAATTGTTTTTTTAATATGAAATTTATTGTCAAGTTGGTTTCCATACAACACCCAGTGCTCATCCGGACAGGTGCCCTCCTCAATGCCCATCACCCACTTTCCCCTCCCTCCCAACCCCCCATCAACCCTTAGTTTATTCTCAGTTTTTACGAGTCTCTCAAAGACTTTATTTTTAAGTAGTCTCTACACCCAATGTGGGCTCCAACTTAAAACCCCCAGATCCAGAGTCACATGCTCCACGGACTGAGCCAGCCAGGTGCTTTCCCCTTTGTTTTTCATGTTTGTAGGAATTTCAGATCAAGAGTGAGCATGGGGAACAACATCAGCTTATTCCTCCTTAGAATGCTTTAGAAGGGGTGCCTTGTCTCCCACATTTCTCAACCTATCAGATGGGTTGTGATTTGTGAAGACCCGTCTTAACAAATGAGAGCTGTGGGCAGTGATGGTTTCGTGAGCTTGCCATGGGTACATTTGGTCTCCCATTTAAAAAAAGAATATTAATCTGGCCATTTGAATGCTTGACTTTGTTGGAAGAAGCCAATGCTAAATTAGCTAGTAGCCCTGTTAAATATTTCTTTTGTTTTCAAATGACCGTGGGAGCAAATACTGCCACCATCTAAAGCAAGAACCTATAATATACTACGAGGGTGGAGTGGGTTCTTTAAAGACAGCATCTAAATCTCAAGGCACTCCTTCACTCTAGTGGTTTGGCTTTGGGCAGACAATTCACAGTTAGGCCAGCTAATCATAATTATTTTATTTTTCTTTCAAGGGGAAAAAACATAAAATGTGTTAGAGTTTACTAGCAGTTTTATAACATTCCTTCCCCCCTGGAGTTCTGCCTCCCCCCTCGCCCCCACCCCAGCTACCCTCTTGGAGGCCCTTAGCATTCGGCCATTGTTAGTACAATGCTGGTTTTTGTGAAACAATCTTTTAAGGGTTAGCACTGAATTCTAAGATGCGTGTTGACTCTGTCAATAATTTACCCGGCTGGCCCAGGGCTGTACAGTTGGGTGACATTTCTAGGCTGTGTCACTGTGCCTGGGTGGGTGGGAGTGTTCCTCTGGTACATGCGACCTCCCAGCCCACTCCGTCTTCTCATTTACTTCTGCGTGTCTCTCCTGGTGCGTTCTAGGAGATAATTGTCACTTTTAGGACTCTGTCTCATTGCCAGGCTTGAGGGAGGCTGTTCCTTTTCTTCAGATCCTTCCCTGTCGTGCTTACCATGTTGATTCCAACCCACACATCCTGTCATTTCCATTTTCTCCATGTGACCCATCTAAAACCTTGCCCGGATGGCCGTGGGGGCTCAGCAAGGAACAACCCAACCCATCTCACCAGTGGATTCAGAATGAAACTCTAGGTGGTAACATTTGGGGATGGTTGACTCTTTTATTTCTCGCAGCAAAGAGGAAATGAGTACTTATTTTAAAACATGAGTTCCCTCTGGAGACTGTGTCTTTAAATGAGCATTTGAAATTGCAGATAGTTTTTTTTTTTCTTGAGACTGCACAGAACCATATTGTAGTAATATTCTGATTTTTATCACAACCTCAAATATTTAAGTGTCAAAATCTGGCCAAGCCACCTGCAAATGTTTGCCATGGCTACTGGCCAACAAAAACAGCAAACAGCAATGAAAGTCTTCATTCAGGCTCAGCGCTTAAGCTGCATCCAGGCAGGGAGGCTGGGACCCACCTGTGCCCACGCATAGTGCCTTTTTGCTGCGGCCAGTGGGTGTGTTCACGACTGGAACTTTGTGGGAGAGGGAGGGGGCCGCCTGTCTCCTGCCCCCTCTTTTTCCTTCCCTTCTCCCGGTGCTTGGCTTCTGCTGCCAACCTTACTTTTGCTTTCTTTTCTGCACCTTCTTTCATGCTGTATTTAAGCATAAAGGCTCGAATATATTAGGGGTGATATTGACAATGAAGGAGTTGGAAATGGGAACAGCACGGTAGTCCAGGGAAGATTTTGAGGGGCAAAGCATATCCGTCTTTGTAAGCATCGATGTTCATACTTTTTGAGCAGGCACTGAGCCAATCTAGACCAAAGTGGGTGGAAATGCAAAAATCCAAAGAAATAAATTTATAAGTAGGTAGATAAGCGACACGGGCAACTTCTGTGCCATCCCATATCACCCCCCCCCCCCACCATGCCCTATGCCCAGTTCTGTCAAAGTAACGCTGTTATCCCAGTAGAAACTGGAGGTAAGTATAAATATCCCAAATTGTACTCGTGCGGTTAGGCAAGCTAGAAAAACACACGGTGCTAGAGAGTGTGGGAGGCATCCCCAAACTAGTGACTACTTGTGCTTAGTCAGACTGGCAGACGCTCTCTCAGGAAGAGTGTCTTTGGCTGATTGATGGTAGCATTTTAGGAGATAAGTTTTCCAGATGGGGGAAAAAAAAAAAAAGAGTTGAGCCATGGGCTGTGGGGGAGACAAGTGAGACAGAAAACAAGCATGTGTTAAATATAGATGAAATCGATTCAGCCTTGGAGCAAATATGTGGCAGATTCCAAGCAGTATCTCTGCTGCAGTCGTTTTTATTAGATATCATGTAACAGGCTCATTAATTCAGGATTAAGTCAGCAGAACCTGGGAAAAATGGTAGATGAGCATGTAGTGGTCATGTAAATTCCCTTTCTCTGTCTCTTACTCTGTCTTTGTCTCTCTCTGTCTCTCTTTGCATGAGATACTTTTGTAGGAGCCGGTAAGCAATTGAGGAGGTGGCTATAATCTTAATAGATCCCAGCTTTCCTGAGGGAGTCTAGTTCTCTTTATGATGTAAGCATGAGCAGGGAATTCATGCCCGGTGATTCTTCAGGAGAGTAGTGAAGGTGGTATGGAATGTGGCATTCTCCACCAATGGACCTCAGTACAGGATTCTGATAGGTCGTGGGCGACACTGCCACTCTACTCCACCCGTTTTCTTCCTGTATTCCGTTTTCATTCAACATGTTCTACAGATTGAATCCCCTGTAGGGGTTTGGGCAAACACGTGAGCTTGTTAGACGATTGGTGAAAAGTACAAGGGGCGCCTGGGTGGCGCAGTCGGTTAAGCGTCCGACTTCAGCTCAGGTCACGATCTCGCGGTCCGTGAGTTCGAGCCCCGCGTCGGGCTCTGGGCTGATGGCTCGGAGCCTGGAGCCTGTTTCCGATTCTGTGTCTCCCTCTCTCTCTGCCCCTCCCCGGTTCAGGCTCTGTCTCTCTCTGTCTCAAAAATAAATTAAAAAAACGTTAAAAAAAAAAAAAAAAAGGGAGCGCCTGGGTGGCGCAGTCGGTTAAGCGTCCGACTTCAGCCAGGTCACGATCTCGCGGTCCGTGAGTTCGAGCCCCGCGTCGGGCTCTGGGCTGACGGCTCGGAGCCTGGAGTCTGTTTCCGATTCTGTGTCTCCCTCTCTCTCTGCCCCTCCCCCGTTCATGCTCTGTCTCTCTCTGTCCCAAAAATAAATAAACGTTGAAAAAAAAAAAGTACTTGATGGTCATAGTTTACGACATAGAAGTGTTCTGTGCCTAACATCAAGATACACAAATGTTCCTACGAAAGCTCGTGTCTTGAACAGAAGATATCTGGCTCGTTGGGGAACATTCTGGTTAAGATGTCAGGAACTGTGAAAATATGGTCAACCGCATGCATATTTGAAGCCATTAATGTATGAAATTCCTCCTTCGTTTTGTACTACTTTGAATCCTGGCACATCAGTGTCCGTGTGATGTGTAACTATGTTAGCGATTTGGTCCTGAACCCTATTTGCATGGGGTTGTGGTTGGACAGTTTAGGCCCGATACTTAGCCAGAAATTGATATAAGATGCCATAGAAGCAAACCTTGTTTTATGTAAAAATAAAGAGAAGCCAGTACGCGTCATAAATTGTACCTCCTCTTGCCCTTTCCGCACTTCTTTTCTGTTTGCAATCTCTGACACTATGTATTATACAGAGTATTAGGTGTGGCTAATACTTGGTCCTTGACGTGACCGGTAGCCATAGTAATAAAGCTTGTTCTGCCTCAGAGCGTGTTGGTGTTAAAAGCATGCTACCTTTTCTACCAGAGTCATGCGGCTTCGTTGTATGAGTTGGTGTTGCTGTTTGAGGTGTTCATTGAGATGGGAATGGTAATTGATTTGAGGATTTTTGTGTCGCCGTTGCTCAGAAATTAAGGGAGAGAGGTCGGCTAATGGCGCTGCCACAGAAAAGCAACATTTAAAGAGGACTTAAGATAAATAAAGCAGCTGACAATTTGGGAGTGTGCTTGCTCTGTAAATGCATAGCTGTGTAAAACCACTATCCAGAGTTTTCTTTAACTTCACAAGCCAAACTGAGCATGAGTAAGACCGTCACTGCCCACCCCAGGCTGATGCTAGTGACATCCAGGCCAGCCTTCTTCCTGCTGGAGGCAACAGACCAGCAGGCCCCAGGGTGTCACTGGCCCACAGCCCTTTGCCAGGACAGCTTGAAGACCCCTTTGAGTAATTCAGAATAGAAGCCATTACTTCCTGCTTTGTGTTTTGCTGAGTATCGTGGCTGTGAACATTGCTTTATTGTTAGAAAGTTGCTGGATCTTTCACAGCCCTGAGAACATTTACGAGGGCCCTTCAGGGGGATGCTTTCTGGGAGGGTTGACGGACTTAACCATATGGCTCCCGTTAAATCCCATGCAGAGCCTTGAGAAATTACCTCTGACAAGGGGGCCAGCAGCCTTTCCACTCACAGAGTTTTATGTGTGGAACGAAAAATTAAGTACTGATACTTGAGGAAATATAAGGTTTCTTAACATTCAGAAGTTGTAATACCACATGGTATTGTGGCCAGATGAAGGGGGCAGAGCCAGAACACCAGAGCACATGGCTGCATGTTCCAAGAGGCGGAAAAATAACCCTGCTCTTGTCTCTGAATCTGGCTCTTGCCTTGGATTCCTCAGGCGAGCTTTGTGTGCCTTGCTCCGCCAGCTCCTCACCTGGAACACAGCAAGGCTGGTATCTTCATCCCTTTACAGTGATATAAGAAAATACCACAGACCCAGTGGCTTAAATAGCAGACCTTCATTTCTCACAGTTCCGGAGACTTGAAAGTACAAGGTCAAGGACATTGGTCAGAAGATTTGGTTCTCGGTGAGGACCCTTTTCCTGTCTTACAGACAACTGCCATTTTGCTGTGGGCTCACCTGACCTCTTCTTTGTGCTTGGTGGGGTAAGGGTGGGGAATGTCAGTAAATGCTGGTATTTCTTCTTCTTAGGAGGACGCTAATCCCATCCCACCCTTATGACCTCATCTAAACGCGATTGTTTCCCAAGTCCCTACCTCCTAATACTATCCCATGGGGAGTGAGGGATTCAACATATGAATGTGGGGAGTACACAGACATTTAGTCCATAAACAGCTAGTTGGGAGAGAAACTTGGAGGTCACCCCACAATGGCTCAAGCTTTTTGTTAGACAAGCCCTCCATTGGTAATGAAGACAAAGAAGGAAGTTGTTGACATTTATCTAACATCTACTATATGTCAGGCCCTGATCTAGCATTGCGTGTTGTTTCCTGTAATTGTCCAAGAGCCCAGGGAGGCAGGCATTATTTATTCCAGTTTCACTGCTCAAAGAAGAGAGGTAACTTGTCCAACATCGTTCAGCCAGTGAGATGAGCAGAGTTTTGAATGGAGGTCTGTTGGACTCCAAAGCACATGCTTTCCCTATACTCCGCTGCATAGCAATCCCAGTGCTGTGGAAGACACATGAGCTTGTCTGGCCGTTTGGGAGAATCCAGTGTGAAGAGCCTCTGTGCTGTGCAGGATGGTCAAGGGCAGAAGTAGACACATTGAGTGGCTAGCAGCCCGCTCCAGTCCTGTAGGGGAAATATATAGGAGATCGGAGACTGTTTTGCACATGGGGAAGCAGAGTTGGTCTGTACCTGGGAGCTCTGGCCAAATTTCCCCTTTTGTAAGAAAACCAAAGTCACTGCAGAGAGTGACTGCTCTTTCTTCAGCCATTTGGTTGCTCTGCCCTGGGCTTCTTGGTCTCAAGGAAGACCCCCCACCCCCACCCCCAGCCTTTGCCCAGATGAACTATGTACTTCCAGATTTATTCTGATCTCTGCTGTGGATAAGTGAATTTGCCTGTGACCTCCTCTCCAAGGAGGATTTCATTTCTGGACCTTATGAACAGAAGCCCTGCTCACAAAATTTCAGTAGCTTCCATATAGGTTACTCTGTGTGAATCTGCCCCCAACCCCATTTTTAGAAACAGATAGGCGCAGATGAGGGTCTGCTTCTAGAGCAAATAGCCCAGAATCATTCACTCCGTGTCCGTCGTAAATCTAGACAATGGCTCTTTTCTGCAACATATTGAAGAGATATGCCTGGAGAACCAGAAAGAGTTTGCTCAGAGCTAAACTACGTTGGGTCAGAGGAGAGCCTTGTAAAAGTATTGGCCATGAGTTCAGAGGTGATAGGTTTAGGATAGTCCGAGCTCTGCCGTTCAAAAGGTTTTCAACTCTGGCCAAGTGCTCAACTTCCCTGGGCCTCAGTTCTTTCATCTCTATATGAAAAGGTTAATAACCAACTGATTTCAAGTCAGTCCTAGTTTCAGAATTCTCCGACAGTGCTTTTTCTGTCTCAAATTTATTTTCCCTCTTGGCTTGTTTTCTTCTGAGAGTTGAATTTGGTGAGAGCTCTAGATGATGTGTTTACGGATGTGTTCAGGTACTACAGTGGACAAGAACAGATTAGGGCTTGGGAGTTGCTTGGAAAGAGGAGGCTGGCGCAGTCAAACAGAGGGGTCCCAACATATGAAGCCAGAGAGATCTGATTACCAGAGTCAACTCCTAGGTGGATAACTACAAATTTATAAGTCTGTTCCATGGGAATGAGCATACCCATTTTACATCTGAGTAAAATGAGGCTCAGAGATTATGTGACTTGCCCCAAGTCGTACGAATAATGGCAAGAGCCAGAACCAGAAGCAAGGCCACCTACACTGCACTGTTCTGTGGGTCTGAATGAACTTGACTCCCCCAAGTTTTGGTTTCATTGCCTTTAAAATGGGGAGGTATCACTAGAAAATCCTCAAAGTCCTATTCACTAAAAAAAAAAAAAAAAAAAAAAAGTAGTGATTTTCATAACAAGTTTAATTTTGAAAACGACCTGACATGGTACGTTCTTTGAAGGCACAGTGCTACATGCATGGCTATGTGTAGTTTCCTCCTCTGCACTAATCCTATCAATAAATTGTTCTTTTATTGCCACTTTGCTAAAAGTATCTCACTGTTGGAGATCTCACAAGAAAAACGTAAAAGCAACAGCATACTAGTGAAAGATATAATGCAAGTCCGATGCAAGAAACCTGGACAACGATCTTGCCGGAGGCAGCTCTTTTGGAAAATGCTGTCCACTGTCTTCTTTTCTGGCATTGTTGTCATTTTTGGGTTTACTTCGTGGAAGATTTGAAACATAGGGCTTTAGTTTACGTCAATATTGAGTGTCTTCCTAGAAAAGTAAACCTTGGATAAGGTGCCGAGTAACTAGACATTGGGGGTTAAGATATATGTTTCCCATAATACAAAATGCAATAATTAACTACCTTTCTGTACTTGTCATAGTTTCTACATGGGGATTGGCTCAGTATTTCCTGTTTTCAGGACCGGAAACATGGATGCCTAGCTGTCTCACGGCAGCTCCTGATGTGTGGTTTAAAGAGAGTCCCAGGACTAAGTGTAATCATTCCTTGGTGAATGCCAAAAGGGGTATTAACACGGGGAAGTGATCAGTGTGTGCAGTGCTCTGCAAGGCAAGCATCTTAGGAGAAATGAACCTGATAAAGCAGATCTGGTCCTTTGTAACTGGAGGGCACTTTGCTCTTTTGAAGAGTGAGCAAATAACACGGCAGTGTCTCAGTGGACATTTCTGGTCATTTGTAGCTTTCATATTCTTAAGTACTGTATGTCTCATAAAGTGTGAATAACTCCTCCATCTGAACTGACTGACAGGTATTTTCTGAGTTAAGAGACGGCTGTTCTAGGAATTTGCAGATAGTTCATGGTACCCATTGCATACATCATGTATGTATGTAATTGGACATCTTGGGATTCAAAAGATAAATGATTCAATAGGTTCTCTCATATGTATTTTTCAATAATACTATTTCAATCCTTATTAGATCATATGGATTTTCTGTACCATCATTTTTTATAACTTTTCTGATGAGGATTTGGTCAAAGATTATACAAATTCTGTGGGCATTTACTTTTGGTGGGATGAGAATTACACATTTTAATAAACATCCAGTTTGGTCTTGGATCTTGGATATAAAGGGGATCCTTGATATTAAGTTTCAGTTACATCCAGATGGAATTCAGTTTCAATGAAGCACAACGCAAAGCCATTGTTGGGGACTGAAAGCCATAGCTGGTGGTTTTGACTGTACTACTCCCAAGTTCTTTACACAGACCCCCTTGATCTCGCTGGGCCCTACTTTTCCATCTTATGAAAAGAAATAATGAAACTAGATTACCTAATAAGTGCCCTCTTGTAGCTCTTAGGAACAACTTTGTTTCTTTACCACAACTAACACTCTACCACAACAGTGCTTGGCTGATGTGGATCGTGGAAGAAGAAATTCCATAAAATCGATACGTTCAAATTTAGTAGGCAGTCTAGTCATCTATTTGCCTTGTATGCTGTGCTTTTGGTAAATATCAACGTAAAATTCCTGTAGAGTAATAAACATTCTTAATGGTACCAGACATGTTTAAAAGAATTTGGAGTTTTATAGTTTCACCCCCTTTGGCAAAGTGCATTTTGGCTGGTGAATAGTCTGGTACAGTCTGTAAAATGATAGGACCCTTGTGAGTGTGGGGTAGAGACATGTCGGCATGTGCTTGGGTTGCTTTTGCAGGATTGCAGAACTTTGCAGAGAACAGATGGCCCCAAACATCTTTGAAATGCCAGAAATGACTTCCCCAATAACCACAGGCCCATCGTATATTGGTTCAGGTACGGTCATTCACAAACCAAATGCACAGCACTTCACAGCTGACCTCTCATCTATTATTTTCACCTCTTTCCATGATCCTATGCTGCGTCAGAGTATATTTTTAATGACAAAATTAAGCAAAAATGCAACTTTATAGATACATACTCCAAACGATAGCCTCTCTAAAACATTGGGAGAAGGAATTTGAAAATAGGGGCACCTTGCTGGCTCAGTCGGGTGGGGCATGTGACTCTTGATCTCAGAGTTGTGAGTTTGTGTCCCATGTGGGGTGTAGCGATTACTTAAAATAAAATCTTTTTTAAAATGTTTATTTATTTTTGAGAAAGAGAGAGAGAGGGAGAGGGAGAGGGGCAGAAAGAGAGGGAGACACAGAATTTGAAGCAGGGTCTAGGCTCTGAGCTGTCAGCAGAGAGCCTGACATGGGGCTCGACATGGGGCTCGAACTCACGAACCGCAAGATCATGACCTGAGCTGAAGTCAGACGCTTAACCGGCTGAGCCACCCAGGCACCCCTTAAAAATAAAGTCTTAAAAAAATAATCCCAAGTAAACTGTGTACACTGTTATAGGAGACCAGGGAATTTTAAAGCCACTTATATCCAAATGGAAATTGTGTGTGTGTGTGTGTGTGTGTGTGTGTGTGTGTGTGTGTGTGTATGTATACATTTCATAATATTTTGCTCTACTGGAAAATAATTTAGGCCATTTGACATGTATGTTACCTTATTCAAAGCCCTTGAAGAATTCTTGGTATATTCTGTATATTCTAAATAGCATGGTTATTCATGATGCCCTGAATATCCCTTATAATCTCCCTCTTACATGACAATAAACTATACCAGCACCTTGGAACCACTTTTAAAGAATAGCCACTTGGGCGCCTGGCTGGCTCAGTTGGTAATGCATGCAACATTTGATCTCGGGCCATGAGTTCAAGCTCCACATTGGGTATAGAGGTTACTTAGATAAATAAAACTTAAAAAAAAGTTTAAGTTAAGTTGAAGAATAGCCACAGTGACTGACAAGCATAATAAGATTAAACAAGAAAAAACTCACGTAGATTCACATGAGCCCCTTTACCTAATTTTCAGAAAATTGAAACAATTTCCTCATTATCTAGAAAATGACCATTTGGTTGATGGATTATGTTTTCAGGAGAAGCCACTTTTTATTTCTCTGACACCTTGACATCATTGGCATGTGGGATGATATACTTAGGTGCTAATGCTAACATCCCTGGAGGGTGGTGACAGCCAAATCTTAGAGCAGGGGAGGGAGAGTCAGCTCAGGTGGTGATTCCCTTCCTGTGAGGAGGAGGGCAAATATTTCAGAGAAAATTGGCTGTGATGCTAATCATGGGCTTGGGGCTTCACCAAAGAAGGCTTTGATTTACCCTGAGATTCTAATTTATAATACACAGTAGAGTGGGGGTGGGAGGGCACTCATCTGGAATCCTGACTCTCGCCTTTCTCTGTCCCTCGCTTCCTCCCTCCTTTCTTGCCATTTCCCCTGGAAAGAAAGGAGGAATACATCAAATTATTTATGTCTGTCATTTGGCCATGGCTCTGGCTAAAAGTCTGGATTTGGAGAGAGTTTAAAACTTTTAACTAAAAAGAAAATGAGGTTGTGTGTGTGTGTGTGTGTGTGTGTGTGTGTGTGCGCGCGCGCACGTCTGTGTGCAGTGTCAATTACTAGACATGTCCCAATCCACCCTCATTGTGTGGATAGCTGCTATTTATTTAATTTAACTCCGTAGTCAAGCACTTTGCAGGAAACTAGAGGAGTGAGTTTGTCCAGATCTCTTTTGGCAAATGTGTGTGTGTCTGTGTTTGTGTGTGGGAAAGAAAAAGACAGAGAGAGGGAGGGAGGGTGGAAGGGAGAGGGAGACAGGGAGAGAGAGAGAGAGATGGAAAGAGAGAAAGAGAGAGAGAGAGAGAGAGGAGAGAGAGAGAGCGACAGAGACAGAGGGACAGAGAGATTTTTATAAAAAGAGTGTGTGAAACTTTGGCTGCCCCACCGAAGCCACATACAACCAACGTTATATTGGGTCCACCGCGTTCCATAATTATTATTGCCATTAGGAATAATTATTATTTGCTTCGTTGAGTTGGCAGTTTGGAGCCTGCCTGAGACAGAGGCTTTTCACAGGAGCTGTAGAGCACAAAGAACCGAGCAATCACCCACAAGTGCTTCAACATGTTTGGACGACGTCCTTCTCCTTGGTTCACTTCACTGGGTTTCGTACACATTGAGCTTCAAATTGAATGAAAAGTTCATCAGATACAAAACCAGCATGAATGAGCGCCCACACTCAGGAAGCTTTTTCTTTTCTTTTCTTTTCTTTTCTTTTCTTCTTCTTCTTCTTCTTCTTCTTCTTCTTCTTCTTCTTCTTTGATTAAATGCTGAATTCCTGATGTTTCTCAAGTCTGGAGATGAGAGTTCTCTTCATGAAGCTGTGTTCCTTGAATTAAAAATAGAAAAATAAATAATAAGTTGAGTCTTCAGTTACAGGCTGGGTTTGAAATGGTATGAGAGGAAAATGTACAAGGACAGGAGGAACACCCAACGGAAAAGCAGCATGCTTACTTAGGAGGCAGAATATTTACGACCTTGACTTTGGTTGGTTTTTTTTTTTTTTTTTTTCCCTGATTTGTTTTCACTCCTGGAAACTCTCCAGATTCCAGATTCTGTATTGTTTCCTTCGCTTCTCATCCTGAAATACCTGTGCCATGGGCATCCCACACACCTTCCTTAGGGATCTCAGGTAGAGTGGGGCCAGGTATTTTCACCGAGTGGATTGCTCCCGACAGAATCTGTGCCTGGCAAAAGGCTCACCAAGTCATGAAAGTAAGAAGAGCACGACAAGATGTTCTTCCAGACGTTATTTTTCCCATAAGACGTTCCTGGCTTCTTGCCAATGGCTGTACCAGTCACAGGCCTGCGGGCACTTAAAGGGAACAGCACACGCCCTCAAGTGTGGGGTGTCTGTCCCTTCTTCCCCTTAACCTCTTCCTCTCACCGTGGGTGTTTGTAGCCAAAGCTGCTGAATCAGACCCCTCAAGAGCCTCCTAAAAACTGCTGAATCAGAAGAAGAAGAAAATCCCCAACAGCTTCCATTTGACGCGTCAGAGCCCACACAACTGAGTGAATGTCAGCTTTGTGTCTATAGATACCCAGTCTGTCCTCCGTCCCAAAGCCAACCAAGATTGCTAGACAGTGTCAGGGAAGACCAGGGGGACCTCGCTAGGTGTGGGGGAGACACCATGTCTGTGGTGGGAGACACCCCCCTTAGCAGGTCAGGAATGGAAGCAACTGTGTACACACCTTCTCCCAGATGTTGTGCTCCAGTGGGGTGAGTGACGGGAACTGCTCCCCACCCCCCACCCCGCCACCCACTGAATAGTGACTTTTTCTATTATTATATGTCATTAAACGGATTCCTTGGGTGAACGCCGCTGTGTGAATAAGAAGCAAATGAAAGTTTCACTGTAGTGATTTCCAGGGATTTGTGATCCTGGACATTATATGTAGGAAAACTGTTTAGAGGGAAAATATTCCAAGGGAGTATTCCTGTCTGGGTTTTTATAAAAGATGGCAGAACGGTACTTTAAAGGAAAAGAAATCTAGCACTTTCCCCGTGGCAGTAAAGCTTGTCTTCAGCTAAGGTTGCTTGCAGGTACAGAATCGCTGCCTTTTCATCTGTGATTTGTTTTAGGGATTTAGGGGAGGGAAAGGCCAGGGAAATGGCCTGCATCAGCGTGGAGTTTAATAAAGATGGAACCCTAATTTGTTCCTTTTCAGTGGTAACCGTCACAAGGAGCTACGTCTTTACAAAGCTGTGTGCAGTGTGTTGTTTCTATCAGTCCTTAATAGAAGTCCCATTGTTACATTCTCATTCAAAGATCCTGTTGTACCAAGTCTTACCATGGGAAGTGCTTCTTTTAAGAGTGTTTCTATAGAAAGCATTTGATCCCTCGTGTTTTAGTGATGGATTTCTCTGGAAGGCTGGGAGTTCTTCAAAGTCTCGTGATACTGGTTTTTATAGTGATGTGCCTGATGTTTCTTCCGTTGAGCTCTGTCTCTGCATTAACTGACCTAATTTTAGTTTCTTTTGTACAGTCAAGCAATGAAAAGAGCTTGCAAGTTTTGGTAATTGTTCCGGAACGGGGTGCGTGGTGAGTTTCGGGGGAGCTTCCAAATAGAACTATGCCCTGGTCAGAAACTACAGCCACATTAGATGGCAGACCCCAAGGGAGAAGCAGTGATGACACAGCCTGGCATATGACGACACCAGGGAAACAGTTAAACTGCACACAGATTTTTTCCTTTAAAAAACCTGACTGCCTACTATGAAAGATGACCAGATAGACCCCAGTACATTATAATGTGATGTCTACGTGCTTGTCGCAAAGATGAATCATTAGAACATAGGCAGCCAGACTCCACTAAACTGGGCTCTATAGAGCCTGCTCGGGGGCTGCCAAAGATTAGGGAGGTGGAGATTGGCCAGGTGGACAGGCACCCCATCTCCCAGGTACCCCTTTGCCCAGAGAAGCTCCACATTTTTTCACCCAGTTGAGTTTCTACCTAATCATTTCTTTGAATAAAGGCTTCTACAGAGAGAAAAAGGTTTGAAAACTACCGAATGAGGAGAGTCTTTTCTCTCTAGGTACCACGAGAGAAAAAGTGAATTTGGGGGCATGCTTATATAGGCACCATGATGAAGACCGGTTTCCTGGAGAAGTAGTGATGCCATCACCATTGTGGAAAGTACATGGGATCGGGGAAACAAGCTGTGGTTTCCAAAGTGATGGGGAAAAGGAAAACATGAAAGAACTTTTAGCAGCTGGTTGGGAAGGGAGAAACTGGTTAAACGGAAAACATAAAGACTTCGTGGGAATTTGTACATTTTAATCTCTCAGGAAAAGGTAGAGCAACAACAAAGGAAGTTGTGCTGTTTCAATTCACCGTTTCAGCGAGATACGTTAACACTTGGGATCACAAGATCTGCGGCACTGAGACCCCGGCCACCCAAAGAGGCCGTGTTCATGGACTGAGGGCCCCAGACGCCTGGGCCTCACCTGCCACCTTCCATCTGCAGACTGTCTTTCTTTCACCATTGCGGTTGGGCTCTCTAGGATTTCACTATCATTTTGAAAAAAAAAATGTTATTTATGTATTTTGAGAGCGAGAGACAGGCAGAGAGAGAGGGAGCCAGAGGATCCAAAGCGGGCTCCACACTGCCAGCACAGAGCGTGAGGCGGGGCTCGATCCCAGGAACCGTGAGATCATGACCTGAGCTAAAGCCGGACGCTTGACTGACTGAGCCACCCAGGCATCCCACGGGATTTCACTATTGTTTTTTTTTTTTTTTTTGTCTCTTCACAACCTCACCTTTCCCACAGTCCAGCCTGAACTCAGCCTCTTGGCATCCCTAGTAGGACAGTCCCTGACTTCCTCCCCCTTCACAGGCTCAGCAGGTCCTATCTCAGAGGCACGACTCTGTTATTTCTACCTTTGACTACCATATGTGTGTTGTTGCAAGTCAAATTGTGTCCCCCCAAAAATGTGTTGAAGTCTTAACCCCCGTACCTCTGAATGTGACCTTATATGGAAACAGGATCTTTGCAGATAGAATCAAGTTAAGAGGAGGTCGCACTGAATTAGAGTAGGCCCTAAACCCCATGACTGGTGTCCTTAGGAGAAGGTCACGTGAAGACGCAGGGAGAAGGTCCTGCGACAACCGAGGCAGAGATTGGAGTGATGCATTGGCGAACCAGGGAAAGACAAGGTTTGCCAGCAACAGGTAGGGGCGCCATGGAACACATTCTCCCTCAGAGTCTCCAGAAGGTACCAACCCTGCTGACACCTCAGTTTCAGACTTCTAACCTCCAGAACTCTGAGGGAGTGAATTTCTGTTGTTTTAAAATCACCCGGTTTGTGGTAATTTGCGACAACAGCCCTAGGAAACTGATACACATGTCTTCATGTAATTATGGACCTGTTTGCCTTGCCAACAGAATTGTGGTAAAAAAAAAAAAAAAGTCTGTCACTATTCTTTCATTCAGCTGGACCAGATGTGCCGATAAAAACATTAAGAGAAAAAATGCTAACTGAGAATAAAAATGAAACTACTCTGGAGAACTGGTATCTTGGAGTTGGGACCCGTTTGGCGGGATACCTCCAATTCTCCATTTGTACGGACAGAGAATGAAGATCAAACTCTAGATCAAACAGAGCCACCATTGATATCTGCTGATGAGAAATGTTATCAAAGATGCATTTTACCTGGGCTGCAAACCTACACTGCCATAGAAATCCACTTTGAGGTGAACGGAGGAGAGTGGGATTTTTCTTTCACCATGCTTACTCTGCTCAGTGGTATTTGCTGGATTCTGAAGGATGTACCTTTTGTTGATTAAGCCTGTCTACCCCGTAATCTGCAGTGAATGGAAGATCAGCATTGCACATGGGTCTGGGGGCTTTTAGACTCAGCCTGCTAGAAGTTTTTTAGCAGCCGAGGACATTCTCTGAACATTGAGGTCAAAGGTACCAGCAACTGGTCTGAGGAAGGACTGCCCAGGGTGATGGGTTTTGTGTGTGTGTGTGTGTGTGTGTGCGCGCGCGCGTGTGTGTGCGTGTACGTGTGTGTATCTTCAGACACTGAGCTTAATCACCAAGAGATTTCCTTTAGGGGGTGCCTGATTCCTTTCAGCCCCCCCGCCCTCCCCCCCACCCCAGCCTGCAGGCTGGTGCTCATTTTCATGACTGATCAGGGTTTGAGCTGCTGTTCTCCTAATACATGTTTTTGAAAAAGGAAGTAGCTTATGTGGCAGCACTGGTCTTTTGATCTGTTAGCCTTTCTTAATTCTTTTTGAAGCATCCTTCTGACTCCTTCTCTGGCTCTGGGTGATTTAAAGGAAAAATCCTGGAGTTTATATGCTCCAAGAAACCTAATGCTCTGAGAAATCCAATAAAGCTCACCACCAGAATTGTGTTGGATGATGCGGGGGTATGAGATGACCACCCAGAGCAAGAGTCCAAGTGGGAGGGTGTTCAAGGCAAGTAGACATAGACCCTTGTGAAGCTGCCATTGAGGAGGGGTCTGCAGGCTGCCGACACCTGTACGAGTGGGACCAGACTAACACTTTGAATGTTGGAAAATTCCATATTTTCTATTAGGGAAATCTGTTTACCCCTCAGTATAATAGATACTTCCTGCCCCACCCCCGACCACCCCCCACCCCCCCAGCCCTTAGTAGCTTTTTGTTCAAATTCTCACCTCTTAGGAACTTGGTGCTTTTGGATCCAGAGTGATTCAGGGTTTTCCTTTTCCTAATGGTCTCATCAAATCACAATGCCACCTTGATTTCTTCAGTGTTTTTAATAAACCAGAAAACCGAAGCCGTTCCCCTGGCCCAACCACTGAACTGATGTGAAGTGACACCTCCCGAAGCTCACGCTCTTTTGTGGTCCTCATCCTTATTGGTCAGAACTCCGGCTGGGTGTTTTCCAAGCACATGTTTCTCTCCGAGTCCTGATGAAAACCCCACAGGTGAGCATGGTGGCTGTATGGCAGGCAGAGAAGAGGAGGAAGCATTGTTCCCCAGAGCAGCTCAGGACTCTGGGAGGGATCCAGGATGCTCTTACAATTTTCATAAAATAATAGTAGCCGCAAAGAAGCTCTTCTTGCAGTTCAGTCCAGTAAAAGCATCAGGCTAATCATCCCTGCCAGCCCTCTGACAGGGCCCCGCTTCTCCCAGGCTGAGATCTTACGCCGAACCCTTCCCATGGCTTATTCTGTCCTTTCGTAGCTTCATCAGTTTGCTAAGAAGTAGAGAACGACAAGGGTGAAGAAACACGGTCAGGATAATCGAATTCGGTTCCCCAGGCAAGTGTTTTCCTTTGGGATGATAAAGAGAAGTTGGAGCCATCATGGATCTCAGATTTGAGATGACTAAAAAAAAAAAAAAATTGCAGTCTAATTACGAAATAAGTTTTAATTTTGGAAGGCTTCGAAAAAGTGGCTTGTAAGCCCGCTCCAGTCATAGTCACGTTCTGGCTGGGAGCAGCAAGTGGGAAAGAATGGGACACCCCAGCGTGGCCTCAGGGCATGCTTGTCCATCCCACAGAACTGCCTTCTGGTTTGGCATCGCTTTTCCCACCTGGCAACCGCCTGGTGCAGAAGGGCTTCCATCTAGAGTGCCTGGCAGAAGCGCCCCACAGGACATTCCCGATGGTATAAGACCAGACCTGAAGTGGACAGAGTGGTCCAGCCATTGCTTCCGGCAGTGAGCCTCTTGCCACGTGACCAGCCTTGAGGACATAAGATCATCTCAAACGTCATTGGAAAAGGAGGATCGTTAAATTCATAGGGCTCTGGAAACTCAGTTATTTATCTACATTTGGCTTTATCCCCCCCAAAAAAAGTCATTTGAGGCGCCTTGCGGAAAATACAACAAATTTAAAAATAAGAAAACGTTTGGGAGAAAGGAAAGCAGCACTTGAGAATGCTTGACGAGACTGAAAGACAATGGGGTGGTTTGCTGCTGATGACATTTGTCATGATTGCTGCCATCTTTTTTTTTTTTTAATGTTTTTATTTATTTTTGAGACAGAGAGAGACAGAGCATGAGCAGGGAAGGGGCAGAGAGAGAGGGAGACACAGAATCCGAAGCAGGCTCCAGGCTCTGAGCTGTCAGCACAGAGCCCGATGCGGGGCTCGAACTCATGGACTGTGAGATCGTGGCCTGAGCCGAAGTCCGACGCTTAACCAACTGAGCCACCCAGGCGCCCCGTTTGCTGCCATCTTTTAAAGAAAGTCAGTGACTGAGTCTGTCGGCACAGAGCGCTTCTTGCACGAGTCACAAACTAGGGAGGGAGAAATAAAGCTTGCCTTGGTCCTGTAGTGGGTTTTTTAGGTATATGTGTAGCCTCACTTGACCGTTGGTAGTGTGTGTGTCATCAGCGTAGCGTTTTGGGCCACGTGTTAATGAGCACTGAAAGAGCAGGCCAATGGTAGCAGGATTCTTTGGGAGTTAAAAAAAAATCAGTTTTGTAAAACTAAGCAGGCCATTGTGGAGGTGGATGGGGGGGGGTGGGAGGGGAGGGCAGACTCATATTAAAATCCCGATATAAAGTTCTAAGTGACGAATAAGAGGCTTAAATACATAAAGAGCGAGGCTAAATTTGGACCAATTTCCTGTGAAATCTCTTGTGTAATATTTTCAATTTGTGCTTGTTTAATGTGGTTTATTTTCCGAAGGTTCACGGTATAGGTTTTAAATTCAGCCTTGACTACACACATGTGTCGAGAGGTTATAAAACAAGAGCCAGCTCAGACCAGTCTCCAACTGGATACCCTGTGGTGGAAAACATTACCTCCTTTTCAATTCCTAAAATTTCTTCACAGGCACTGAGTTAGTCTTTTCCCCATCCAGCTCCCCAACCAGTTTCCCCGTCACCTGGTTTTACCAACACGTGTCTGGTTACGTTAGTTAGTGCACCTAAGGATGCTTCAAGGCGCCTTCAATCCAGATCAGAACTCCAGGGCTATTTAGGGGAGGCCTCCTGACCCCTCTGCGAAATCTCAAATTCTTGACACAAAAGGCAAATACCACACTTCTGATCAAAATAGAGAAACCACCTTAGGCTCTCCAGATGGCTCTGATTTACAGTTCAGAGTTCGAGTTTTGGCCTCTGATGTCCTGGATCACACCTTCTCTAGGATGGGGCCATTTCCTGTAGATCGCAGTTGTGTTTTCTGATGGCTTGAATGTAGTATGCAGGACTCGTATTGTAAAAGTCAGACCTTAGCAAAACTATGTGAGATCTCTTGTTCATGGCACTCACTCTTTCCCACCTGGTATTATACCTACTCGGTGTTCATCTGCTTCTCTAGGCTTTAAGTCCTCAAAACAAAAATGGTGGTTTATTCATTCCTATATCTCCTCCAACACCCAGCACTTTACACAATACGGAGGACTCTACGCTTAAAAGTGCATTTATACACATGGCTATAGAAGAGTTGAAAAGAGGCATCGTGTATATGCAGAGTCCCTACGTTTAAGGAGTGGGAGATCAAAAGAGGTGCATAAGTGTTTGTATCTTCTTTGCGACCATTCAACAAAATATTTATCATTCATTCAGTCAGTTTTTCATTGGGAAAACACTGACTAAGGGCCTGTTGTGTTTGTTTGTTTTTTCCTGAGGATCTACAAACCTTCCAAGTCTAGGTTGCAGAACCGAAAAAGACCGCTTACAGCTCCCACCCCCATTTCCAGGTCTGCCTGGGCCACTCTTTGCCTCCATTATGTATTTGTTCCCTCTTGGCATGACAGTCTTTCGTGAGATTGGGGATCCGGGCTAGAAGTAGTCAAGGAGTTGTTCTCCAAGCCTCTCTTTTCCCCGGAAGGGACATATAATTATTGGCCCCTGCTGGCTTTCTTACCAAGGATGTAGTTTCTGTCTTCTTACCAGCCTGCCCAGCTTCTAAAACTCAAGTGTGGCGCCAGGAAACCAGCAGCCCAGAAATGTGAGCCTCACTCTACGGTCAGCTGGCCCCCTGACGTTCTATCATGAAAATTTTCAAATATAAGAAGCTTAAAGAATTGTTTGCCTCCTAGATTCTACTATTCCACCTAACTATATGTGCTTTTTCATATATTTATACATTTATCAGTCCCTGCATTCATACATCGATCCATCTTACCTTTTGATGGTTTTCAAAGTAAATGGTAAGACACCCGTAACCTCACCCCTAACCCCTTCAGCATCGGTATCACTAAAGGCTCACGATAAGTTTATGGCTCTTTTTTGTTGTTGAAGTTGACAAAGAGTAAATGTATAAATCCCAGGTATGTTTATGGCCACTTTTAATGTAGGATGTCACTTTCCTTCCTGGCTTTTCTCATTATCAACAGCTAATCATCAAAATGAAAAATATTGTGTGATATCTAAAGTTAGCACATTTAGGTGATGCGTAGTCACCTCCCATTTTTCCTCTACCTTACCATATTTGTTCTAGTTAGGAAGGAGCCATGAGAGCAAGGCAGTGTGTGAGGCTTGCATGTTAAAGGCCTCACTTTGCAAACAGACTGCGTCAGCTCCTTCTGTCTCTGTGTTCACCTCCTTTGTCTTGAGTCCCCTGTTGCTGCAACAATAGGAGAGGAAGTATATGTGGTGGTGAGGGACACGAGTTTTGACATCATAGGCCCTAAATTCAAACTCAAGTCACATTGAGCCTGGGCAAGTTATATCACTCAGTGCCTCTCTTCTCTCATCTCTTAAAATGGGGATGATATTGTCACTAAAGGTTGTGATGATTCAGTAAGATAATGGGTGAAAATTATCTGGCACATAGTATAGACTCAATAGCATTAACTATTATCATTATTGCCATCCAAACACCAGCACCATGAGTGGTTAGAGGTAAGCGTACATGCTTGCATAGTTAATTTAGAAAGACTTTAACATTTTTTCAGGTGGCCAAAGCCAATCTTTTGTGTGATCAATGAACTTTTGAGGAAGTACTGAACCATGTATTTTTCCCCCCACTGTTTTAGTGGAAATGAGCACTGTTTAACCTCAACTGAGATGTCTACTTTTACCTCAGACAGGATAACCATTGGATTTTCCTCACAGTGTCTCTGCCCTGTGTCCCCAGAGTCATGCCTTAGGGAAGAGGAATGACCAAAGGACATCATTTTTCCATCACATGGTTCCCAGGGTTTCCTTTGAGGCTTGAAATCACAAGGTGGTTTCTCTTTTGTTCAAGTGTAATACCATCCCTTCAAACGGCCAGGCCTAAAACTCAGGAGACTTCTTGGCTTCTCTTCTCCATTGCCTTCCATCTTAGATCAGCCACATGTTCGATTGATTTTTCTCTCTCCTTCCCTCCCAAGCCTCACCTTTCACGGTGGCTCGTATGGTACCCTGCTTGTAATACTCAGAAAACATTTGTAGATTTGCTTAGGTCATGTGATTATTTCTTAGTCACCTTTATGGGGGAAGTCCGCTCTCCCAAGGAACTAAATGAGTTACTTCTTGCTTCCACTTGCCTTCAGAAATGATAAGGGGAAAAGTTAGAGGCTGTGGAAGCTATTCCAGAAGGTGGACAGCGTCCAAGAAAGACTGGCTATAAAGTACCATCAAAAAGGACCCAAAGAGGGACAACCTGAGCCTAAAGCCCTCTTTCTTTTTTTTTTTTTTTTAAATTTTTTTTTTCAATGTTTATTTATTTTTGGGACAGAGAGAGACAGAGCATGAGCAGGGGAGGGGCAGAGAGAGAGGGAGACACAGAATCGGAAACAGGCTCCAGGCTCTGAGCCATCCGCCCAGAGCCCGACGCGGGGCTCGAACTCACGGACCGCGAGATCGTGACCTGGCTGAAGTCGGACGCTTAACCGACTGCGCCACCCAGGCGCCCCTAAAGCCCTCTTTCTATTGAGGGCAGATAGTAGGCATAATTGGTTGTGGGGTGTAGGGGAGGGAGAAAAGTGACAACTCTTTTAGGTCACTTATACCATATTAGCAATTTCCCAGCACTTTGTGCATGAGATCTGTGTGCTCTGTTGTGTGCCAGGTACTAGTGAGGTTAGCAAATAAAGAAGCCCTGAGAGAGTGTGCCGCGATTTCCACTGAGTTGAGTTCGAGTTCAGATGGTCACAAATGGGTTGGAGGGTGGGGTGGGGTGGGTTGGGCAGCTCTGGTTCTGAAACTAGAGTTGGAACAGTTAGGATCCCTCAGCCCCTTTAGGTTAGCCTTATCAGATCAGGCCGTCACGGAGCAGATAGACAGGTAAGTCTCGGGGACCTCTGAACCCAATTAAAGTTATACCACAAAGAAATCAAACTCATGTGGTTTGCATTTCAGAAAGCTACATTTGGTCGGCTGTTCCTGTTTTAATTCGGTAACCTAATGCAGACCATGTGAACATTTGAAACGCTTTTAACAGTTAAACCAGCTCAAATAACACAAAACCAGAGCAGCAATAAAGAATGAATTAAAACTGATTGCAACTGTGGCCAACATAATTTTTTTTCTTGCAAAGAACTTGGGGGGAATAGAGTGCAGGACCAGTGGGGGAAGAGACCAGTACCCCCACTTTCAACTTTGGAGTAAAGCAGCGGGCACTTTGACTTCTTTCGCTTCTTACGCAGATGTTTGAGACAGATTGACCTAGAAGGTATACTTAAATCTTGGAGGGATTTGGGGTGAAGGAACAAAGAGGGTTGGCATCCTTTAGCTTGGTCATTAGTAGCCCTGTCTAAGACAGTTAGCTCGGTGGGCAAGGGCGCGGGGCTAAACCTACAGAGGTCAAGGGTTCAATCCTGCATGGCTCACTTAGCCTCATACTGAAGGAGGTGGAGCCACAAACCCGTTTGAGTGCCACCGCCTAAACTTCCCACGGGCTTGTGAAGAGTGACCGAAGCATGAGAAGCAGAGGCAACAATAGTGTGGTCTGTGTACCAGGCAGTGTTCTAGGTGTACTCCATGTACTGAGTTCCACATACCTAACCTAGTTACTGAATCTCTAGGTGCCTCAGTTTTCTCATCCTTACGATGGGGATACAATTAGGATCCCTACTGCACAGATGAGGAGACTGAGGCACAGGTCAATTACTTCTCCGAGGTCACATAGGTAATAAATGGCAGGGCCAGCATTCCAACGCAAGTAGTCTGCTATGCAGAACAGCAACACAACCGCAGAATCTCAGCAAGTTACCACATCTCAGAGACAAATCCGGTTGCTGATCATGAGAGCAAAGGGCATAAGCCTCCACCCAAGCTCTCTGCCTCTCACCAAAAGAGGCTTGACATCGATGCTAACGCTTTCAGACTTAACCACCATGCACAGCTCCAGTATGCTCCAATCATTGCCCTGTTTGCGTTGGTTGAATTGCATTTTGTGCACACACAGAAGATGCCTCCAGAAGAATGCTCAGTATGGTCGACCCATGCCTGGAGACACTTCTGTGAATAAAATCTAAAAGTGATGGTGAATGTGCAAGGGGATTTGCTTCCATGTAATTCCACTTGGAATTGATGGGAGAGCCACGGGGTGTGACAAATGCAGCTTGCTGAGATGTGCCACAGGTGACAGCTAACCACCTGCCCCGTTTCCCGGAACGTGCTGACTTTGTCAGAGATCCAAAGAAATAAAGGAGGAAGGACCCATCAATTTCAGATCCATTAGCAACAAGAAGCCTGCCAAGTGTGAAAGAGTGAAACTCCACGAAGAAACTTTATTCGAAAACTCCTGGGAGGTTATCACCAGCCGCAGGGAGCCGAGTAAACACCGGTGGGTGAAGGGGCTCCCCTGAGCCCCTGAAAGCGGGTTCCTTCTGGAGCAGTGGGAAGCCAGTTTGTCGATCTCTTCCGCAGGCAATGCCAAGCTCATCTGCCTGACTGTCGCAAACACTCCTCCCCAGAGGAGGAGAAAGCTGCCACCTTTCTCCTAATACAATAAAACTGGTATCAGTGTTGCCTGCTTGAAACCCCAAGCAATATTTAAAATTATAAAGTATAAGTAAAAAGGTAAAGCTTATCACTGGTTTCTTTTTCTTAACCTCATAGGTAGGGTCAAATGGTTCATTAAAGTGTCTTAGACTAGGTAACTATTTTCATAGCCCTGTTCTGTTATTAGAGGGGAGAAGTGGATTCAGACACTCAATGAATATGATGCCTGTTTGACTTGAAGGTAAGGGAAAATCTAGTTACCTCCCTCTACAACTCTGGTTACAAGGATTACAGCCCACTTAACTCTCTTTAAGGCCTGGGTAAACATAGACTGCCTAGTCTCCAAAACATTCCTCAGGTTATTAGTCTAGGTACAGTGAACTTTCTAGAAAAGTTGTCAGGTTCTTCTGATTTCCCCAGGCCAACTCTGCCCTCTTTCTGTAGCATGCCTGTGTGACTTTTGTCACTTACTCAGCTAGATTGGGCACATTGTGTACCTGGAGCTCAGTAGACAATAAGTAATAAGATGCTAAGATAATTATTGAAGAGTACCTGGTGAGTAGAGCAAGGCAGAATAGAACCCTGATTCCCATTAAGGATAAAAATCCATTTTCTGTCTAATAACAATTTTTTTTAGTATCAGAGTCGATGTCAGCATCTCCTTTCAGACAACCCAATCATTGTCAAGATCCTTCATATGTATGAGGCCCGGCTAACCAAATCCTTGACTTACAAAGAGTTTGAAGTCTTCCTTCTTATTCTGTTTTCTGTGCTAGAATTTAAAATTTCTGTTCAGCAGCCTCTACAAGCCACTCTGGTTACATAAAGCTACCACATTCTCTGAACTTCATATGGTTCAGAGGCATGAGCTGCCAAAGGTCTCCTTACACCCTACCTCAGTCCTTGAACATCCTTCAGCTTCTTAAACTCATCATTCAAATATCTCTGGAGCACGCCTACCCTCTATCCCCCCCTATCCAATGTCTGTGTTCTCTATGAAAAGATGTATTTTATATATTAAACATATCTATTTTCATATATGTTTCATATGGTTTTATAGATGTAAATAAATGATTTGCATATTTATTTCATATTATGCGTTAGACCATGTGCGGGGCTCTGTGGAACATAATGGAGAGAACAATAAATCGACATGATCAAGGAATACATGGTCCAGTGAGGGTGACGGGCATTAGCTGGATATTTATACAAATACCTTGAAACTGTAACCCTCTAAAGTACAAATGCATGTTATGAAAGCATCTAGTAGGGCAGCCTGACTCTGCCAGGAAGATCTGGGAACATTTTTTGGAAACTTTTTGGAAGTTTGGGAGTATCACCATCCCATGGTAAGCTCACTCAAACTTTAAGGATTGGGTTGGAGAGCATCTGTCTGTCTGCCTAAATGGATGCATGACCAATCAGTGATCTAATTTAAAATAAAGTTTTAAATATTCAACATTTCTTACCGCTTCTACCTCAAGTCCCAGGGTGTACCTACTTTCTTTGGTGGGTTCTGTTTATGTGTCACACTTTATATAGCAAGCACCCAGCTGTGCAAAAATGATAAATCACTTTTAACTCTAGCCAAAGTCTGAACAAAAAGCGGTCTCCTCTTTCTGCTTCTCAACCCTTCCCACCAACGTGGTCTTAATTTCAAAGCTGGTGATGAAGATTGAACATGGAAAAAGGTCTGGCTTATGGCTCTTTCTTTTGGCAGCGACAACCTTGGGAATAATTTAGAGATCACATTTCAGACCTATTTTGCACACCATCAAAGCAAAGGGGATAGGAACTGATGCTTTTGAAATTGGAGGGGCCAGGCCAGTTTTCATGTTACTCCAGTTGAAGTTCTCTGGCGTCACAAGTTCAGCAGACGGATATCATACGCCCACCTCTGGTATGGTGTTCTGGGTTCCTTGGGAAATATGATCCTTGGCCTCACTTTCATCATGCCTACCACAGCGTTTAGGCCAAGACCTCCTAAATCACAACGTCATGCATCTCCCTCTACCCAGTGGACCTAAGTGTTGCGATTTCAACGACCCCTCCCAAAGGGGCCACACTGTCTAACTGGACGATTCTTCTCAGAGACAATATGGTACCATTTTTATGAGACTTTGAGGTGTGCAGCAGCTCCATGGAATATGGTGGGAGAATATTCCCCCAAATCAAACATGATGAGTGAGTAATCCCCCCCAAATTGCTTTAACTAAATATTTGGGGCTCCAGGCCAAAGGAAGCAAGATAAAGGTGATCACTTCAAAGTCAGAGATGCTCTAAATAAAACAAATGGAAATTTTACTCTTTCCAGAGGACAAAGAAAGGAGCCAACCACCCTGCATATTTCAGCACTGAATTTCTTGCATTGCATATATTATAAGAAAAGTATGATCCACACTGCAACTTATTTCCATAACAGCCCTCTGGAATCCAAAAGAAGTGAGTCACAGACACTCAGAAGCATCTCAATTGCTCACTTTGAACAGTTCATATTAAATTATTGAAAGGAAGATGCACTAATGTTGTTTCTTCCTATTTCCCTGTCCAGCTAAAACAAGTTCCTTTAGCCACATGTGTAGTCTTTTGAGTGGAATAAGAGCATGAACTTGTAGTGGTGTGGACCTAAGCCTAAGCCCTGGCCTTACCCAATAACTAATATGTGACCTTGGACATGCTTACCTTCTCCATGCCTCAGTTACATCATCCCTAACGTGTGGATGACGGCAATCAACTTATGTAGCTATCATTAGAAATACATGAGATAATACATATGTAAAGTATTTAGCATTATGTCCATTACAAGGATGCAACAGTATTTGCTATTATTATTATTACTACTACTACTTCCGTTATTAGCACATGATGGTGATTTTCAATAGCGAGAAGGATCCCAGTTTATCTAATGACTTGTAAGTCTTGGAGCCAAGATAGCACCATATGATGTTGATTCCTGCCTACTCCTTGGTGAAATTTGCCCTGGGACCAAGCCCATGATTTCATATGAAACCTGAAATGCATGATGTTCTAGCCTGAATTCAAGAATGTGGCGAATGGAGAGTTGAACTTTCCTAAGGCAAACTCGGAAATTACGGGATCCAGTGTCTCCTTGTCAGGATAAGTGGTGCAGCTCTTTTCCTTTCCCAGTTACGAAATGCATGTTGAAGGGACAGTCCTGGAGCCTAAGGGTTGGATGAGAATGAGTTGCATGAGGCCTTCCTTTTGACCCTCTGTTATTGCTTTCTGATGACACGTAGACATTAGGCCACCAGGAGCAGGCGTTCTCTCAGGAGGGATACAAGACAAGAGCACACCTCTTTGCAAATGGAAGGCCAGTCTCTTGGTCCTGCTTACTCTATCACGATAGTTTTCAACTGTCCACTAGGGACTCCGAATGATATGTCGTTTCCAGCACATTCTCTACCAATAAAATGTGATAACAACACCTTTGTGGGAGTGTTTAGAGAGACTTGATGCCAGATGGGGAAAGATAGAGTGGACCTGGAGGGTCTGGCCTATATACAGGTCATATTTCATGCAAATAATTTTTGGAAGAATCCAACTTGGATTTGGATGTTTCTTTTAATTTGATGTCTCACCAGATCAACAGGGAGTGAATAGCCTGTTCCTAGTTCCATCCTAGGACCACCTCAATCCCTACCTCAGCTTGGGAGCCTCCTCAGCCTCCTGACTTTAGGACCCTGATGAGTCACAACGTAGCTGCACCTTTCTGGCTCTGCTTGCAGGGGGATCCCCAGCCTGTGTGGGAGTAAGGATGAACTCCAAAGCATAGGAGAGCTAAACAGCAAGGAGAGAGACAACATGCCTCATGGGACTGCCTTCCCGTGGAGGGCAAGGCAAATGCACTACATTTGAATTCTAAAAAGGTGGGATAATGAACCTCGAATTGTACTTCTTCGGCAGACTGATGTCGACTTCCCTCCAAAGGAAAAGGCAGGACAGAGAGCTAGAACTAAGGTTTATTTATTTATGAACTTGCACTTCAATGAATCATGTCATTTAAGAGATGTGTAAAAAGGATGGGTAATCATTTTGAGGGTTAGTAGACCCTTTTGTGTGTGGCAAAATGTTTTTAAAGCTCCCCTTGGGCCATCATCAGACACTTGGCCTATGAATTATTTCTGTGGTCATTAGACTTAATTGAAGAATTATCACAACTTCTCATGATGCATTTGACCACTCCTTGTCCCAGGTTAGTTAGCAGTGGGGAGTCCATTAAACTAGTGTAAGATGACTCACCCCTAATACAAAACTTACAGTTGAGCATCTTGTGGGCCAAACCCCTTCTCCGTCTCACTGTCCATCATGACCTTATCTGAACATTGATCCCTCTGCTGAGTTGGCTTTGCCTAGTTTGCATTATGTGGGGTGACCTGAGAGCATTAAGAAGGGCAACGTAGGTACAACTGGTGAGTTTTCCATACTGAGTTTAAAGGGGGTCTTGGTGTAAAGTAGGGCAGGATTATTTTTATGCTCCATGGTATACTTTAATGGAAAGAAGTATCTTCATTTGTTTAATAAGTGAGGGTTAAATCACATTATTATTATTTGTATCTTAAGTGACTTAGAAAAGGCAAATGAGACTCCTAGCTTTGCTGACTCAGTACGGTCTGATACGCAACCTCAATGTTCCTCCTCTTCTGTGGACTGACCGATTTCGATGAGAATTTTCTGTATGCAAAAGATGCTTGCTCTTGTACAGTAAATTACGTGAGATTAGAACCATTCCCTTTTCTTCAAGCTGTGTTGGCAATTTGATCTGTAGGAGGCGATTGAAGCCCCTGCTTTGAACTAAATTACTACAGCTCAAGTCTGTCTCTTTAAGTTTCATTTTGAGTTTATTTGAAGTGTATACAGGAAAGATGAGAGGAGAGTGGTTGAAACAGATATGCTGTATTATCTCACATTTTATTTCGGATATTCTTCCTCAAATAATGCTAATTTTAAGAAATGTGAAAATAAACTCATAAATACGTATTCTTGGGTTTTATGCTTACCCACTAATGAAAACTCCATCCATGAGGATGTCTGGAAATATTAAAGTAATTTTACAAGATGATATTTGCAAGCATTTTGGTCTGATGTTAGCAAGAGACTGTATGTTAGGGAGATGGGGGGGATGCATTTGGAAGCTCTTTTATGGATACTTCATCCAGCCAAAGTACATACCCCATTTCACAGCATAGCCTCTGTAAAGATGAGTCCTTAAGTGTATAGGGAAAGAGCTCCGTGGCTCTGCACTATTGCAAATTAATAAAATTCTACAATCTATTTCTATCTTATCAATAAGGAGCTTCTTAAAGTCCCAGGGCAGGCTCAGTTTTTCTGTATGACTCTAGTGACAACTCTTTTTTTTTTTTTTTTTTTTTTTGGATCAGCATATTGTCCTTGTAAGCCATCTAACACGTCAGGAATATTGAGTCAACACCTGGATATGAGAATCATTCCACAATGATCTATTGTCTGTCCTTTTGGGATGTGACCTGCCTCTATAGAAATGCCACCTGTGATTTAATTTCTGCTTCCTGTGATGATCACAGGGAATCAATAATTGAGTTATTAAAAGGGGCCATGCCACATTGAGAGGGTGGGACCGAGGTGTTGGTGGTGAGGAGCTTATGTGTAGGAGTGGGGGATTCTGAAGGTTGGAGGTAGTCTTTACATTGTAGAGATGTCCGCTTCCTCCCTTCCTTTCCTCCCACCTGCAGTTCTATACCCCACCCTTTATGTCTCTGTGACCCTACAACTGCCTTGGGTCCTCTCTCTCCCTTGCCACTGCCTCTCCTTCAGTTCCCTAGTGTGCCTTGGCTTGGAAAGAAAATGCTATTTGAATCCAGGCGTTGCTGAACCGGAAGGAGAGAAGCAGGGCAAAACTACCCTGACATATACTTGGCGTACCCGGCCGAGCATCCGGGCCCAAGACTTAGCACTGATCCAAGCAGCCTTGTGAAGATGAGACAGTGGGCCTCTGGAGTAATTTCATAGAGGCAGTCTTTGTAGCATGTTTTCCTGAGAATCCCTTTGTGATGAAACTCAGTGTAGCAGGCAAATGCCTGTGTTTGTTAAATGTAATTATACGAGGACCAAGGATGATAGGGAGGGGATGGAGAAGAGAAGCTGCTGGCTAACGCACAACTTGCACGAGAGAGACGAATTTTGCAGGCCAGACAATCTTTTGAAGCTTTTTCTTTGTTTCAAGATTCGGTGCAAGGCAAAGGCACACTTTTTGTATTTATATTCTATCACAAATAAAAGGTAAAATGTGAAAAAATTGTGGACACTAGCACTGGCCAGACTGTATGAAAGCCAAATGGGTGAGAGACAGGCATGGGAGCTATTGAAAAAAATACCTTCAGTACATGTCTTAAGGTCTTTAAATATGTGTCTCCTCTAGAGGAGTTGAGGGACTCACTAACACACACATAAATAAACAACTCAACCCACATTAACAGGTTTCAGCTAAGAGTTTCAACAGCCTCTTTGCCTCTCCCCGCTCCACCCCCTGCCCCACCCCCCACCCCACCCCCGCCACTCTAGAGTTGCTGTGAAGAGTCGTTTTCACCAACAGGAGCTTCACATTTTTTTTTTTTTCCTTTTTCCCTGTAAACTTTCTTCTTGGGTGTATTCAGTCCAAAATGAGGTAACCAAAGAACCAAAGGAAGGAAACATATAAAATCTCCAAGACAGGATTATCTCCCTCCAAATAATCACCATGTTGGTCTTCATCTTGGAGGATCCTTAGACCTTCTCTCATCTCTCTTTTATTTAGGGTGGAGGGGAGGTGATGCCCGGATCTACATAGTGAACTTTAATAGACACACTCTGTTTTAGTGTATGGGGGTGTGTAATATAGGAATTGTTCTAGAGACATGGAAGATAACAATAAGAAAAGAAAAACCATGCGAGTAAGAGCAATATGAAACAAAAATGGGAGGAATGGTTGGGGGAAAAAAAAGGGCATCATTTGGCAAACTGAACAAACAGGGACATACTCTGAAATTGTCAAAATAGTGGGAGCACAGTGTCCAAGCTACAGGTGCTAGAATCAGTCCCCTTGGGTTTGAATCCTAAATCCATCATTTGCTAGATATGCAACCAGGAGAAAGGTACCTCACCTCCCTCCGGGGCTCAGTTTCTTCATCTGTAAAATGGAAATAATGATAGAGGCAGTTTGCAAGGGTATTTATAATGTATGGAGTTAATCCACAAGCACTGGGCACATGGTAAGTGCTCATATGTGTGGTGTCTTAAGGGCCTAAAATGACAGAAAAGGGAAGACAAGTCTACACTTGGAGCTGCTAGTTACAGTGGGAATATTTCAGGGCACAAAATGGCTGAAAAGTTATGCAAGGCAGATCAAGACTACTCAATTCTCTTGGAGAATGTTAATTCAGTTCTTCCGTACCTCTTCAAATTCTGGACTCTATGGAGGCCAGAAAGTTTTTTGCTAGAGGTTTTTGTTTTGTTTTGTTTTGTTTTGCTTTTTGTTTTTAAGTACAATAAAATTAGGACGTATTATTGAGAACTTCATATGGGCACCAAAGGTAAAAGCCATAACATGAGTGCATAATATTCTTGTATAATCAGGGATAGATCTGTGAATAGATTATGGCGTGACATTTTTTTTCTCCATTAAAGATAAATACTTGCTTTATACTACTAATCTGATCTGTTTCAGAATTCACAAATTTGGACTATTTTAAAATAAGGGTGTGTTTCCAAATATCCTTCAGCGGGTCAGTAGTAAACCAAACTGTGGTACATCCATACCATGGACTATTATTCAGCAATAAAAGGTAATAGACTGTGAATACATACAACAACTTGGATCTCAGAAGTATAGTTAGTGAAAGAAGCTGGCCTCAAAAGATTACAAACTAAATGATTCCATTCATATGACATTCTAGAAATGACACAGTTGTAAAGATGGAGAGCCAGTTAGTGGTTGCCAAGAGTTAGGGTTGGTGGGAGGGCTGGCGGTGGCTATAAAGGGGTATCACGAATAGTGTTTATGATAATAGAATAGCTCTTGATTGTGGCGACAACTACACATGTGTTAAATTTCACATAACTAAACACACACACATACATTCGCACACACAACGCGTGCATGTAAAACTGGAGAGACAAATTCTGTGGTTTGTACTCACGTCAATTTCCTGGTTTTGATGTTGCACCATTATCGTGCAAGGTGTTACCACTGGAAGACACTGGGTGAAGACACTCCCTGTACATTTTATGCAACTTTCTGTGAATCTGTAATGATTTCAAAATCAAAAGTTCAAAAATCAAAGGTATATTTATTCCTAATTTGATTTTTAACTTTGCTGATTTCCACCATACTACCACGACAAGATAATCACTTAAAATACCGACTGATGGACAGCTCTTTGAATAGGAGCATCTTAGGGCCAGCAGCTGTATACTACTCCAAATTTCATAAATTTGCTATTTTCCGTTGCTTCCCGATGAAGATTCAGTGACAGAAACCTTTATGGGTAATTAGGCGGACTCTAAAAAACATGCAGAATAACTTTTCCACAGCCTTTGAGAACTCAGCCAATATGACCCAATATATTTTGTTTTGATCACAGCCTATCTATGGGGGCCTTTTGATCACATTTTAAGAGGAGTCGGGCAGTCGCTCATCTGAATCCTTGTTCCATGCAATACCAGCTCCCTTATCACTATCCCTGTAAGCTTCCTATCTCAACCAGATGGCAAAACAGGGAGGAGATGCGTTTGGCACGCAGTAGACTCTTCAGAATTTGGGCTCCCCAACCAGGTGGAAGTTGTCTCAAAGAAGGTCTTTGTTGGCAGTGACCGCTAATGAGCAGTGACTGCAGTCTGAATGTGTGTGACATCCTGGTGTGGGAGTGTGTATTTAGCTTGTAGATCTTCCAAGGAGTGTGATGTTTTTGAGGAATAATAGCTGATTTGTCTGGCCTTATTTTGGATTTGGATTTTGGATTTTTTTTTCCATTCTGTTTCAAAACCTGGTAAGCTTACTGAACATGCTGATTTATGTCCCCTACCTTTTAGTTAGTTGGTTAGTCTGTCAGTTGGCTGGTAAGTTAACAGCCAGATGTGCTTTTAGTTTCGCTAACAGAGTATGGAAGGTTTTGCTGTGGGTTTAGGGGTAAATGTATTCACAGAGGTCTAACCATTGTTGATGTAAGGAGGAATGTGTCCGCAGGAGATCTGTGGCTGAGGGCTGGGTTGTTTTGCAAGTTTAAGGGCAGTGCTTTCCTCAGACTGCAGGTAGCCGATGGCATTTATAGGAGGTGTGCATGAAATGGTGCTAAGCCTCTGCATTTGTGTGACACTTAAGAAGTTTTAAAACCATTTCATGTGAATCTTTTTGTTATCTGCATCCAGGTAGGGCAGGTATGACACCCTCCACCTACTTTTTGTTGTTGTTGTTAACAGATACAAAACGAAAGACTGGAGGGGTCATGATTTATTCAAGGTCACCAGCTCAGGAAGTGAGGAATCAAGGACTAGTTACACATTTTTAAATTTGGTGCTCTTTTCACCAGAACCTTCTGCCTCTGCACATACCCAGATACCAAAGAAACATGCTAAGTTCTGTTTTCTTTTTATTGGCTTTAGATATCTTAGAGAATCTATGTATATGGTGAGATCTGGGTTTATTTTCTGCCATCAGATGCTTATGTGGGTGAGAGATTGGACTTGAGAAATGTCAGTGAAGAAATCATTTTTATGGCCATTGATCTTTTGAGTATATGTTTCCCTATAGAACTAGATAATAGAGGGCAAGATTACTTATCAAGTAGTGCTTGATGCTGACTTACCATTCAGAGAAATCAAAACTTTTTTCTTTTAACCATTCATTCTGTTTTAGTGGTTTGATTAACCTACTTTTTGACTCTTTCATTGGTCAGGTAATCTGTCCAGTTAAGGAACTATTACTCTGTATAGGGCATGAAGTCCACAGATAATTTGGCACTAAATAATAACTAATAAATATTAAGTGAGTAAATAAATAATAAAATAAAGTAGGAAGATAATGAAAGTCATGAGTACAGTTCTCTCTGCAGTTTTACTCAAGATAAATCATGTTGGCTGTTTTACGTTTTGTGCCTTTGTTTTTTCATCTATTATAGCATCCTTGATTAAAATAATACTATCACTGGGATAAAAATTATTTTATTTGAAGTAGAGGGGTTCTTAATGACAACTATTACTCCTAAATAAACCATTTTGTAACTAATCTGTCCCACTGCTTTATTTTTAAAATGATATAAACTGATTTATTACTTGCATTCTACCCCAGGACCATGGAAGAATTAACATATTCTCTTCCAATCATTATGTGACAGCAGCTTGAGGGAGTGTAGAACCCAGGAGCTGATGTTTATGTAAAGACTTAGGACACAAAAATGTATACCTTTTCTCATTAAGAAAACAGTTGAGTCACACAGGAAAGTTTTGAAAGACATCAGGAAAAAGACTAGCCTAATAATTTTGATAATCTGTACCTTTCTAAAGTTGGGATGGTTTATAGAGTATCAGGTTCATACAGAACTGGATATCATACACAACCCAAATCACCCTATGTGGTCCTAATGAGAAAAAGAAATTATTCATGTTTGGTGCTAAGTGTTGGCAAATGAAAATTTCTACTTTATAAGGCCAGGAAAATTCTACCTTAAGTGAGAAGAACATTGGTAGATTTGAAAAAAAGTAATCCATAATTGCTTTGTACTTTTGTATTTTGTCCAAATTCTTCTAGATATTGTGAGAACCCCCCCCCCCCCCCGATTTCATCTTAAAGCATTTACTTGCATCTGTTTGGTCAAAGATATAACACTTGAAGGCGTGTATGGGAAAGAGCATCCAAAGGGTCTTCTTTTCTATTTTTGGCCTTCATGCTTGGAATTCCCTTATTCCAAAAATATCTTTTTGGGGAAACCCAAACAATGTGCTAAAATTAATACCCCAAAAGGAAATGAACTGGAATTGACCTTTGCTGCTTCCTGCCCCTTGTTTCCTGCTATTTTAGCAACTTTCTCAAAAGTGGCATCCGTCCATCTCTAGTCTTGTTATCAGAGTCAAAGCTGATTTCCTGACCGTGAGTCGCAGGACTGAGGGGCATGGGACTTTGCAAAATAGTGGGTTTGGCAAATGGAGATTAGAAATGCCAGACACAGAAGAATGCATTTGGTATGATTCTCCTTCCATGAAATTCAGGAGTTGGCTGGCAGGAACGTTCCAGGAGAGAACTTTTGGGGTGACAAAACTGTCGTATCTTGATCGTGTTTATGGTGACATATGGGTAGACACTTGCTGAAAGTCAACAACCATACACTTGAACTGCATTTTAAATAAATTTAAATTTAATAAAAGTAAATCAATTTAATAAAAATTAAATAAAATTCAAATACATTTTCAAAATGAAATAAACTTGATTATAAGTAATTTATATTTCAATAAGGTTGATTTTTTAAAAATTGTGAGTGGAATGCAATTTGAGGGGTGCTTGGATGGCTCGGTTGGTTGAGCTTCCTACTCTTGATTTTGGCTCATAATCCCAGGGTCATGGGATCAAGCCCCATGTGGAGCTCTGGGCTCAATGTGGAGCCTGCTGAAGATTCTCTGTCTCTCTCTCTCTCTCTGCCCCTCTCTTGCTACTCATGCTCTTGTGCTCGCTCTCTCTGGAAAAAAAAAAAAGAATGCAATTTGAAAAGCATTACTGCCAACTCCTTACTTATCCTTTAATTTTGTCTTTAGTACAGAGGACGTGACAATATTCCAGGGCAATATTTTGATAGCAACCACCACTTTTCATGTTTTATAAGGTTGAGACGTCCATGCAATACCACTGAAAGATAACTTATCTCACAAAACAGGATTGTTCCACTTGCTTAGAGATGTTTACGTTTTATTCCTCAAGATAATCTCATGCCTTCGAGTAAAACCGTAACTTTGACTTAAAAAAATGTTTACATATTAATTTCATTATTGTCTTGCTAAGAGTGAATAATTACCTAACAAATCCTTTCGTGCAAATTGCACACCTTTGTAGGACCTTCCTGGAAGACATATTGGGTGTACCTGCTCACCTTTGGTATAAGAATAGCTACTCAGCCTTGGAAAAGGGTTCTCAGCAAGCAGACTTGGCTCATACTCATTTGCCCCCAGCTTCTCCATTACAAAATGTTCCCAGTCAGAACTGGTTCTTTTTAAGTCTTTGCAAACTTTGTTGGATGGAGTGTGGCTTTTCATTGTCTGTGTGCCCACTTTTCTCTTTTCTTTTGTCTCCAGAATACCATCTTATGTTAATCGCATACAGTAGTCAGAAATAGTCATTTATTTTGTGACAAATTTAATGATCCTTTTGAAAAACTAGATTCTGATTTCTCTAGTTAGGCTTTAGAGGCAACTATAAAAGTGATTTTCCTGATTGTCTTGCTGGACCCATTTCAGGGACGTTCTAGCTAAATGGCAGCCTTTTAACTAGTATTTAAAATACCAAGCTTCAAAAAGGTGTATGCCCCCTCATGTCAATTGCAGCATTATTTACAATAGCCAAGACATGGAAACAACGTAAGTGTCCATCAGTGGATGAATGGATAAAGACACGCATACACACACACACACACACACACACACACACACACACACACACAGAAGAATATTATTTAGGCATAACAAAGAAGGAAATCTTGCCATTTGTGCCAACATGAATGGATCTTGAGGGCAACTGAAATAAGCCAGACAGAGAAGGACAAATACTTTGTGTTCTTGCTTAAATGTAGCATCTAAGGAGAAAAACCAAACTCACAGATAACAGAGAACAGATTGGTGATTGCCAGAGGCAGGGGTAAGGGTTGATGGGTGAGGGGGCCAAAATAGATGAAAATTAATTAAAAGATACCCCCCAAAAAGAATCTTGAGGATAAAACTAATCTAGAAATATATAAAATATGGGGACACAAGACAGAATTAAGGGGAAACAGGAAGAAGAGAGACCTTACACGGCATGTGCTTTGAGTGGGAGCAAAGCAGTGTGTACCTACAAGTCCTGGGGGCATATGAGGCCTTCCAGGGACTTCCAGGGACTTCCGGGGCAAGTACAAATGCCAGGAAGATCCAATCCATAATATGAGACTGGATTTACTTTCCGCGAAAATTATACTCGTTTCATCTGTTGCCTTATGGATCTGGAAACCTTAAACCAGGTAGGATCTCAGAGTTTTAATGAAGTACACAACTCTGAGTTACTTGCAGGCTGAAACTTTGGAAGTCTGCTGCATTGGAAGGGAAGTGGCTTAATGCCTTTTTATTTGCCAAACCACGAAATGATAAAGACCACTGACTTACACAAAGGAAGACCAGTGCCTATAGGTTTTTCTTTATGATGTGCATACTTGAAAAGTAAATAATACAAAATAAAAAAGCCAGACTTGGGATTTGGCTTGCTTTTAGAGCTCACAGCAGTACAGTTAAAATGAATTTCTCTTCCTCCCTCCTACTTCCTTTGTTTTTCTCCAGACTTTGCCCTTTGAAACAAACACTGAACAGCACAGGACATGGTATTTCCTGGGTAATGTCATTGGCTGTGAGCTTTGTTTATTAATCATGACATTAGGGCATTGAGAGATCTTATATGGCTTCCTCTTGTACCATACAGGCTTCTCTCTCTCTCTCTCTCTCCGTCTCTGTCTCTGTCTCTCTCTCTTTCTCTCTCTCTCTCACACACACACTCACACACATATGCACACATGCATACGCACACACACGCACATGCTCAAACTCCTTTTGCCCTTTGTTTTGCTTTGTGTCTTTCCCTCATTCTTTAAGAGAAGGCAGGATAAGGAGTGTTTTTTCCCTATACTTCTCTGTTTTTTTCTCTTTTCTTCTTGTTGTGATTTTTTTTTGATAGTGGTAGTATCAGCAGTAAAATGCCAGAAAGATCCTTTTGGCAATAACATAAATATTATGTTATTATTATTATTTTTTAAACAAAGATTGGGGTGGGGGGGGCAGGGAATGTTAAAGGGGAAAAAGGATATAATTAAAACTGCTAACTAGCCTATGGTCAGAGCCAGGTTAGAATTTAAGGATGCTTCTCTGAAACTTCATATTATATCAACACCTGTCTTCCTGCTTTCCTGGCCCCTGACTTTTCTCCTTCCCTGCAGCACAGCGCATTGAACATGCTGCAATCCTGGGTGTAAACACTTATATCCATGACCCTAAAACTATTTTAGATAATCATATTTCATTGTTCACTCCTTCGGAAGTCATTGCTACTTTTCTTTAAACCACGGCTCTGAAATTTCTCAGAGCATGGGGCAACGCGATGGTGTGACATGTGTTGATATATGAGTAATCCATAGGTCAGGAAAGGTTAATGATAGGGACTGTTGGTTATATGTAAGCTTAAGTAGTGCCTGGCTCATATATGAGAAGAATAGGATCTCTGCATTTCTTCTTAAATTAACCTAATTTAAAAGGGGAGATTTTGTAACGTTTGGCATAAATATTAATTAATAACAATAGTCATCAGTATTCATTCCTGATCGGTGACCTACTTGTATATCATGCTATATGTGTGGTTATATTGAGAAAGTCAAATAACTCCTCTTGGAGCTTACCATCTAAAGCAGGATGTCAGAGGTATGACTTTAGGTAGCCTTGCAGATACATTTTTTCGAAAAATGTAGACCTGAGACAGTTTTGCAGCCACCGTCAGTGGTTAGCAGCAAAAATTTTAATTAACACAGTAGGTCTTGAGTAGTAAGTTGTATGCCTAAACTTTGAGAAGTGTGTGCTCTTCTGACTCATGCATTTTAGATATGGCTTAGTTTGGTTTTCTTTAGGTCCTAGGTATGTGGGACAGTATGTCTTATGCTTCGAAGCCATTTGTGCTGGGCTGCTTATAGTTTCTGTCTTGTTGAGTTTCTAACTCTTGACCTCACCTGCTCTAGGCTCCTTAACTCCAGGAGCTCATTTTCAGCAGAATTTGCTTTGGATGGTGGTTGAGTCTAAAATGCTTTCTCTCTCCTTTTTATGGCAATGGGATGGGCTTACGCACGCTAAGAGCCCAGGTATTGCTGTTACATTTAGCACGTGCCCATTTAGAATGATATTTATTAAATAAATGCGATGCCTGGGAGGGATTAGAAATATTTCACTATTCCTTAGCCTAGTGGAAAAGGTAGTTTTTAGAACAATCCTTTTGTGTGTATTTTTGCTTTATATGCTTTTGTCTTTAGCGTAGGGAGAGTTGTATGGTGGATTTTTTCCCCTTTCCTCCTGCCACGACTTAGTTCAAGGAGCGAGTTTTCTCCTTTTGTTTCCGGTCTGTCAGGAACGAAGGCCAGCTTGTTGAGTCTGGTGCCCTAGGAGCGTGTGGTTGCAGTCTGGTCTTCTGCGGCAGCGATATCTACCGAGGTACGAAGGCCCCGTGCATGTTGGCCGAAGCCCACAGCTGTGGTTGTGCACCCCAGCCTGTGGTTGACTGGGCTCTGATCTAAGTGCCAGGAAGGGAGATGACAGAGAGGTGGGCACGTGAGGTCAGAGAAGGAAGGGAGGAAGGTCGGCTAACGGACTCTAGGTTGCCTGAAGTTAACCATTGCGAGGGGCACTTGGGCGGGGAGCTGGGGTCTGTGCCCCTGATGTCAGACAGTGTTGATTCCAATGGCTAAATGTGCACATTGTTCTCAACCAAGAGTTGGAAGCGTTCCAAGGGTGCCTTAGAAGACCTTTGTTGTCCCCCTTTTCATGAGCAGCTTCTCCTTCCCTGGCCTCGAGAGCATGTCAGGCGTGTCCTAGGGTCTTCGCGTGTCTTTTCAGATCCTGCACCCACTCTTCCGTGGCACATGTGTAAAGGCTGTAGCCGTGGCTGCTGGTGGTTTGTCTTGGGTTTCTTTCTGTGTCCCACTCTGCCAGCCGGGTAAGTGGGGGGAGCTGGCAGCAAGGGGAAGGGGCCGGAGGGAAGGTGGTGAAAGGCGCGCTCAGGGGTATCTGGCTTTGGGTTTTTACAGAAGTTGATAGCATTCGGCTTAGTGACCACAATTCAATTATAAGCACCGCACCGCCATCCTGAGTGACTCTATCCTTGCCAAAAACTGCTGTGTAAAGGCGGCTGCATTTTTGTTAGCCTTGCCTGATGGATTTTTAAGTATATTAACCACATACATTCACACAAAGGGGAAAATTTACTGCCTAAACAGAGGGACCTAAATCCCCCAGGCTAAATAAACCCAATGAAAACACAAGAACTGCATTTACAGGCCTCCCGAAGATAAGAATTCAACCTTTAAAAAGGTTCCTTCAAATGAAAAATGGATGGCTGAGCTGCTAATGGCCCAGTAACCTAGGAATTTAACTCTTCCCTAATGTGCAGGGACCTCGGATCAGTTCCAACTTCTCGGGATCGGGGATTTTCATCCCGGGCTTCTGGGCCTGGAAGGTCTAGTCGTGGCCTTAGAGGTTTAATGACCACCTTGGAGGACAGACTGTCTTGGCAGTTTTTGTGTTACCTTTGTTTCCCGTATGTGTGTGTGTGTGTGTGTGTGTGCGCGCGCGCGCACAGGCACACGTGTATGCATGCGTGCGTGTATGTGTAAAAGAGAGAGAATCGTATACGTGTGCGTCCGTGGGGAGAGAGGTAGGAGCCAAGGTCAGGGAGAGAGTGTGTGTGCCCCAGCTTTTCTCAGTTAGCATTTGGTCGAGGAGAGAAGCCGAGGGGAACTTGGTCTTCAGTTAAAGTTAGGGGAAGAGCTGGGGGGCTAAGAATTTACATAGGGGCATTATCCCGCATGTGTTTCTCTACAGAAACAGGTAATCCATTAGGGTACGTGTGAGGCAACAGGTCTCCCCCAAATGTTCTTGATCTTCCAGTGCTATTGAGGGTCTCTGAATCTCATTACCAGTAAATCCTGCCACTATGTTAAGAATAAGTATAAGGATGACCATGAATGGACCTGCAGGTGAATTCATGCCTCTGTAGTAAGTTATCTGAGTATTATTTTAAAATACACGTGGTGGGTGGGTGAGGGGTTAACTACAAAGGGGGCGAGGGAACTTTTTGAGGTGATGAAACTGTTCTGTATTGATTGTAGTGATATTTTATGACTGTCCGCATTTGTCAAATCCCATAGAGCTGCATGTTAAAAAGGGTGAATTTTACTATCTGTAAATTATAGCTCAATAAACATGACCTCCCTGAAATAACAAATGAATAAGTAAATAATTTGTGAATGAACAAATGAGTATTCCTTTCACTTGTCCCCTGGCTGCTTTGCCAGCCAGTGAGCCATTTAGATAATGCTTCCCTTTCAAAGGAAGGACACCACATAGTCAACTCCGGCCTATGAGCTCATGATGCCAGTAAAGCAGTTCCAGAAAAAGCAGAGATGGTGTGTGTTTCCTCCTGGGGGCAGATGACCTAACCCTCCAGGTAGCAATGCCCTTGTATGGTTAGCACAGGTAGCGAAATACCTGCCTCATGCTGACTCACCAGATAAAAAATCATTTCTCTGAATGAGTCAGAATCAAAAGCGTGCTCTGAAAAGTCTTATATGTCCTGCATCGTGAAAGACTGAGAGCACCAATTAGGGTACCTGCTTGTAGGGTCTCGGTGGCCCTATATGGATAATAAGCACAGCCTGCAGCTCTTATTTCCAGGCGTGATCACATTAAATTCTAGCTCACTCAATCGTATACTCAAGTACAGGAGAAACTTCTTAAGTATGTGCTGTAATAATGTTGCTTATTCAGTTGTAAGTAAACCTAATAATGGTAGAACACATTGCTTCGATGTTAAGTGTATACCTGGACTCTGTGTGTGTGTGTGTGTGTGTGCGCGCGCGCGCGCGTGGTGTGTGCGTGTTAAGGATACAGAGTTAAAGCAGACTTGGGCAATGTAAAATACCACAGAAAGTAGGGGTTTCCAAGGAAAACATGGGGGAACTCTGTATGAGAATCTAATGTATGCTATAGCTTTTAAAAGGAAACATTAATAGTGAAACACGCCCTCAAAGGGCTAGCCAGTAATAAATTTTGTGTCAGAAATTACCTGTCAGTAGGATTATGTTAAATAATGTTGAATTGTTATTAGTCGGAGGGGAAAGGGGAGAGTAACTTTCTCAAGAACGTTCAAAGAGTGTAATGTTTCATACACAAATCCCATTATTGTTTAACGGGATTTTTGTGCTTACCCCTTCTCAAAGATGTATTGAAAATGTTGCCCGTTTTAGTTCATCCCCCAAATGCAGCCATTAAAAGCAGAAGAAGCCAAACTCTTTCTCTGCAGGAATTTGGAATTACCCTGAGGACCAGTGTATCTTATTAGACATTCATTGCAGAGCATCGTGATTGGTAAATGTGTACCACTCGCTGGGATGACAAAGGAAACTGTCTCTACTTCTATGTAGGCCTTAGCAAAGCAGTAATGAAATAATGAGAGCCCCACTATTCCAACACTGTGAGCGTTTTTCTCAATTTGGCCAAGTAACTAAATATATGTGTTTCCCCTTTAGAAAAATCTCATTGCAAATGTGTGACTGCCTAAGAATTTTTAAGGTTTGTTGCAATATATTGGGTTTGAAAATGAGGACACTCACTAAGCCAGGGCCTAGAATGCCATCCTGGAAGCAATGAAGAATGGAGACTGATGGGAACAGTGTGTGAGGCACAGTGAGGTTTCAGTATGAACTAACGCATTGTCACGGGGCCCTTCACAAAGGGCCACTTATGACTCATAGGTGTCAAATCATCGTCACTACTTTCAGAATAAAAGATCATTTTGACTTTATGTGAACTGAATGGAAAATGATTACTGCATCGGCTTGGGTTTTTGAAGGACGAAATCAGAGGTAAACTTTGGGATCCCTCCGTGTGCTTTCATTTGACCCGTTGATTATTGGTCATTACCTGCCTTGGGTCCCTTTAGGAAATTGTCATATTTGATGACATGTTTGATTTCATGACATTCGGACAAGACCTTGCCATCAAGTGTGTGCATAAGCACCTTAGCCATTTGTGGGAATATTTATTTCTTTAGGTTGTCAAATACCAGTTTTAGTAAATGACCCCAGCAGTAATTTCCAAATGGTCTTGGGGTGGTTTAGTGTCACAGGTGACCTTTTAAAAGTGCAAGCCAGTGCATCCTTTCAGGGGCAACTTGTAATCTGGAGAGGCTTCTTGTCAGCCTGAAGCATTTGGATTTGCTTTAGGAAAGCTCTATCATGGTGGTAAGGACAATGATATTTTAAAGCTCACTCAAGATGGCAGGCATTGGTGCCCTCCATTTGGGTTTTGATCTTGCGGTTATGGAATGATCTTTTAATTACATGGCAAAATACATGGTTTCACACTGTCCTGTTTTGAGTCAGTTAAAACAGACAGAGGCCAGGCTTACTGTTGTCACTCATAATGTAGTGAACCTGAGACTAAGTCAGTGAAACCATACTTTTCCCTTGAGATACCACCTTTGCCACCAGCAGGTCCCCTGTCCTTGTCTAGTCAAGCTCCAATCAAAACAGACTGGATATTCCTATTAGCCCTTCTGAGAGATTCTTCATGCCCCACTCATAATGAAGGTTCCCTGTATTTCCAAAAGCTTCTTAACTTCCTGTGAAATTCCTTCCCGCCTTTCGGGTTTGTTTTTCTTTTAACAACTGAGCAAAACCATCTTTCTGTTATAATTCTGAACAAAACACCTTTGAAATTTCTTTATTATGGAAAATTTCAAGCCTGTTGTAAGTACAAAGATGAGGATAATGACCCCACAGACCTGTTGCTCCACTTAAACAGTTCTTGACTCACTGCCAGTCATGTTTTGTTGGTGTCTCTGCCCACGTCCAGCACGAAGCATATCTCAGATATCATAGCATTTCATCCCTAAGCAGTTCAGCATGTAAGTATAAAAAGTGTGTATTCTTTAAAGAAGAATAAACACAATGCCATTTTTTCACCTAAAAAGTTACCCATGGTTTCTTAGTATTTTAAGATATCTTTCAAATTTCCTTGATTGTCTCATAGATTTTTGCCCTTTATTTTTATTTGTTTGTTTATTTGTTTGTTTGTTTGTTTGTTTGTTTGTTTTTATATAAAACCACTACAGAGGTAGCCACAGCTGCCACCTGGGTCCTCTGTGGGAAGACTCTAGTGTGATTCTGTAGGTCATTGAATTCCCGGTAGGGAGATTTGATGAACACAGACTTTTTCCAGAAGTCAGGGGTGAAGTAGCTGTAGGTCTTGGATATGGCATCAAAGATGGCCTTGGCATAGTCACCAAGGGTGGCAGTGCAGCCCCTGGCTAAGGTGTGACAGTCATCCATACTGGCCATTAGCAGCAGCTTCTTGGGCACAGAGGCAGAGATGATGCTGGTGACTCTGGAGGTAGGATGAGGCTGTCAGCGTGGAGGCAGGCACCTTTGAGGGACAGTGTGGGATTTGCCTGTCTCATTCCTCTAGTAGCCTTATCACATGGGGACAATTGGCCAAGGTGATGGCCCCAAGCACAGCAGCGGCTACCTCCTTGGAGCCCTTAACGCCCAGACCAACATGGCCAAATAGTCCCAGATGGGGACAAATGCCTTGAACTTGGGCCACTGAGCAATGCACATCTGCTCTCGTATGGCCTTATCCAAGGCTTATCCTTATCCTTGTGTTCAAAACCTTATCCTTGAGGCACATCCCCAGGAAAAAGTCAGTGATTTATGACTCCTTGATGGGCAAGAAGAAAAGAGAGATATCCCCTAGGGATTTGATCTTAAGGCTCTTGACCAGGTGACCTAACTTCGAGTTGCTTCTTCAAGCTCTATCATCTGGGTCAAGCTGCCACTGCCTCCTACTCCAAGGCCCCAGCAGCACTGGTGTATTTCCACCGTTTGGTGTTTTCTTAGAGAAAAAGTGCCCTTTATTTTAATCAGAACTGGAATAAGGTCCATACATTGAAACTGGTTGACCTGTCCCCTGACACACTTTTAAATCACAGATCCACGTCTCCCTCTTCTTGATCTTCCTTGCAACTGACTTGCTGGAGAGCCTGTAGACTTTGTACACTCTGAATATTGTTGATTCCACTTTCATGGTGTCAGTTTAACAAGTTGTTTTTCTTGTATTTCTTGTAAGTTGGCAATTTCTGGCTTTCTAGACTTGCCTTAGAGTCAAGCTCAATTTTTTTTTTTTTTTTTTTTTTTGGCAAGGGTAATTCATGGCCAATGTGGAGTACTTCTGTTAGGAGGTACCAATTCTCTGTGTGTCTTTGGGGTATTGTCAGAGATTGAGAGTCTGTGCCTGGACCCATTATTTCTCTAGGGATTGCAAAATGGTGAAGTCTAACTCTATCATTCCTTCTTCATTTATTAGCTATAATATTTCCATAAAGAGAACCTACCCTCAAATCTGTGCCTACCCTCAAGTCTGGTTCAAAACTTCTTAAAGCCCGTGTCCCATTAATTTTAGTGCCAGAGAGATGTCCTTTTACCTAATAAGTCCCCATAAACAACTCTTAACTCATAAGGGGAGGTACCGTGTAGGAGAAGACACCAGGCTGGTGTCTCGGCAGTCTTGGTTCTACCTCTGAGATCTGTATGATGTTGGGCAAACCTTATAATTGATTCCTCAGAGCTGGTGGTCCCCAGGCCCTTACCTACGTGTCAGTCAGAGAAGCAGGTGTTTTCTAAGGGCATTTGAACAAATCAGGCCACGACTTTCAAGAATCGCGTTATCAAGAGTCTACGCTAAAGTCTCTTTCAGGTGAAGCATTTTATGATTTTTAATTTAGGATAAAAAATGATGTACGTCCATGTCAGGGTGTCTAGGAATCAAATGACCACGAAGAACTAAAACTCTACTGACAGCACAGTCCCAGGTTCCAAATTAGAAATATGGACTCTGGTTTCTCATTGATGTGCCTTATATTCCACATAGGGTGGGTTGTAGAAGTGGCCCAGGTGGAGGGGATACTCAGGGGAAGGGAAGCAAACCCACCACTGGGATCACGCTGGCTTATGGCAGAAGCAGAACGCAAATAGAGTCAACAGCACTCGCCTCAGAAACGAGGAGCAAATGGGGGCTTCCCTTCATCACTGTTGGACCCAGTACTTAATCACAGGAGGTGCCGCTGCTCCCCTGGCACTTAATCATTTAATAATAGAAGCTGTTCCTGGCAGGAAATGTTATGAAACAGCCTTCAGAGTGATAGGAGGAGAAGAGAGCAATGCTCCATTAAAAGATGCAGAGTCTCTCTTGGAGGCCATGAAGTTCTCTCATTCAATTTAATTATCACCAACAAATATTTATTTTTTCACTCGATGAATATTTATTGAGTGGCTCATTTGAGCAGCATGCGGCATAGGTGTCACCGTGACCCAGAGATGGCAAGAAGCAGTTCCTTACAAGCCAGTAGGGCAGAGGCAGTTTGCACAACTCATTACGAAACAAGGCGAACTTGGACAGCACGGCATTAAAGGTGCACAAATGAAAGTTTTATGAGGACACAGTAGGAAGAGATTAGTTCTAGAGGGAGGATTGAGAGGCAACTTAGTGAAGGAGATGGGCACTGAAGGCGAACTCGGGAAACTGGGTAGAAGCTGGCAGGGAGTGGAGAAGCAGAGCACACGCAGTAAGACAGGAAAGGGCACGGAGAACAACCGTGCCTCCTTGGCATCCCATCTTCCTTAAAGACGTTAAGGCTTGGAGTCCACGTGTGTGTCACTGGGTGAGACCGTGACGCTGAACAAAAAGGATGAGATATTTTAAAAGGGTCCCCTCATTTGTATCAACTGCAGTCCTCCTGATCTTGCCCGAAATAGCATGTCATGTCAAACTGCTGTCATCGTGAGCCTTCCCTTGGGACATGCAGGCCCACCCGGGCCTCGGGTAAGCACTACCCCTGGCCAGACACCTGCCTAACAAGCTCCCAACGGGGTTGGCCTGGAGATTAGAATATTCGTGATTTTCTCAATTTGATGCAACAGGAAGGTGGGTGGAGCTCAGACATTGCACCTTTCTCTTCAAGAAAATAGCAGGCATTCTCTAGACGCACAGAGCATTTTATGACTGACAAAGAACTTTCAAGGACGGGATCTGTTTTGATTCTTGTTACATGGTTTTTCATTATTCTTACTTTATACAGAAAGATATTGAGGGGCTTGTTTTTTCAGATAATAAAAATAACTGCTCTCGTTGAGCACACTGCCAAGTCCCATCCTGGCACTTTACATTCATCTCACAGAAGCCCTGAGGTAGACCATTCGTGTCCCCCTTTAGAAGACAGGCACAGAGAAGTTATATAACTTGCTTAAAGGCCCACAGCTAGTAAATTGTAGATGTGAGATCTGAATTCAGCCAGCATGGCTCCAAAGTTGCACTAGATGACCCAGGTCTGGAAGAGAAGTACTGTTCAAATTTACCATTTACCCAGCCGAGAGGACGCCTGGATATCACAGGGAACGTTCCCCAATGGCAAATATTTCTGCTGGACAAATGCCTTCTCACGCATTGGCCTACTATACTGGGTGGATTTCAAGAAAGCTGTTAAGGAGAAAATTGTTTGGTGCCTATTTATTTTCCCCTGTCATTCTACATTGAGACAAACACTATCCTCTTCAGTAAGAAAACCACACGTCTAATCCCACCTCTGTTCCTCCAGGATGGCAGGGAAGCAAACCTTGGGGACAGAGGGCTTTTCCAGGTTTTATGGGGAGCAGAGGCTCATGGGGAAGCAGCAGTGAGCACAGTGCTAGAAGACGTGGATTGTGGTCACGTGCTAAAAGTTGTGATGTCGGGCTACTTGTTGTACCCCTCCTGAGCCTCCACTGTATCAAATAATGACTCTTTCGCCTATCTCGTGTAAAAAAATTATAAAAATCAGTGTTATCTGTAGAACATCATACAAATGCAATGGGTATTATCCCTTACAGTTTCTAGCAAGTGATTACTTTTCTCAGAGCTCATCTCGTGTCTCAGTGCAGGAGACTTTTTAAAAAATGAGATTTGAGAGCAGCTTATAAACTTCTGTATACTTTAGGCACATTACAATAAAATGGGCTTAATTTAATGAAGATAGTAAAAACAGTAACTTCTAAAATGGCACAGTAGTTCATCCCTTATAGTTTGAGCTAGGGATATAGTTCATCGGTATAGATAAGAGAAACAATTTTTGCAATCCTCTCATAGCTTTTTCTAGAAAATTCCAAATAAGTTACCTTTTTGATAGCTTTATATTTGCAGAGATTTGCACTTGAGGAGATTAAATCTTGTTGGATGGAAGCAATATTGTGTGGTAGTGAAGAAGGTGGGCTTCAGAGACAAGCAGAATTTCCCTACGATCAGGAGAGATCGGCATGAGTCCTGGCTCTACCGCTTACTGCTCTGAGACCCTAGGCAGCCGAGTGAGTTGCTCTTAGCCTTGTTTTCTCACCTGGAAAATGGGCACGTAATATTAATTACCTTTATAGGTGTTTATGAGGATTAAATGAAATAAGGTGTTTGAAGCATTTAGCATGGTCGGTGCTCATGTTCTCTTCTGAAAAGAACATGGCTCAGTTGTTGCAGAGCGCAGAATTAACTTCTTTTTTTAAGGTTGAGTAGTATTCCATTGAATACCACATTTTCTTTATCCATTCATCTCTCCATGGACATTTAGGTTGTTTCCACATCCTTGCTACTGGGAATAGTACTACAATGAACATAGGAGTCCTAATATATCTCTTTGAGATTCTGATTTCCATCCTTTTGAACAAATACCCAGAAGTGGGATTCCTGAATCATAGAGTAATTCTATTTTTTTTTTTTTTTGAGGAAACTTCGTACTATTTTCTATAGTAGCTGCACCATTTTGCATTCCCACTGACAGTGTGCAAGGGTTCCTATCTCTCCACAGCTTTGCCAACACTTGCTGTCTGGTTTTTGTCCTTTGTTTTTGTTTTTTGTTTTGTTTTGTTTTTTGTTTTTGTTTTTGTTTTTGATAATAACCATCATGACAGGTGTGAGGTGATAGCTTGTTGTGGTTCGGCTTTGCATTTCCTTGATGGTTAATGACATTGAGCTTTTTTTATTTTTTCATATACTTCTTGGCCATGAAAACATTATGCTAAGTGAAAAAAGCCAGTCACAGGAAGACAAATACTGCTGATTCTACTTACATGAGGTATTTAAAATGGTCCCGTTCATAACATTAAAAAGTGGACTTGGGGGGGGCGGAGAAAAGGGGAATTATTAATCAATGAGCATAAATTGTCAGTTAAACAAGATGAATGAATGAGCTCTAGAGAACTGTTGTACATCGTACCTATAGTCTACAATAATGTGTAATGAGAAGTAATAATAATATATAATAATGCGTAATAGAGTATAGTACACTTGAAGGTGTATTAAGAAGGTAGATTTCACGTGAAATGTTCGTACAGCAATAAAAAAAATTTAAATGGTTCTGAAAATTGGGAAGGTCTGACCCTGATTCTAAATATAAGGAAAAAAAATATATGTTCCAATGTGGTTATACGTATCATCCTCGCAGAATTGGTCATTTCTTAAGTCTGACGTGACATAAGCCTAATAGTACATTTTTAAATTAGACGCACCATTGGCTAGTGGGCTTTTGATAATGTTTAAATAAGAGGTTAAACAAAAGAAATAATTAGGAAGACAAAAGGCATTAACATGGTACATTATTTTGTGCAAATTTATCAATAACAGGACCCCGGTACCTTACTAGGGAAGTACCCAAATAGTTGGTCTTCCAATATCAATTGTAGGATAAGATATTCTCATTAAACCTCAGACTTGGATCTCTGGTAAGCCTCCATTTTAAACTAAATCTTACTCAATAGCAAACAGATTTTGATATAACATCTTAAACTGATGGGTTTGCTTAAATTATTGTTTGATTTAAACAATAAATAAAAGGTTGTCTCCATCAAACGTATAGTTGGAACCCCATCAGCAAAAGACTTAAAAATTAATAGCTCAATGGAATAGTCAAAGCCAAGTCTCTGATTTATTCTCTATTATTGAGATAGCAGAAATGGAATGAAACTACTCTTTGGAAATGCCAAAAAAGAACTATCCCAGAGCCCTCTGTGCTGATCTCGTTGGAGTCTTTGTTTGGGAGTCATCTGATGAGAAAAGCTGCATTGTAAGGGATTCCTTTTATTTCTTCAATAAGTAAATCCACTTGGAAGAGGTGTTCCCATTTATAACGAGCGTCTCAGTGACTAGTGCTACAAGAGAACTCTTAACTAAAGGGAACATTCTAGAGTCTGCTTTTCCTGTGAAAAAGGACACCCTCCAGGGCCATGTCTTGGTATCTCCAGATCTTCACACAGGCTTGGTGCCTAATGAAAGATCATCATTGTCTCTGGAAAGAATCTTCTTAAGTGATAAAGTTGTTCATAGTGTAACATTTCTAGATAAAAGTTGTTATTTGGCCTTATAGAGATACTAGGAAGCAAATATTCAGACAATGCCTACTTACTTTTCCATACTTAGCTCTAGGCTTTTCTCACTTTTGACCCTCTTATTGGCATCCAGAGCCATCCTCATGAAGGGAAAGGGGGCCACAGATTGACCTGAATTCAATAATAAGCCTATCCAGCCAATCACTTTAGAGTTTGGAAGTGTTTGCATATATTGCCATGCCCCCTGCCATAGAAATGCTATTACCAAAGGGAGAAGCAAATAAAAAACAGAACACAGCCTAGGATCCAGTTGGTATTGAACATGAAAGAGTGCTTGCTGCCATTAACAGTTTTCAAAACCAACGAGAAGTCCCTAAAATGAATTCCACCAAAACTTAGTCCCAAATTTGGAGCTGAATGCTAATTTAAAAAGTTATGTTAAATCTCTACTTCCAAAATAATTTCAGAATGACATGAACATTTCCCTGTGCCTAATATGGCAGTATCTTCCGAGGGCCTCCAGAACTGAGTGGCCTTGGAATTATGTAGTGAGACTGGGGAAGCCCCGAGGGATTTCCAGAGTAAGACCATTCATGAGGTGCAGTCCAGGGTTGGCTAGCCCTGGGGATTCAGAAGGGTCACAGGGAATCCTGCCTCTTTAGTAGAATAATGTTTGCCTGGTCGGGTGGTGTGTAAAATATTACTGGAATGCAGGGTTACTAAAAAATGTTTAGTGCCGGAAAGCTTGGGTTATGATAGTTACAAACAAAGGAAAGTATCTACAATATCCCTTTTGCCCCAAAATAGATTTTAGCCACTATACAGCTACAATGGAATGTGTCCATTCATTTCTAAATGGGTCGTCTCCTACCTCCATGCTTAGGTCATAGTTATTTCTAGACTTTCATGTGACAAGACCTTCACACACCAAATTCAACAGTGTCACCTTCTGAACAAAGTAGCTGCATGTGCTGTGGTTTTCCCTTGTTTATTCTGTCTTGTTTTGTTTTACACAGCGTGTATCACTAGCCTCCTGATCAAGGTCAGTAGATTGAATTCAACCCCATTCGTTTAAAAGAGTGATAAATTCATGCCAGCGCCATGATCTCACCCCCCCTGAGTAGCAGAGTGTGTCTGTGGTGTGCTGTGAATTCAACTTTCCAGATGCAAGTGTTCTTGTGACCCTGAAACCACACCTGAAAGACAGGATGGTGTCGTCATACCAGCATGCATTCTGACTGCAACTTAATGTCTTAAGGGCAACATGTATCCAGAGGTGAAAAGAACATGAAAATGACTGATTTATTGTTTTACTTGAGGAAGACCCTGTAATCCAAAGAAACCGTATCAATGGAAAGGGCTCATCCAAACACCAGCGTGCAGTTTCCTAACAGTTTCCTGCCAATTCGCTATCGAGTAGATGTTTAGGAAGTCTCCGGTGGATTCTAATTGTACAAGGGCCAAAAGAGATCTTATTGCCAAGGCGGAGGTCAGTGATTAACACTATGATATGAAGTCATAGTCCCTGCAGCGCAGCTCTTTGTAGTGTGCCAGGTTTGAGATCTGTGTGCAGGCAATGTTGACACGTGTGCCTGTGAGTGAAAGTCAGGTGAAGAGGGTGGTAAATTTCATGTCCCAACATGAATTCTTACACACAGATTCTCTCTTCCTCCCTCCCTCCCTCCCTTCATCTCTCTCTCTCTCTCTTACACACACACACATGCACACACACGCACACACACACACACACACACACACACACACACACACACTTCTTCCCTCCAATCATATATCCCTTAAAGATGTTCATTACATCAGCCATCCATGAAGTAGGGGTAAGAAAACCTTAGTAACCTGGAGCCATCAGACATGCCTCCTAAGGCATGCTATTGACAAGACTATGAAGACATGCTCTAGCAATCAAAGAGCACCCAAACCCAAAGAAGCGGGAAACCATATCATCCTATCACTGCCAGGCCTGAAGAGAGCAGAATCGTAGCTGACATTTCTTAAAATTTTATTACGTGTACTGAGTGCCTTATGTGCATTACTTCATTTAATCATCACATCAGTCTCCTGAGGTAGGGACTATATTTATTTCCATTTTACAGATGAAAACGAGGCTCAGACATGTTAAATGACTTATTTATGGTTACACCGATGGACTCTAAACCATTGTGCAATGCAAGTCAAAATGCTCCCACCCGCTTCTCTATAGGAGCATGCATGGGAGGACAGCTTGTTACTCGGTACCAAATACGGTCTCTACCTACATGCATGTGAACACGGATAGATCTATAGTGGGCGTGGGCCTGAGTGTGCACTTATGGATGGACACTGCTGCCCATGCAAGCTGCTTGGCCTTATAGTAGCCTCTGGTCATATTCTAATCAAAAAATCCTCGTATTTCAGAATAGCCTTACCGATCAAACTCTGCCCAATCTGAAATGCCTTTTCTCTGTTTGGTGAGAGTCGAAGGAGTGTCTCAGGCCAATGCTTAGTTCACATTCTATAAATGGCTCTTATTCCTTGATCTGACTCACTGTATGTATTACAGCAAAGTCACTTACAGATCAGTTTATTTTTAGAATCTTAAAGAAACAGATTCTACAGGGAGTGTTTGTTTCTGACCACAGGCTAGTACGAATGAAAACCCATCTCGGTGAGGAACTTTCGTTTCGTTTGATTCCCCCGCCCCCAGCTCTCTGTTAGTGATAAGTCTTTGCATTTTGTGTTAAAATGTCCTGAATTATTTATAGCAGAATGGCAGACTTTTATGCCAACCTCTTACCTAGTAAAGGAGTTTTGTGGTGCGCAAGTGGGAGAAGAGCCTTTTGGGGTTTACACAAAATAATAAGTCAGAAAAAATGAACACAGTTAATACTCAGGAAAAAAAAGATTATATGCCTATTTCCTACTTTGCGACTTTGCAATAGATATTTTCCCTAAGATCAAAACCCAGGAATTGGATAAGAACAATGATGATGATGATGATGGTGGTGATGGTGATGGTGATGACAACTACCACCACCATTAGTAGAGATTCTGGATCCATCTATTAAATAAATATGGCATACTGCCCTCTACAGGTATACAATCTAAATCGGATAGTATTAAATTCATACCACTGGAGAAAGCATCCTCAAATACACAGGCCAATGCAGCAATGCAAATGAAATATTGAGGCCAGTGAAATAACTAAAACCTTTATGCTCTGCAGGTCTGATTTGTGCAAATTCTGAAGCCAGAAAAGAAGGAGGCACTTAGGGGTGCCTGGGTGGCTCAGTCAGTTAAGCATCCGACTCTAGATTTCAGCTTAGGTTATGATCTCATGGTTCGTGAGTTCGAGCTTTGTGTCGAGCTCCGTGCTGACAGCGGGGATCCTGCTTGGGATTCTCCCTGTCAAGAACAAATAAATAATTTTTTTAAAAAGGATGGGGCGCCTGGGTGGCGCAGTCCGTTAAGCGTCCGACTTCAGCCAGGTCACGATCTTGCGGTCCGCGAGTTCGAGCCCCGCGTCGGGCTCTGGGCTGATGGCTCAGAGCCTGGAGCCTGTTTCCGATTCTGTGTCTCCCTCTCTCTCTGCCCCTCCCCCGTTCATGCTCTGTCTCTCTCTGTCCCAAAAATAAATAAACGTTGAAAAAAAAATTAAAAAAAAAATAAAAATAAAAAGGAGACATTTAGTAACACGTTATTTTAATTTACTCTTTGAAAATTTTTGAGTAATGTGTATTTGGTATCGGTATCAGGAAAGAACAACTGGGAATTCGTGAGCTAGGTTTTTGTTTACACTTGAAAAAGCTAATTATTATTGGTTTGGCTCAGCCCTATTGTTTTGTTGTGTTGTGGGTTTTTTGTCGTTGTTGTTTGTTTGCTAACAGATCTTTAATGAATCATTAATTAACAATAGCAGGTTTGGAAATCTCAAGTTTTTTGCAGTTCCCAATGGTTGGATTTTATACTGCATTTTACCAACATTTTAAGATCCTAAACTAACAGACCTTGTCTTCTTTTTTTTAAGCTTATTATTTATTCTGAGGGAGGGAGGAGCAGAGGGAGAAGGAGAGAGAGAATCCCAAGGACCCTCATGCAGGGCTTGATCCCCTGAACCATGAAATCATGACCTGAGCCAAAATCAAGAGTCGGATGCTTAACTGACTGAACCATAAACTAACAGGCGCCCCATTAACTAACAGGCTTTGTACAAAAAGAGAGTCTGCCTGGCTCCTTCTTTACCCCTCTACCTGTGCCTTATCCCAGTCAGTACTCTTGTAAGTTTAGTGTCAGAGTTGAACATTTCTCTCAATTTATTCTTTGCTCAATTTATTCCTTGGAGATATGAACCAACAGAGGAAAAATCGCCGGGCCAAGAGTCTGAAGAACTGATTTCCTGGAGTACCTTCGCTTCCACCTTGGGTTCAGTTTGGAATAATTTGGCCTGAGTACCGAACAGCTCTTAATTTTATTCCTCTCCTATTAAAGGAAGGGCTGGCTCAGATGGTCTGGAGTCCACAAGTCCTAACTTTCTGGGATTTTGTGATACAGGCCAGCGAGTGCACGGTACAGTGGTAATAAGCACCAACTTTGGAGTAATCCTGGACCCATGCCTCACTTCCTCCGCTTACCTGCTAGGTGACTGTGGGCCAGTTTATAATGTCTCTGAGCTTTGGTTTCCCATCAGCAAAATGAGGACAGTAGTATCTGTCTCCGAGGATTTAAGGATACAGTGTAGTATAGGATAAAGTATTTTATAAACCATCTCGTTTAATTCCTTTACCTTGTAAAGAAGAGACTGTTATTACCCCTGTTTCACAGATGAGGAAAGGAGGCTTGGGAGATTCAACCACTGAACCCAAGTTATAGGGTTAGTAGGTGTGGAGCTGGATCCAAGCCCAAGCCGAGGCCATGCTTCGACCAGTGGGGTCACTCTTTACCTATCTCTGTCCGTTTTCCCCACCCATGCTGGCCAAACGGTGAAAAGGATGACCTTCACTCCACTCTTTGAGATGCCCCTTCTCCCATCATTCTGATTTTTTGCCAGGCTTTGGTACCTCCAACTGCAGGAGGTATAGAGGACAAGAGAGTCGGTCTGTGCTTCCTATGCTCTCAGTGCTTGGTAGACCTGGAAAGACTACGAAAACATTCACACTGCCCTGCGGTTCTCGGAGTTGACTTATATAGTCAAAAAGAAGGGGATCCTTGTTAGTGGCTGGAGTTAAAATCCCAAAGCACAGTCGGCCAAAACCTCATCCAGATGCAAGTGTGTGGTCACTGGTCATGCATTTCTGTTTGCTGAATTCCATACAGCCAAGGCAACTGCCTTGCCTCGCTGAAGATCCACAGGGGAAAAAAGTTATGTGCTCTAGTACAAAAAAATACGCAAGTGGAGTTCTCCCTCATCGTCAGGAATGTTTGATACAGCAATGTTTATTCCGTGGCCTCCATCCATGGAAAATGTGCCATCAGTCTTCATGTGGGGAAAACCGACCCCGGGCTTCCTTATTGGCCTTTCATTTTGTTAAAATGATGTAGCATCATAGAGGATAATCTATTCCAATCAAAACAATTTTGTGGAATTATAAAAGTACATGCATTTTAGTGAAATAACTACTGTTAGAGTCTTCTTGGCTGTTGCCAGAGTAAAAATGTATATAAGTTGTCATTACCATGTGTTCCTTTTCTTCACCTAATTTCTTATTTCCTCTGGGGGAGAGTTTATGATAATGATATCCTAACAGATTATTGTCTTTTCTTCTTTACGGTACGCTCATTTTAGTTCATTCTTTGGGGACGCGCTATCTTATATTTAACATATATACTAGCCATTTTATGATAGTGTAATTCATTATTTTCTGTATATTCTTATTACAGATCACTAGAATAAGTAACATTTGTTACATGTGAGAAATGGCACTCGTTTCTGCCTTAAAATATCATTTCTTGTCAGGCACTCCACTGGCTTTACCATTCTACTATTTGAGTTGTATGGTTTTTAATATAAAATTTTTGGAATGATTGAAGTATGGAAGGGTTCGAATTTCAATAAAAATTTCCTGGTATTCCCTTTGATAATTGCATTAGCTAATACTCATTGACTGCTTACTCTATGGGAGTCATGGTTCCCAGCTTTATCTGTCTCAGTCCATCAGTCTACACAACCATCCTATGAGGTTTATTACCATTATTATGCCCATTTTATGAACAGGAAAACCAAGGCATGAGAGGCTAAGTAACCTGCCCATGGTAACACAGTGCTGTTTCTGGGATTTAAACCCAAGGAGTTGGGCTCAGGATCTGCTCTCGTAACCCCTCTCCTTTTGTACCACTTTAAACCGTGGGGTGATAGAATAGAATCCATTTTATTGCTTTTTAATGACGTTTACTACTCTTTTAAATGAGTACAAATAGATGGTCATCTTAGGCAGAGACACAAGGAAGAGCCCATTAAGGGATCTAAACAATAAGCAAGAATTCGTTCTTTCTCACGTTCTATCAGGAGGCCTGGTGAAGGAGGCTGCATGTGTCTTACTCCCCCTGGTGTTCAGAAAGGGAGCCTGTGGGGGCCCTTAATTAGATTTGGGGAAAGGAGCCCCAGGAAGGCTTCATTTCCTTTCTGTTCCTAAGCTTGAGAAATGAAAAGCAGCCAGAATGTGATACAAGAGTTTCTTTCCTCATCTGTTTTTGCTCTCAAGGCTTGCAATAAGTTAGAAACAATTCAGCATCCAATAGCAACCCTTGACGGTCAAAGTTATTAAAATTTCTAATTTCCTAAAATTTTTCCTGTTCCCCACCCCTCTCCATTCAGCCACGCCCTTGGCCTTCTGCCAGAGTGTCTGGTTTTCCCTAATTAGCGTGGTGGTTCATATAATCTTTCTTTCCCTGTCTTTTTCCCGGGCTGCTGGGCATTTGTTCCAAGATCTCCATCGTAGTTGCCTTGTTATTGTCAGCTTGGGGTTTCTGAGAGCCAGCATTCAATGGAGAAAAGTGGATCATCCTGAATTTTCAAGTCAACTTGAGCTTCAATTCTTTGTATTAGATAAGATGGCACTCGGGCCATTTTAAAGGTTCAGCCTTGGCTACCTGAGGCTTTCACTTGAGGAGCTTGAAAAAAATACCAGTGCTTGGGCCCCACCCCCAGAAAATTTGAATCATTTCTTCTGGGGTGGAGTCCAGGCATCAGCTTTTTCTTTTTTTTTTTTTAAATGTGAGGTCATGGTTGAGAAATACTGGGCTAAATTAATCTTTTGGCTTAAATCTGAATACCAAGACCCTGAAAGGTCTTGGCTCAGAAATACATAAAATTCATGTAAATGGCCAATTGTAATTCCCATGACCTGTCTCTTGAAATGCGAAAAGGGCTTTTTTTCTCTACAGTTCTGGTCATCCCAGATTAAAGGGAAAGGATGAAGTTCATGGCACCTTTAAAGTGCTCCCCAGACCTTCTCTGGCCACAGCCTTTCCAAGAGGTCAGTGTTTGGTGGCTAAGATGTTTTGGCTCATCTTTAGCCGGAGACAAACCAGGGCAGTCACCAGAAGCCATTTTCACAACAATGCCTGCTGCATACTAGATGTTTAAGAAATCAAAATTTGTATGTGGCTTGGTATAAAATGCAGGGGCTACTGTACCGTGTGTCTGGAGATGAGTCTAGTTTCTTATCTGTAAAGTAGATGTGCTGATACTTACCTTCCTGGATTGTTTGACTAATTAAATTCCGTAAGTGAAAACTCCTGATCTACCTGCCACCATGCAGCGGTAATTCCTTTCTTATTCCTTCCTTCCAGAATGGTGTAGAAACTTCCCAGTTCAGAGAAGGGAATCTCTCTCATTCTAAATATCACTACTGTGATCTCGGCCAACATCGTCAACTCGTCTTTCAAGGTGCCAGTGAGGAGCGGTTCTGATATATCGCATCTGTAAGACCCCAGATAGAGAGAGCCATCAGGGACTTGTGGTTGTGGTCTGAGCTTACAGTGCATATGAAAAGACTGTGCAGGTTTCCTGAACTTACTTCTGTTTATTTACCCAAACCTATTACTGCTAAGGCTGCCACAGCAACCCGCTGTGCCTGCTCATTGTCCATCTCCTGTCTGGTCACCTCTCATAGTTCTGATTTGCCCCAGCAGGCTTAGCATCTGTCAATCTTCTCTGCCCTCAAACTCTTCCAGGAGGTGTTTCAGCAACCACAGGAAATAAACAGCCTCCTCCGGAACCCAGGGGACATGGCCAGGAAATCAAGGGGTAAGAGAAGGAGGAGACAACTAATAGAGACAGGACTGGACAGAGGAAATTTGAATTCAGAGAACACTGTGTCCTGCAGGAAGGTGGCTAGGTAGCATGGAAATCAGGGGACATGGCGGCCAAGTGATAGACTCGTGAGTCAGACAGTAGCACCTAAGGAATTAGAGATGATATGGTGCATGCTAGTGCTTTCAGTACACTATTTCTCTGACTTTTCTAGGAAAATCCTCTTAGACATTACCTCTGCTGTGTTCATTCATTCAGCAAACATTGACCAAGTACCTGTCATTGGCCAGGCACTCTACTAATAGTTGAGAAACAAGAAGGGCAGCCCTGACTCATGAAGTACAGTCTGGTGGGAAACACCAGATCATTAAACAGGCATTGAACATTGATAGAGTTAACTACATTAAAAAGAAGCAAATGTAAACAACAACAACCGTACGGCAAACTTCCGATACCTCTTCTCGCTCATGTCCTGCTTTTCCTATCCAACGAGTAGATAGCGGTTAAGAGCCCAGGCTTCTAAATCAGGCTATCTGTTGAAACAGTGGGTCCACCATTTACAACTGTGTGATCTTGGGCTAAGTGATACCTCAGTTTACTGCTCTGAAAATCGACATAATAAAAATACTTACTTACAAGTTGCTAGATTAAGTTGAGATTGAGAAATCCATAAAGGGGATTAAGCGAGATAACACGTGCAAAATCCTTAGAGAAGTATTTAGCACATATAAGCACTCAACAAAGGTTGGATTACTGGGATTAATCCACTGAAGTATGGGAAGAAAGAGGTGAGGATAGACACACAGAGGAAGTCCCTGTAGGGAAGTCCAAATGACTAATTTATTGCCCCATCCTCCTCCTTTCACCTCCGCCCTTCCCTTGGAGAGTTGTTCTGGAATCACGGACTCAGTGTACAGGTCAGCCAAGCTGTTCAGCTGCTGCCGGTTCCTGAACTCTTTTTTTTTTCTGGCTTCTGTAGACAGAGCAGAGAGGCTTTGAGGCAGCCCACGAACATCTCTGTATCATAGTTGAACGGGCAGCTAACAAGCAGGGAGTTTCCTTGCTCCAGAGGATAGTAGGACAGCCAGGGGCTGAAGGGTCTGTGCTGCTTTAAGAAAATTCATTGGCCTTCTAGAGTCAGGAAGGACCCCTTAAACATCAGGCCACAACATCCTCCCTCTCAGATAACCTTCGCTTAAGGGTCACAGGTCTTCTCGACGTTTTGACCATCCTTGATTCAGATATTCTGAATAGTGTTCTCAGCTTTGTATAAGGGATGGTGTCTATTAATTGCAAAAGCTAGCTTTTGTTTACGAGAGATATCATTAACATATAAAGGTTCTTTGCTATGTCGAGTTTCCACCATTAGTCAGAGAAGCTTCAGTATTGATTATGCATCTATAAACATAGAACTTTTGACCGATGATGGACCAAGGAGCATATTTGGAAGGATGGACTTCTGTGATGCATTTAGAAAACATGGGCTCCCAAGGTTGGGAGGAACCACAGAGGTCACATACCCAAAGCCACCCTTATCCTTCCTTCCAAACAGCCCTGACATGTGGCTGCCCAGTTTCTGGCCAAGCCATTCTGTGATGCTCTGTGCTCATTGGCTCCTTTAGCACTCTGCACCTGTAATGGCCACTGGGATAGCTTTAATTATTATCAAAGTACTACTTCCATGGAGCCAATTACAGTCGTACTTTGGAGATTTTGTGGGTTTGGTTCCAGACCACCACAGTAAAGCATATCACAGTGAAGTGAGTCAAGTGTATTTTTTTGTTTCCCGGTGCACATGAAGGTTATGTTTACACTATACTGTAGTCTATTAAGTGTGCAATAGCATTATGTCTAAAAAAAAAAAAAGTATATGCCTTAATGAAACAATTCTTTATTGTTAAAAAATGCTAACCATCATCTAAGCCTTCAGCAAGTCATAATCACTGGTCACAGATCACCATGGCAAGTATAGTAATAACGAAAACGTTTAAAATACTGTGAGCATTACCAAAATGTGACAGAGAGACACGAAGTGAGCAGATGCTGTTGGAAAATTGGCGCCGATGGCCTTGTTCAATACAGGACTGCCACAGACCTTCAATTTGCAAAAAACACAATATCCACGAAGTACAATAAAATGAGGTACAGTAAAATGGGGTCTGCTGTATGTTTTTTTCCGGGATTTCTACCCATAGAACTGAGTTTTACTTGTTTGACCTAACACTAAGCCCGTTTATCCCTTCTCCCAAATGATAGCTGTCTTATTTCTCTTGAACCTTTTTTTCAGACTAAACAACCCCGCTTGATATTTTTAAAAATTTGTCGTGATTCCATAGTACCAACTAATCTGTGAAAGTAACAAATACTGTTCACTTCTAATACCGTCTGATTCATTACTTACTCCTAATAGCAACTTTGGGAACAACGGGAAACTACATTTTGGTCCACTCTGTTTGAAAATCTTACTCTCCAATCTGTGTTTTTTGGAAAACCAAGAATACTTGAAACCAAGTGCTGAAAAAACATGTGTTTTTCATTTGCACCTGACATATTGCATCTTAAGGCATCATGCTGGGTGTGCAGCAGCTGAAAAAAGTTTTTAAAAATGTGGCTGCTCGAAACTATAGTGATACAGGGACATATGGTAAAGCAAAATGGTCAATGCAGAAAGCAGTTTGGTTTATGGCTTGGGGCTTGTAATCATTCTGATTAAATAGATTACCATATAAAAGGACAAGAGCATGGTGAAGAGTCAAAAAATTACCCATACATCTTTTACCATTTTCACCTTAAGCACCACCCTGCTAGCTAAGAGATTGACTTTTTACACACAGAAGAGATACGTCTGTAGGTTCCATCAGTATTGACTCAACATTTATTCAGTACTTCCTTTGTATTCTAAGCAGAGTCTATGTGTTATCAACAATGTGGGGTATGCATGGCTATCTTCCGCATGTTACAGAAGAAGAAACTAGGCACATGGATAGGGAACATGAATAACTTACCCAAAGTTAGGAAGTGGTCTCCCTGGGGTTAGAACCAGAGACGTGATTGCAAGGTTCATGGTCTCCAGTGCCGCCTGAGACCGACAGTGGGTCTTGGAGATGTATGGAAAACTTTCAATCCTGAGCTGCTGAGTGTATCTTGGGCAGGACTGTTGGTTCCTCTCCGTGGTAAGGATGTTTGCATCCGGATTCCAAAGTGTTACCTGCTTTAATCTGCTTCTAAACATTCTGCACCCCAATTCCAATGTGTGGGGCTTTCCCCTGTGCATCCGAAGCAATTCTCTAACACCCGCCGGGTGTCCTACAAGTCAACTAAATTCTGATACTCTCTACCCAGAGGTGGCACCAGATTCCACAGGTTAAGGGCTCAGCCCCACAAGACTGCCCCCTCCCCCGCCACTTCGGACCCCAGTCGCAAGTCCCGGTTGTCACCTGTGCTTCTGACTGACCATCTATAGACTGGAGGTTCCACTGACCCCCTCCTTGGATGTGATTAGTTTGCTAGAGCAGGTCACAGAACTCAGAGATACATTTCGCTTACTAGACGACCAGTTTATTATAAAAGGATGTAACTCAGGAATGCACAGATGGCACGGATGCCTGGGGCAAGGTGTGGGGAGAGGTCATGGAGCTTCCATGCCCTCTCCAGGTATGCCACTTTTCCCAAGTCTCCATGTGATCACCAGCCTGGAAGCATTCTGAAACCCGTCCTTTTGGGTTTTTATGGAGGCTCCAATACATAAGCATGATTGATTAAATCATTAGCCATTGGTGATTGATTCAACCTCCAGCTCCTCACCCCTCCCTGGAAGTCAGGGGTGGTGGGGTGAGGTGGGGACTGAAAGTTCCAACTGGCTAATGACAAATGTTGATTCTCTGCGAAGCCAGGTCCATCTGTAAGTGGGGTCAAAAAGCCACCTAATTAACATAACAAAACGCAGCCTGGGCAATTCCAAGGGTTTTAGGAGCTCTGTGCCAGAAACAAGGAGGAAGACCAAATATATATTTCTTATTATAAGTCTCGATATCTCAGCCTCTCATTGGCATATCTGGAAGCCACATGGGTTTTTTTCGTGCCCTTGACAGTCATTTGTGAATTGATTTCTGTATGATGTGTGGCAAAGAGAGCCCTCCAACCAAAAGTTAGAACCCCTGAGTTAGAGTCTCAGCTCCATCAGATATGAGCTGTGTGACCCTGGGGCAAAGTACTCAATCCTCTGGGATTCAGTTTCTTCATTTGTGAAAATGTCCACTTCTTAGGTTTGTGGCATAGATTCTTCTATTCAACAAATATTGAGCATCTCATACGTGTCAAGCATTCGGTAAAGCTTTGGGTATGTGATGGTAGATCAAATAGACGTAAGTGCTACCTTTTTGTAGGGCCTGCAGTCAAGTGAGGAATCTAGACAAAAAGAAGTAAGCAAACACATGCATAATTACACCTTTGGTTAAGAGTTCCAAAGGAAATGAAAGATTCCGGCATTGGGAAATTGAGTGTGTGGGATCACTTTTGAGATAAGGTGGCTGGGCATAGTTTTCTGAGGAGGATGTGTCCAGAAGGTGAGGAGGCCATCTCCCAAGGGAAGGGCAAGGAGAACTGCAGGCCTAGGAATGGCATTTTTAAGGGCTCTGAGCTGGGAAAAAGGATTAAAGTAAAAGTGATCATATATGTGTTATAAGGATACTTCGCAAACGAAAATAGACTAAACACGTAGAAAAAAAACTTCTGTCGCAAATGAAAGATAGCAGTGGGCACTTGCAAAATATAGCTGGGACCATGTTCTTCCCATAAGAGTCAAGACTAACATTCCAACCCAGTGAAGTTTGTTCCATTTCCACAAGATAACAGCCTTTGTCCCCCCACACCAAAATTTTAGGTGCCTGCACTGAACAAACACAAGCAGTAATGTTTTCCTTGATTTCCATCATCTACCAAGGAGCAGAACTTCCTCTCTCTCTCACTCTTCCATTTCCTCCACCTCCTGTCCTTGCAGATTGGGCAACAATTTCTAAAACTTTCCTGCAGTTGACTGATGACAGGACGTGGGTGTCTGGAATCTGAACTGCCTGAGCAGAGCAGGATGAGGTGGAAGAAAAGGAGCAGTGAGGGTCCCTCTCTATTCTTTGCTCTCTGTCTCCTGTTGGTGCCTTCAGTTGGGGTGACTGTCAGTAGGACTGAACCCCTACTTTTCTTTTCAGATGTATTTGTCTTTTAAATGTTCTGTTCACGCCCTTAAATGTACCTGTGCCATGTAAAGAACATTGGCAATGCTAGAGCTGGAAGAACCTACTGTAATGGATCCTTAGGGGAATGGAGAATACCACGACCTGCTTCTGGTTAGTGTTTCTTTTCTTTTCTTTTTTTTTTAATGTTTATTTATTTTGAGACAGAAAGACAGAGTCAGAGAAGAAGAGAGAGAAAGAGAATCCCAAGTGGGCTCTGTGCTGATAGCATGGGGCTCGATCTCACAAAACATGAGATTGTGACCTGATCTGAAGTCAACAGTTGGACGCATAACCGACTGAGCCACCCGGGCACCTCTGGTTAGTGTTTCTTACACAGGAGAGGTGGCTGAGGTCTTAGCAATACTTTCACGAAGAGAGGATATTCTGCCTACCCGCTTGAAGGTTAGCCAGTGCCTGACCCCAGTCAGCCTCTCTGACATCACCCACTGGCATTTTCTTCATAGTGTCCGTCATTCTCTAAAATAGTGTTGTATATCCATTTATTTTGTTTATTATCTGCTTCCCCCACTACAATGTAAGCACCATAAGTCAAGGTGCTCATCTGTCCTGTTTACCCTGTGTCCCCAGTTTTTAGAATAGTATCTATCATATAATGGATACTCCATGGCTGAATGATGAATGTGGCAAGAGATCAAATTATAATAATGAGAGCTAATACTTCTATACCTCTCATCAGGTTCTAGGCACTTCTCCAAGCACTTTAAAGATATTAATTCACTTAATCTTTAGAATAAACACACAGGGTAGGCATTATTATTATTATTCTTCCCATTGGCAGATGGGTAAATTAAGTCACAGAGAAGTGAAGTCATTCACTCAAGGTCACACAACTAATAAGTCCTAAAAGTAGGATTCAAACTCTGACCACCTGGCTCTAGAATCTGCCAGAATCTAGAATTTTACCCACCACACTGACATTCTATTCAACATGTTGCTCTTCCACGAGAATATTGATGATACTAATATGAAATAAGCAAAACTCTTTTACAACAAAATTATTTCTCGCAAATGAGAAGCTTGATCAGTTTAACAAAAGGAGGATTCAGTCATGTGTGCGTGCATAGGTGCGTGTGTGTGGAAAGAAAAGAAAGGTAGAAAATTCAGCGCTGTAAATATTCCTTTAGCTTTAACTCCTAGGTTATCTGGAGTTGCTTTTGCTTATGTCTACATCCACATCTAGAAAAATACTTGGGGAGAACATTTGGAGAGAAGATAGAGAGAGCATCCCTTCTATAAACAAATATCACTTCTGCCCTGTGTAAGGTGCTCACACGGTGGTTAAGGCCGGGCTGACAGTGATGAATCTGAAACTTACTAGTGTTCTTTTAATTTGCTGGCCATGCTGTGTATGAATCTAACAGTGATGGCAGCGATGGTGGGGGTTCATAATAGAGGGAGCAGGGAAAGTAGATTATGAACGTATGGGCTTTATGAGCTCGTCCAAAGAAATAAATATAGAGGCAGTGGCCCTGAGTCTCACGTTGGGTCCCCTTAGTCCTGCATCTTCAAATCTAAAAGATAATAATCTAGCCTGTCTCCAGTTATTGGACAGCACAACTCCTGTGCTGCCTATAAAATGAGACCAAATCTCTAAATCACTGTTATCTGAAGCCAGGAGTCTGGCTCTTAAACAAAAGGGTGAAAAGAAAATCGATGAGCCTGAAATCTTAGCCTGCCTTCGTGGCTCTCCGATCAGTCAAGATTCCCAGAATAAAAAGTAAAATGAAGGTAATTGATAACAATTTTGAGCCTCGTCTATTTCTCAGAGTTTGATAAGTGTGATCTTGGTGTTTCCCATTATAGCCGTCTAACATGGCAGGCGTATTTCCGCACGCATTTCGTCTGAGCTTTAATCTACCCATCCCGCCTGTCTCTGAACAGCGACTGGCAGCTCTTGGCTCCAGAAGGAGCTTCTTTTTAAAAACCTATTTTCACCCAAAGCTTTAATCATGTCCTTTCCCTTTCAGACCAGTGGAACAGATAAATGCATGCTCACGGATTAAAGTAAACTGATATTTTATCATGGGGAGGGCAAACATATTTAAATCTCCTCATGTTTCCCTCTCTTCTTAAGGAAACATATTTTAAAGTACATATTGTTACATCACCTTGACAATTTTTCCTTAAGAATTATTACGAGCTATGCATTGGGAAAGTCCATTTGCATCCACTGCTCAAAAATTTTAAATGGCCTGACTTCTAGGGACCTTGCAGGCCCTCCCCTGTGTATCTTTCCTTGTTGCTTCAGTGGTCAGAGTGGTTCTCCTTCGTGACTCAGGCCTAGCACTTTAATTATGTGGTTCTTCTCTCTTTTTTCCACGAACCCAAATCCTACTACTTGTCCTTCAAGCTCCGTCTTACTACTCCTTCTCTGGCCTCCTAAGTGGTCTCTCAAACCCAGCCTCCACACTCCTGCAGCTAGAAATGCACAATGCACATTGTCAAGTGCACATTGGATCACACGATGCTTCCTAGCTTAGAATGTCGCCAGCTGCCGTGGCGCCCCCTATAACGTTCATTCATTCAGGCTTCCACTCCAGAAATAGTTCCTGAGAGGCTATCATTTGCTAGGCGCTGTATGAGGGACTTCCTATGTAGAGGTTGCTGGAATAGTTTACTCTCAAGGAACTTACAGACAAGTGAGGAAGATTAATAATAAATATAAAGTGTGTGTGTGTGCATACGTGCGTGTGTGTGTGTGTGTGTAATTAAAATTTGTGATGACTACCAGTCATCACAGAGCGGTATAGAATAGAGTAAGGGAGGAAGGAGAGAAAGATGATTTCGATGGGTTAGGTAGGAAACGCTTATCTGAAATGTGACATTACACATAAGATCCAAGGATCATAAAGAGCTGGCCGTGTGAAAATGCAGAGGTGAGAGAGAGAGAGAAAGAGAGTGTGAGCGGGGAAGGGGCAGAAAGAGGGAGATACAGAATCTGCCACAGGCTCCAGGCTCTGAGCTGTCAGCACAGAGCCTGATGCGGGGCTCAAACTTGTGAACCGGAAGGTCATGACCTGAGCTGAGGTCGGACACTTGACCGCCTGAGCCACCCAGGCGCCCCAAGAACTTATGCTTAAATGTAAAGCATTGAGTGATTTACAGTTTTCATTTTTACTTTTCCTGGGTCACTGTAATTTTCCAACAATGCTTGGAGAATGGTTTGACCGGAGAAGATTAACAGATACTAGGTTTGGAAATGAAAAGGATTTCAGACAGCTCAGTGTTTGAAACTGCATGGCTTTATCAAATTGCAGATAGGCATATCTTTTTTGCTAACTTAATAGGTGTCTCTTGGAATCTTCATTATTAGCCTCATTAGCCGCAGGATCTCTTTCCCTGGCAGAACATTGTAAACATTGATTTACAACATTTAATGAATGGTCTTTCCTGGATTTTCCCAATGTTTATCAACTGTCTGGGCTTGTGAATGCTGGATGCAGGGTTCTTGTGAGGTCTGTCAGCAAAGACATGGGCTAAGAACCTGTAATATGTATCACTGTAGTGCTGGTCAAGAATATCTTGGTCCTGGGGGCTCCTGGGTGGCTCAGTCAGTTAAGCATCTGACTTCGGCTCACGTCATGATCTCACAGTCTGTGGGTTCGAGTCCCACATCAGGCTCCGTGCTGACAGCCTGGAGCCTGCTTCAGATTTTGTGTCTCCCCCTCTCTCTGCCCCTCCCCGGCTTGCACTCTGTCCCTCTGTCCCTCAAAAATAAATAAATGTTAACAAAATACATTTTTTAAAGAATATCTTCGTCCAGACTTCCTTCAACTTAATCTTAAAGAAAGAGATCAAACATCTACAGACTCAACTCAGATACACTGTAAGTTCAGTTCCAGACCACGGCAATGAAGCGGGTCAGATGAATGTTTTGGTTTCTGAGCGCATATAAAAGTTATGTTTACACTATACTGTAGCCCATTAAGTGTGCAGTGTCATTAGGTCTAAAAAAACCAATGTGCATACACTTTAATTTAAAAATACTTCATCGCTGAAACAAGCTAACCATTATCTGAGCTTTCAGGGAGCTGTAATCACTGATCACAGGTCACCATAACAAATATAATACCGATGGAAAAGCTTGCAATATTGCAAGAATTACCAAAAATGTGACACAGAGACATGAAGTAAGCAAATGCTATTAGAAAAATGATGGCAGTAGACCTGTCCGACGCAGGGTTGCCACAAACCTTCAATTTGTAAAAACGCACTATCTGTGAATTACAATAAAGTGAAACACAATAATAACAAGGTATGCCTGGATGTGTCACAGAGTTGGTTGTTACTAGAGTATATATACTCTTTCTCTCTTACTCTTCAATGAGAGAAAATACAGCAATGCAACTAATCTTATTACAACTTGTATTAATAATATACTCCACACAGCCTTCCGATATTCATTTACTTTATTTCATTTTATTTTATTTTATTTTATTTTATTTTATTTTATTTTAATGTTTGTTTTTGAGAGAGAGAGAGAATATGTGTGTATGTGAGCAGGGGAGGGGCAGAGAGAGAGAGGGAGACACAGAATCCGAAACAGGCTCCAGGCTCCAAGCTGTCAGCACAGAGCCCGACGCAGGGCTCGAACTCACAAACTGTGAGATCATGACCTGAGCCGAAGTCAGACACTTAACCGACTCAGCCACCCAGACGCCCCACTCCCAGTAATTTTCAACTCACATAGCAAATCAGACAGCAAAACCCGGACATTTTGTCCCCTCTGAAGAAGAGGTTAGGTTATAAGTAGAGAATATTTTGCATACTCCTTCTAAATTCCAAAGAAGTGAAATGTCTGTATCCATTTTTTTCTCTGATTATGTATTGCATGAGAGTGAAAGTAACACGTCTACTTATTTGAAATACATTTTGAGAAAATTTCTGAATGGGCTGTATTGAGCTGGGAACGTGTTAATGCCCACCTCCAGCCCAGTAGCCTTCATGCTATGCTTCACGAGTGCCGCATACCATTTGTTCCTCTGGACCAACTGAATAATAATGGCTCCACATAATGATTCCAATTTCCTCTGGTACTCAGTGAGGGTCAGGTAAGTTTCTTTGCCTTAGTCTTATTTCTGTTTGGCCTTTAGCATTTTCTAGAATATGTCCAGTATTCTGATACAAGCAGGAGTCTCTTCTTAAAATCAATCAGAATGTATGAGGCGCCTGGGTGACTCGGTCGGTTAAGCATCCTACTCTTGATTTTGGCTCGGGTCATGATCTCAATGGTTTGTGAGTTCCAGCCCTGCATCTGGCTCTGCAGAGCCTGCTTGGGATTCTCTCTGTCCCTCTCTCTCTCTCTCTCTCTGTCTGTCTGTCTGTCTCTCTCTCTCTCTCTCTCTGCCCTCCCCCCTCAAAATAAAGAAATAAAAAACAAAAACACATCAGAATGTAACCAAACAAAAATTCCTGAAAAAAAAATGTGCTGTATTAAAATGTCAACTGACACTTTGCTCTAGAGAAGAGTAAGCATTTTGGTAGGTTTCATTTTTGTGTCTCAAGAGATATGAACTAAGAAACAGAAATATGGATTTTTTAATATAAAAACAAGGAGGGGAATAAAACATAAGAGACTCTTAAATACAGAGAACAAACTGAGGGTGGCTGGAGGGGTTGTGGGTGGAGGGATGGGCTAAATGGGCAAGGGGCATTAAGGAAGACACTTGTTGGGATGGCCACTGGGTGTAATACCTAGGGGATGAATCACTGGAATCTACTCCTGAAATCATTATTGCACTATATTATATGCTGACTAACTTGGATGTAAATTAAAACATAAAATTAAAAAGAGAAAAAAATAATAACACATATTTGAAAAAAGAAATACGGATTTTTGTGGCATTTATTATGTTTTACCTCAAAAGTACATTTTTTTATTTCTAAAAGTGAGAAATGAACATGTATCCAAATTCAATACAAGGAATCCATATTTCAATTTTTCATAGCGTGTGAGCGAAGTGAAAACAAAGCGTCCATCATTTCTTGCTGCCTGGCTTCTCACTAGACGTTGAATAATGCAAGGTGGTCATGAAACGTGGACCAAAGACTACACTAAGCCTTATCTGATGCTCATCCAAAGCCAACAAGGAATCTTCAGTGTCCTGCCTTATCTGCTGTGTAGGAGGACCCAGTTCTCCACTGTGCTTGAACTGCGACAGGCAAGAGGTTGTTATGAATGGGGTTCCTTTGAAAAGCATTTCAACCCTGAGGCCAGCAGCCGTGCTGTGGAATCAAAATAGACACCGCTCAGTCCCGACAGAGACCACAGGAACTCACAACTGGCCATGTTTGTGGCCTTCCACAAACACTGGAGAGCAGGCGTGTGTGTGCGCACGCACCAATCAGTTGGATATAAAAGAGAAATAGAATCCCCCTTTATTTCATACTCTTCTCCACTCTGGGTAAAACTTGGGCCCCGCAGTCTCAGGTCTGGGAAGAATTTGTTTGAAAATGTTAACCTCCGTGATTACCTGGGCTAGAGCCTCATAGGTGAGTGAGCGTGACGTTCTGTTGTGTCACCACAGCCCCAAACGGTGGCGTTCTAAACAGTAAACCAAGAGCCTGAGCCACAGAGCCCGACTGCACTCTCTACCGAGGCTGCTCACACCAAGCAAATGGGATGGCAACCTTCACCAGGCCAACACTACTTAGAAATTTCCATTTTTGCCACATGAACTCCACGACAGTGTCTGCGGGGCATTTTGACTTTGGTCACATCTGGACTAAAAGAAAGCCCAAACCACGGTGATATGAGTCAAAAGCTTACCAAACATCTTTCAAAACAACAATAGGGCAGAAATCACAATTTCAACAACTACCCCAAACTACAGGTGCTTGGCTTTTCATGTTACCATTTGGGGGGAAAAACGCTCTTTTTATGTTATTTCTATCAAATGACTATTGGTAACAAAATTGGATTAAGAAAAATTAGACTAGGGGCATTTTTTAATTTTATGGTGACCATAAGGAAGAACTATGGAAGTAACTTTCATATGATAAGCTCCATAATTAAAAGAGATTACAAAATAAATATGAGCTGGCCACACGCTGGAAGAAAATGAGCCTTGGAATTGGGAATGCGACAGGGCAGCATTTTAAAATTCGATACCTCCTGTAAATGCGTGAAACTCATGTCTCCCCTTCTTCGAGCTGTTAATTCTTACCCCCTCCCCAGGGCAAGACCCTGGAGGAAATTATTTGTCCCAGGTGATTTCCATAGAACCCAGCAGCTGATGGTGAATAAGTTCTATGGGAACAATCCAGAAGCTGGGTGTGAAGGACCATGACAAATCATCCCATCAGGTGATGGGGAGAGGGACCATTCTTGGATTATGGAAGATGGGTCTAAATTTTCAAAGAAGAAAGCATGGAATCAAGAAATATCGGACCCAGACAGTCCTCTTGGATTGTCCTTTTGTTCAGATAAAGAAACTGGGACTAAAGGAGTTTAGTGATTTGCCAGAATCCACATAGCAAATTTGTGGTAGGCTGGACCAGCACTTGGGTCAGGCTGGACCAGCATATGGGTCTCTCGGTTTCCAAACCATCCCTTTCCATTCTTCCAGAAGGGACTTGTCCTCTGGCATGGTAAGGGTAGAGGAGTAGCAACATTTATATCTGGGGGGCAAAACATACTTGGGGTCTTCCCACATTTCTAGCTACATTGTTTTCTCTAGGAGAAATGAAATGGTGAGTTAGATAGACTCACAGAAGAAAAGATTTTATAAATCCAGCTTAGCAAGGAGTGTTGTCATGTTCTTGTTCTTGTCCCAGATAAAATATTAAATACTCTAAGTCTTTCAGGATTTCTCTTTTGTTCTTTATTTTTTCTTCTTTGACCTCCACTCCCTATCTCATTAGTTTTTATGGATGGATCATGGAAAGCAGAAATGCACACACAGCAAACACATCTGCCCATTGGGTAAAAAGAAAAGCATGTGTGTGCATGTGTGTGTATGTGTTCGTGTGTGTGCATGCCATAATGTGAAGCAAGTTCAAGAGAAGCACCAAAATTAATGAGTTCTCCCACAAATAGCTGGGTGCAAGATGGCCTTTATTCAACCCAGCAATTGTGTTGGAACCCCAAATTAGAGTCTTCATTGTTCTTTGTTGCCTTTGTTTTAAGCTCAACACCAACTTTTTTTTGGCTATAAAAAAATAAATCTGAAAACAATAAGTCTTGTTCATTGACATAAACCGGCTGTCGGTTCCTTGTGGGACCTAGGCTGATAAAAACCAGGGAAAAACTATTTTATTTGCAATGTAAAGAATTTTAGCCTGTGGAGATTTTTCAGTTCAACAGCAGTAAAGGTAGGGACAGCAACCAAATAAGCTGTTAAAATCTGTATCCCCCGCCCTCACCCTTCTCTCAGTCCCAAGAGACATAATTAAAACTCCAGAAAGTGAGAAGCTGTTACTAATACCAACATAACTATTTAGTGCGACAGAATCAAGCATTTACCAACTTCATTTTTTTAAATAGTTCAAGCTGAACTTTATTTTGCTCTTTCACATACAAAGGCCTTTTCTCCATGTAAGTGCTTTAATGTGATCTGCCAATCAGCTTGTTAATATTTGTCAAAGAGTAGACACGTTGACCCACGATGGGACAATACTTAGTAGGGCCACTGTGGACACTTCAGATGTGAACTTCACTCCTTTTGCTGGAAATGTTCTAATTGATGGCTCATAGATTAGCCTCATCCCAGTTCTGTTAAGAGAGATTTGTAGCTCTAGCTGACTAAACTGTCCTTTGTGAGTTTTTGCATGCAACCAGGATAGAGGTGGGAGCAGATAGAAAAGTGCATATATAATAACTTGCATTTTTGTTGAAGTGATTGAAAACAATCATGCCTTAACCTTGGCCCAGCATATACACAGATCTTATTCAACATTTTCCAGAAAGAAAAGAGAACGGATTTTAACCCTTATTTTTCATGTTGGGGCACTACCTTTGAGAGATCAACTTCCTCATTCTTACACACACACACACACACACACACACACACACACACACACCCTGGCCTGGCTGGCCCCCAAAGTTCTAGACACCTTATGAGGAAGCCTGTTGTCTCAAGATTCAACTCTCAATTGACAGGTTCTGGAGGTTTGCAGTAGCAACTGGATTCGACTTTTAGACATAATGAAGTTTTACTCTCACTTAATTTATGTAATAAAGTGAGTATATCTAAGAATCCAAAAGGTAACAGATCTGCCCTTTTAGCCAGATTTCTTAGGAATTTCTAAAAACACGTGCAAATCCCCAAAGGAATCTTCCAGCTAATTTTAGGGCATATTTGTCCAAGGTCACTAAAAAGGCTGGAGTGTCTGAGTTGAATTTCGAGGTGTTTTGTGATTTGGTACTCCTATTCTATTCCAAGTGACTGGAATAGAACATTTAATTCTCCATTCACTTGGAGTGCCCACCTCATTCCCATAGTGACCTTCAGCCACCCCCTACACACACATACACACACACACACACACACACACACACACACACACACAGTTTCAGACACACATCCTCTCAAACTTGAGTGGGATGGTAATGGCCTTAGAAGAGTTAAGTCCTTTCTATGTTTATTGATCTGTAATGGGGATAAAAAAAGTATCTCTTTCCAGAGGTGTTATGACACCAGATGAAATAATACAAGTAAGGAGGCTGGAAAGTACCTAGCACATAGTAAGATTCAAGAGGTGTCAGCTTTTACCACCACCATCGTCATCACTATGTTGAGCTAGAGGCAAATGTTTACAAGAAAGCAGTCTGTATAATGCAACATACTGTCTTGGGATGAGTGTTATTGGTGTATTGGTAGATATGCCTCGCACACAAGCTTTGGGCTGACTGATGCCTGATCATCTTTCTTCATGAATGCCTTTCCCTCGAACTTTCCAGAATAGCATCAGAAAAACATGCTTACAGTTTACCAGTGGGACTTCCAGATTATTCAGATGTGAACCCTTTTGGGGGGGACTAGACTATCAATGAAATCGATTTCCATTATGGCAAAAATAAAACTCTATCTAGAAACTTGAGCCTTTCTTGAGGCTCACAGTGTCCCACCCTCCTGCAAAGTAGGGAACAAAGAACGTTATACGCGAATGAACCTGGAGAGAGGGATGGGGAGTATGTCAAGGGATTCACAATTAGGATCCAATTTCAAATTCTAGTGGCAGATACCACTGATACTTGAAAAGAAAAGAAAAAGAAAAGCCAGAAGGATTCTAGTGCATCTATCTGCATTTAAATTGTTTGCCTGTTAAGATTAAGAGTGCCTGCTGATGCTCAATATTCGATTATTTTTTTTCAAAAACTAGTTAGATTTGCAGTCCCACCAGTACTGCTTTATACTGGGTTTTTCCAGATTGCTCTCCCTGTGAATGATGACCATTGAGCATAGCGTGCAAAATCCAGGGAGCGCTGGCACCTATTAGAGCACAGACACATGAAGAGACATGGGAGAAACTCTCTGGCAGACCATGGCCAACTCTTTGTTTTTAGATGGAAGATCTCCAGTGCCACTTTCAAGATAGGAATATCCAGGTCAAGTTCGGCTTCTACCCCAGTTGGTGCCCCTTTTGAATTCTGCAGTTGAGTTTTGGCTCAGCCTTTAGATGAGTAATAAAGAGTAAGCCCTAGAAGGAGTTGAAGCCATGGAGAGGTGGGTGGCTTTAGGAATAATTTTCTCACCTTATCCTAAAAACTGTGCATCTCGTCATATTATCAGTACTGCCATGATAAAATCCTATTTACCTTTGACTCTTCATAAAGGAGAACCAAGTGGCCAAAGATGTGATCTCTCTGGATGCTAGCATAAAACTATAGATGTTCTATAGATGGTGATTTTTACCTTCTTTCTAAGGGAGGAGGAAGTGGAGGCAGGGAAGATAGTGGGGGAGAACATTTACTCTTTATGCTATGATTGTTTAGAGATTTTTGTCTTTCTTAATGGCCACAGGAAGAATTGAAAGGGCACACCATCAGTTGGTGGTATGTACCAGGAGGTAGGTTGATGTGCAAATGAGTAGCTTCTGTTTAGAGAAGAAGCTCTTTGCCAGGCAGTTAGAAGAACTTGAAATTCCCTCTTCAAGGAGAAATCTTCCCAACCTTGTTTTTCCATGAGCAATGTTTCAGTCCAGAGATCCCAAGAAAACTGAGAGGATGTAGGAAAGAGAAACATCAGTCACACCTTTCTGTGGAGGCCCAATGCTGTCATCTCCTGAAGTATTTTGAAGTAACCATTGGAAGTGATACACGCTTTATCTTTCAAAGCCATCCCCACTTGCACAGACTGGGGTATGGCTGTGTGAACAGTGCAAAAGGCTATCCCCTAGATGCCTTCAGAGCAGGATTATTTCATATGTTTTGAAGAGAGATAGTGCCAGTTGCCACGATAGCATTAACCAAGGATAACAGAGAACAAAGCTTTTAAACTTAGAAGAAAGAAATCTTTCAGAGAGGGAAGAATGTTTCTGACACAGAAACCCAGAGGGCAGGTTGGAAGTACACAAAGAATCTGAAATGTGTTTTCTTTAGGTTCTCCCATCTTTGTTTGTAGGCCGAAGTAACCCTTTGGCAAGGGAGATTTTTTTTTTCCAATTGGGCCTCTACATTATTTATTTTGCAATTAATAGTGACCACAAATTTTCTAAAAAGCCGCCCTTGGCAGAACAACAATGGCAATAACAACAGAATCCTTTGCATCTGAACTTACTTCTTTGGATGAAAACCAGATTAAAATGACACAGTTGCTAATAGAATGTGGAAATAACCCAGGAGGTGATGTGGGTGGTGTATCAGTAGAGGTGCTTGGTGGTTAAGAGGAAAAAACACACTCCTGTTACCTGAAGATGAAAAAGGGAATATATTCAAAGGATGTTTGGTTTCCCGGAATTAGCCAGAGGCTGGAGGGGTTCAACCTTGTAAACGAGGCAGAGGCCAGAGCAGCTCCAGATGGCCTAGAAAGCTTGCAGCAGAAACAGCCTGGCCACCATATCACTGCTGCTGCCTGCCCCTGGGCAGTCCCCACCACCACCGTTAGACATCGTCACAAACATGGCACCAATGGTCCATCTGCGCTCTCTTGACCTCACTTGCCCCAGGATTGTAGGCTCAGGTGGAACATTTGGTTGACGGAGCCTGCGTATCACGTGTTCCACTAAGACCTTTTTCAACAGGAATTCCCCCCAGAAGAGGCAGGTAGACTGGGTGCTGGATAACTCCTTAAAAGGGCATTTGTTGACCATGGGTGTGTGGTTAAAATTACTTCGCTAATTCCTAACATTGAACACGGAAGATAGAAGGCTGAAAGAGAAAAGCATCCTAGCCTATGACTGGAGGGTGGAGCTTTCTCATACTAACACACTGTTCGTAATTGTACTTTAAAAAATGAATTTTATTCCGGAGAAATAAAGAATTAAATCGGTCAGGATAACCCCGAGCTGACGTAAATAAATCAGGAAGGTTGACCATCATACCTACTGCCTTCCTACTTTTTCACCTAGATCAGCATGGTCAAGTAGCACTTTCTGCAGTGATGGAAAAATGACTGTCAGGCACTTGAAATACAGCTACTGCAACTGGGAAACTGAGTTGTTAATTTTATTTAATGTCACCTAGTTTAAACTTAAAACCGAACAGCCACATAGAGCTAGCAAATACTGTACCTTATGAAAAATCACAGGTTCATCGTATAGAACCGGAGGGAATATTTGAGATTCCTATAGATCATTAAAAGTTTGCTATTTCTAATGTAAAGTATGTTGGCTACAAGATGGTGAGGTTTCCACCTGGCAAGAGGGGAGGATATAAAGACTGTCGTTCTAGGTGGTAAGATAAAAGATAATCAGCATCACAAGGAATTCATGTTGAGAAGGGACCACAGATTAGCACCAGCATGTGTGGTTTCTCTTGGTAGTATTTCATTTGAAGAGGAGATAGAAGGACGATGGGCTATGATCTTAGAAAAGGAGTATTCAACTCAATTCACAAACCAGAACGCTGGGATGGGGACAGTGAACAAGGCATATGGCTCTCAAACCTGGACCACATGAAGTATAAGAGGAATAATAAGATGATAGCTTTGGAAAACTGCTATTAAATATTTGGTTATCAAGAGTTACTAAAATATTCCTTTGAGTTTCCATAATATACTCGAAGATCCTTTTATTTAAAAAGAAACAAAACAGGAAGCCTGCGCTTTTCTGAAGCTTCTCTTCTTTTGCTCTTTCTAATTAGAGCTATGCCTTGAATATTTTTTTTTAATTTTTTTTTCAACGTTTATTTATTTTTGGGACAGAGAGAGACAGAGCATGAACGGGGGAGGGGCAGAGAGAGAGGGAGACACAGAATCGGAAACAGGCTCCAGGCTCCGAGCCATCAGCCCAGAGCCCGACGCGGGGCTCCAACTCGCGGACCGCGAGATCGTGACCTGGCTGAAGTCGGACGCTTAACCGACTGCGCCACCCAGGCGCCCCTGCCTTGAATATTTTTGATGTACCAGTAAAGTATTTGTGCTTTGGGAGTCTAAATGGAACACTATCACCAGTGCCAGCCCCTGGAGGGAAAGGGACTGGTTTTCGGTAGGTGTGCAGAAAGCCCCCAGTGCTTTCCTGGAAGGCGTGGATTATAAGGATGCCTTCCCGTATGTGGCCAAAGGTGAACGATACACAAAGCAGTGGATTGAAGTTCCTGTGATTCCTGGCTACCAGCAAGATTTCCCCAAGAAAGGAAGCCCCCAAAATGCCTTCCTTCAAACTAAGATAGGGGTTTGTAAACCACAGCCCTTGGGCCAAGTTCAGCCTGCCATCTGTGTTCATGACGGCTCATGAGCTAAAAATAGTATTTATTCTTTTAAGTGACTCGAAAAATTAAAAGAGGAATGACATTTGATAACATGTAAACATTTACATGAAATTCAAACTTCAGCATCTACAAATAAAGTTTTATTGGGAATACAGCTCTGCCCAGCCACTGACCTATTATCTATTGCTACAACGTAGAGGAGTCACAGTAGAGACAGAATGGCCATATTGGTGGCAAAGATTGCACTTTACAGAAAAAGTTTGCCAACCTCTGACACATGGTCCAAAGTATGGGTGATCGGCTAAGCTAGCAGAGAGTATTCAACCCACTTGGCATTTTTTGACTTGGAACCGAGAAGGATAGTGTTGCCTTTTCATTCAAGACTTTTCCCCCACCCTCGTCCCAGTAAACTATAACTTTTTTGAGCAAGAGACCATGAGCTATCTTCTCTTGTATCTTCTGTAGTGCCATACAAGTAAATAGGAGGTAATCAATAGTTATTTATTGAATGAGTGGGTAGATAGATAAATAGGAAGATAGATAGATAGATAGATAGATAGATAGATAGATAGATAGATAGATGCTAGATAGAGTATAGAGTTTTGGAACAAATTATTTACCTTTGCTTTATTGCCATATATAAATATCAGAATTGTAATAGTCTCTACGCAATGAGCTGACTAGCCAGCTGATTACCAGAAAACAGGACAATACCAAGAACTGTGAAGTGGAACAGAAGTTCTGCTAATTGAAAACCATTCCCTTTTAAAACGTGTTGATTAATGCCTATGTCCCACAAACTGTGCAAAGCCGGTATGTAACTTTCTTGGGCTCCCATTTGAGTTGAGTTGTGTACATACTAATTGTCTCCAATATTTGTTTATGGTGATTGTACTTGGTACTAAAATGCAAAATCCAATGAAATACTAGAAAAATTCTATGACCAGAATAAAGTGGGGGGCAAGTAAAATTTGTTAAATACCTTCTGTTAGCCAGGTGCTGACTTGGGCATTTCACATACACCTACCTAGAAACCCAGTTTCTCTGGGGCAAGGTTTTCTGTTGTACACATTCTTTGTAAATTGTATCCACTTGCAGCCACTGAGTGGGACCATAGCCCAGCTGATCCGCTTGTTTTTTTTCTGTCTTCTTAAGGAGTATTGATTGCCTTGGTCAAATCCATTGTGTGGCCATTTCCATTTACACATCATTTAGCTGCCTGAACTGATTGCTTCTGCCAGGCCACAATTACGCTGTTTCAATCATGTAGATCCAGGTTGTCTCAAACCCTCCAAGTGGAACGCTGAAACATCAGAACACCAGGCTCTGAAGAATTAGTTTAGCATATTTTTTCCATAGGAAATTAACGTTAAGATTAGTAGGAAACAAATCATCAGAAGGTTATGTTGTTCAATAACACAAAGTAAATCAGAAATTTCTGGAGCACATATTCCTTCGTAACAAGGAAAAAGAATATCCAAACGAAGTGTGCATTCACCTAGACTGGAAGACACCTTTGGTAGCAGATGGCTCTTTAGATCTCAAATTCAATTATCTTTTTGGAAAAAGAGAAAACGAATGGTGATTTTAATCACCTTTGATTATTGGATGTTGGCATATTGGACTGAAGTTTTCTGACGTGTTTACTGCATTCCCATAAAGATGGCAAGGGTTTGTGGCCTGGAAAACAAAGTACCATGCTGAATGGGAACAAAACCCCTTTTGCAGGTTATTTTCAGTCGTGGCAGTAATCCAGAGCTGGCAGCGGTGGTAAAAGGGAGAATGAGAATATAAAGACAGCTCATGGCTGGAGGATACGATTTTGCTTTGGCCATTTTTTTGTCAAAATTTTTAATTAGTAGGAAAAGCAGGTTTACACCTCCTGGCAAATGAACCTGTAAAACAAATATATGGTTTCACAAATATACTTCAGCATGGGCCAGGTAAATTTTATTTGAAAATCACAGTAGTGACTAGAGGCTGTCTTAGAATACTACCGTTGCTGTCTTTTTAGAATGTGGTGAAGGCTACGCTAAAAATAACACAAAGGGCTCTAACTGCATTCTTGAGGGAAGGGGCAAATGGAGAGAAAGAGTGTTTCTCAGTGCATACATTCAAAAAGTGGCCTCTGGAGATGCTTTATTAACGTTGTCACAGGGTATGTGTGGCAATATATAGAACAAGCCCCAAATGAACTTGAAACACGGGTTTAGGAAGACTTCTGGGCCTTTCTATTTCTGTTCCAACTTTTTTCCGGTCCTGTTTCATCCACCAGGCACTGGGTACCAACCTGTGCCAGACCTAACATTTTGCTTAACTTTCTTTCCTGCCATCCAAACTATTCAAGGTGCTGTTTGCATTATGAACTCCACAGGTTATATTTTGAGCCAGAATCCATTCTTTCTTTATCAGAAGTGCTACGCCTACTTCTTGTGTTTTCACTCTTCTTTTGTAAGCTAACTGTTCTGTGTCATATGACAGGGAAAGCACTAGAGGGGATCATAAGAGCTGACTATCATGTCTGGCTGTGCTGCTTTATACAGACATACCTCAGAGATATGGCGGGTTTGGTTCCAGACCACCACAGTGAAGTGAATATTGAAATGAACTGAGTCAGGGGCTCCTGGGTGGCTCAGTCAGTTAAGCATCTGACTCGATATTGGCTCAGGGTGTGATCTTGTGGTCGTGAGATCGAGCCCCACATTGGGGCTCCATGCTGAGTGTGAGGCCTGCTTAGAATTCTCTCTCTCCCTCTTCTCTCTGCCCCCCCCCACTCACGCTCTGTCTCTCTCTCTCTGTCAAAAATAAACATTAAAAAAAATTAAAAATAAATAAATAAAAATTTAAAAAGCTGTATCTGTAGAGAACAATAAAGAGAAACATAATAAAATGAGGTATGCCCATGTCTGTCTGAGCCTCAACTCCTCATTTGTAAAATAGAATCAATAACATTTAACTTACTTGCTTTTTGTGGTTAAAGTAAAAGGCATTCACATTATTATTAGGCAGAATGGTAAAAATCACCAAACTATGTATGTTGGCTGTGGAGTAATCGCTCACTCCCAAAATAATTCATCGACAAGTTTGTCTTAAAGGTAAATGTATACAGCAAACCATATTTCAAATTTGATATTAATTTCTCATACCTAGTAAGTAACAACTTGTTAATATCACTCATGGCTGTTACAGCTAGAACAACTGGATGGCATTTCATAATTTGTAATTCTGCTCCTTGAAAGTCCCCATTTTCCAATTGCTTTAAAGCTATAATGGAAATGTTTTCACATTATGGCTTTAAAGAAATTTATTCTAGTAATCTAAACTCTTGGTGGTCCTAATTTTATCAATGTCAGACATATATATGACCTTCTAGAACGCAGATAGGGAAGGGAGATGATCATTCAGGGGTCTAGTCAAGATGGCACTGTGTTGAGGGAGGTGGCAGAGTGAAAAGAGACTGAATTCTGTCTCCTATACTTTTTGTGTCGTCCCTCTATGTTCTTGGAGTCTGAATTTCCCCATCTATAAAATGGGAATAATAATATCTTGTAGTCATGTTGTAAGGGTTGGAGAAAATGCACGCAAGCAGCTTTGTACACAGCTCAGATGCTCAATAAACTTTTATGACATAACTATCGCCTGCCCCCATCCATCTGGCAATGAACTCTCTTAGGCTTAGGTGCCCCCCCCCCCCCGGCGAAGGGGATGATCGTAATGGACTACTGTGACACCCCCCAAGTATATAGTTTCACTGCAGGCTGTCATGTAAATACAGGGAAGATCTGATTTAATAAATGATTGGTGTTCAGCCGCCTTTGCACACGTGCCCAAAAAGCGAAAAACGTGGTGATGGACATTCCAAATTCAATCTTGTTTCTACTATCTATGAAAATCCTTTCCAGCGAGACTTGGTACGGCATTGAGCCCTGTACCCCCAGACAGGAGTGAAACAAAAATTAGGAAGCAACTAAAATTAGAAAGAAACTAAAATTAGGAAAATAAGTAACCCAATGTGTTTCATTTGGCAGGGAGCTGGGGTAAATTACCTTGGATGATTTCCATGCAAAATGTTGACATGGACCAGAAAATATTTCTTGTAATCAAAAGATGTGAAGTTACCACTTTAATAGCAACTTTGATTCTGGAAGAGCCACCCATAAATAATAAAATTAGAGTGACCATTTGAAAAGTAGAAGTGGGCGTTTTCACTAAACTTCTATGAACATGTTCTGTTTTCCCCTTCGAGGCACTTTGGGCCGACGGGATTTTTGAGGTGCTGGAGATTTTCTCGGGAACAGAAGTAATTCTGTAACTTGTCAATGTGTTGACACGGCGTGCCCTTTCAGATTTCCAGCGTGAAGGCAACTAGTGTTTGATTGAGGCTGACTGAATGTGGGTGAAAATATTCACTATACATTTATTTTATTTCTTTAGAAGTAGCTATTTCCATGATAGCCATTTCCTGATTCACACTTTGGGAAAATGGGAGTTTTCCATTCATCCAGGAGAACACGATAGACATCCCTTACATTACTTGCCAGCCAGGTACAAAGATGTTTTTCCGTAACAACTATCTGTGAATGGATCTGTGAGCCGTTCAAAAGACTCTTTTCAGGATCCAGGGAACATTAGGTTCAAGCACAAACCCCACCACCCCAGGGATGTGACGAAGCAGTGGTGGGTTGGCAAACCACTTGCTGCAGGGGAAAGTCCTGATCTGTAGGATTTACCGATCTTCGCGCTCCCACCATGGTCCATTTCTGCCTCCCAACCGTTTAAGGACCGTTACGGGGTTCCTGAATATTTAGCAGTTGGCTCTCACAAATCTGGTGCAACAGGCTTTAACACACCACAGCCTTTAGAGTGAGTTTTTAAATCTCAAGTCCTGACCTTGGGAGTTTCTTTTGGCTCCACGGGCATGTTAATGAGACTGACAGGTGCCTGTCACTTGAGGCTGCATATAGGAGCGTGTGGCTTTTTCCCATTCACTTGCCTTTAGTGCGTCGTTTAAAGCTTTCATTTCCAGTAGCCAATACGCTTTACACCTGTGGAATTTCCAACACAGCAGACCTCTAAGGAACACATTGATTTATACGAATAAAAGATTCTCTCTATCCAAACAGTTAAAAATCTAAGATACGCTATAGTGCGTACTCCCTCAGCAATTAGCCAAGGCTTGCTGCTTACAGGAGTCGATGTGACTCACTCACTTCTGGTTCTCAGCTTGCTGTGGAGTTTTGCTGACACTGCTCTAGGAGCCCGGGCTTCTAACTACTGCTTGTCAGTGGCTGGCGGAGTGATTGGATTCCTTTATGTATGTAATACAGTAAAGCGCTCTGAGGCTTGCAAATGGCACTGTTTAAATCAATACATAATGATTTATTACATATTGTGGAGCACTTATAAATATATTATGAATCCCCAGAGCACAACAGCATCATAGGCTAGTAGTGGGAGGCAAGGGTGGGAGCACTCCATGTGGTGTTTTCTGCTACTGAGATGACGCGTGACCCTGGATAATTCATTTGCCTTTGCGGAACTCTGTTTTTTGTGTTTGGAGAATAAGGTCACCAGGGATGAGCTTGCAAATGGTTTAGAGGCATGGGGTGCCATATGGGCAATATTTTTACAAACTAAAGAAGTACTGTATTTTAATATCTCCTACCTAACCAAGCGTCACGGTGGAAACCAACGGGGCCTCCTGGCTGAAAAGCGAGAGTTTCAAAAGTACACATGCATGTAGCAAAAGTATACAGACAGGCATAGAAATGATAATCCCCCAATTCAAGACACCGTGATCCCTATAGCTGGTGGAGGGGGAGTGACTAAGACCCAGAGGGGGTTACTGGTGAACATCTATCTGTAATATTTTATTTCTTAGTTTCAGTGGGGGCTACTTAGGTTTTAATTGTATTACTCTTTCAATTTTTGCCTGCCTTTAAAGTTACACCAAAAAGTCTTTCAATAAAATGAAATTTAAAATGCTTCTGTTAGTCATGATACCCGTGAGTTTAGCTTTCATAATGGCGTCGTATTTGCAAATGAATGAACGGAAGGTTTTGCCTGTGTCCTTGATTTACCCCACAATGCAATTTGGGATGGTCAGTGTCCTGAGTCAACTGAGCTGTGTGGAAAGAGTTTAACAGGAATAACAGCCGGGGTTTAATTAATCCCCGTCAAGGCCAACAGTTCACTAACACATTATAAAACTTTTTTTTTTTAATGGAGGAAACTGAGCCTATTGAATAATATTTCTATTGATTAAAAGAAAAAAATGGAGGTATATTTAGGTACTTTTCTAAAATTCAGCCCAGCTGTGCTCCTCTGTGGCTCAGTCATATAAAAATATCATGACAATAACAGTGAGGCATTATCAACAAGAACTGAACTCTAATTAGACACAAATTTATCTTTTTAAGGTAGTTCAACTGAAATTAAAAAAAATGATGATGCTGAGGTTCGTTGAGGAGACTCTTACTGAGATACTCTGCCTAAAACAACTAAATCGATACAGCATTTCTCAGTCCCAGAGTCAGTATGGTGGAGCTTAGGCTCTTGAGTGATACCACTGCATGCAACCTTCCAAAAAAAAATCACTCTCATGTATTTGCACCTAATAACTACTTCCTTTGCTATAAAAAAGGCAATATTCGGAGTTAAAATCAAATGATGTTCACAGCAGCATGGTGTATAAACAATCCAAATTTTGTAAAATGGGGCACATCAATGTGCCAAACAGGCTAACTGGGCACAGTCTTGGATTTGTACTGCATACATATACCGTCAGTGGTTGTTGGTACGATCGCCAGGACTCATCCTGGAAGAAAGGATTGTGGAGTGAAGAAACAGACGAGACCTTCCGAAGAAAGTACATCTCTGCTCAGTCACACTTTCACTCATGCTAGAAACTGACCAGCATTTTATTCCAGGGCACTTTGTTCTTAATGTGTTCCTCCTTGATTATAAGAAGCCAGGTTTGTATCCAAGAAGATTTTAACTCTTTCAGTATCTTCATTTTTTTGAAAAATGTTGCAAGACAGCCAGATCGTAAGACAACACATGAGACTATTTATTGTGGAAAGAAGAAAAATAGGGGAAAAGGAGCTTTTCAAGAGAATTGTAAACAATGGGATGCATGGAATATGTTTCTATGCAGATATGATCCCAAGCACACATAATCCCTTCTGAAAATACACCTGCCCCATCTGTAAGGCACCAGCCCCATTACCCACACCTGCCATACTCACAAAGGGTCTTAAGCATATGGTGGATGTTTTGTAAAAAAGTTTTTCGTGCCATGCATTAGAGAAGTAGGTAACCAATTCAAAGTTTGAAGGGGATGTCTCTGGACAATTGGTTTCTAAATATAACCTGTCAGGTCAAGAGGAATTCAGGAATGAAGCCAGAGCCTGCTTTGACAACTCTGTCTGGTGGCATTAGTGCTGCATTGAATCCCCTTTGTCTCTGCAATTCTACTCCTCACCAACCCCCTCCCCACCCCTTGGCTTACAATTAAAAAAAAAATTGTTCCAAAGCTCTCTATTCTAGTCATTGTGTCTCCTTTGTAAAGTGGTGGAACCAATCAGCTATCCTAAGCCAGCTGCTTAGATATATGCCGGCATGGCTCATTAGAGTGCAGTCATAAACTCATTCATAGAAATATTCTGAAGGATGTTTTTATTGCTTTATTGTGTGTATAAATCTCTTTGTTTGCACACAGAGAACACTGATTGAACAAAATGATGAACTGCTGGGTTCCATTTCTTGTCTGCTCACTGAGCAGGCACATTATAGTCTATCTTATGTTACTCTTGCGTAAACAGTATATTAGTGACTGTGAGCATCATTTACTCCACACCTTTGTCCTCCTTAATGCAGAGCATGCAGTATAAATAAATGCACTGATGAGGGTGGAGCATGGCTTGCACACCAGGGATAATTACGGGTCCAGACAAATGATAGGATGAGTTGTTAATTGCTTTTGGGGGCCATTTCTCCCGTGCATGCCCCAGACTTTTGTTTTCCAAAGAATGAGGGTAAAATTTCCAAAGCCAAGGAGTAAAATTCATTTCGACCAACTCTGTGGTTGTGTGAACCCAGAAAGAAACAACATTATTGGTCAAGACGATAGCTCCTATCTACCTGTGCCTGTGAACCCACTTGGATGTTTATTTTGTTTTGAAGACTTGTTAGATTGACTTTGGTTTGCAATTTCACACAGGCTAGAGATGCTTAACACTGGTGGAGGAGGCAAGAGTTTCTGTTCTGTGCGTACAGCAATTATCTTCCTTGCAAGAGAAGTCAGTCCTTACAGCTGCACTGGGGAGCTCAGGCATCCTTGAACAAAGCACGTCTGCACTCTTGCACACAGAAACGTGAGAGACACTATCAAATAGACAGCTCGCTGAGGTCTGGCCAAGTAGCCCACCAGCAGCTCATGGAGTTCCCAGGAGGATGCAGCCTGGCTTTCTCAGACTCCAAGCTGATTAAAGTCAGGGGTGATGGGAAGGCTATGTTGAGTCTCCAGTTTGGGGAGGGGGATAAGAAAAGGGCTGACAGCTGCGGCACAACTGGAAACAAACACTGGTAGAGATAACAGCCTCCTGTCGTAGGAAAAAAAAACCCCACGCGGCACTGAGATATGCTATAGACCATTTGCAGTAAATGAATGCTTTCTCTATAGTCCTCTATTGACTGGCTCTCTAAGCTTTAAGTCACTGAACTAAATATAATACACAGGTCATAATTTATAATAAGTCTTCATGTTGAGGGACCTCCAAATCAAGAATGAACATTTGATTTGGTTGTCTGCCTCGGAACACTGACCTACTGACTCACTGCTTTCACAAATGAGCAAGAAGGTCAATGTTTTAAACAATCTCCTCAATAAGTATACTGGGCAGGCGGGATTTTTCCTGTTTATTAGACACGCATGAGGAAAGCCGTTGCAGGCAATTATTTAGTATCTGGAAAGTCCCCTTAGCAGCTGGAGTCAGTTCCTGTGGCACTTCAGAAGATGGAAATGGTGTTCAGAGTTAAATGCCTGATAGGATGTTGGATATTTTAAGCCAAGGAGGGTAAACTGGGCTCCAACAGAGGCAACAAGGCACTGTTTCCACTAAGGAGGAAGTTTAAGGTGTCAGCTGCAAAATGCTTTTCCTAAACCCATTTCTGAAGCTGCTTTATTCTTCTTTCAGTATGCTGTGATGCTGTCCTATAGCCAGATATGACTTGCATGCAAAGAGCCTAAAGCCTTGGACCAACATTTTATTGTTGATCCTGTGGTATCCTTTGGCAGAAAGAGCTACAAAGCAACTTATAAATACACAGCATTTTGTGACAGCAAATCCTGCAGTTCTTTTTAGTTTTTAGCCTGCCTCCTGATTTACACACATAAGAAATCTATTTCCATATGGATCAGATAAAATTGAATTAAATTTCATTATAATTTTGATACCTCTAGTAAACGTTTAAAATGAAAAAAAATGAAATACATATACATGGTTCAAGATGACAAAACAAGTGCATATAAGCTGCCTCCCTTGAAATTATCTATCTTTTATATATATATATATATATATATATATATATATATATAAAATGAAACTCATATATATGAATAAAACTATAATACCACTGAGAAATGACAAAGTGCACCATCACTGGATCCAAAATTTTGAGGATTTTCTAGAAGATGTTATCAGCACAGAGGAGAAAAAGTAGAGAAAACTGCTGCCCAAGACACCAGGAGCAAATAGGTTTTTCCCCAGGTCCCTCAGCCCTGCTCCAAACTTTAAGTCAGTAATTCCAAAGAGCAGGAATGGCATTAGAACAAAAGAACTGCATTCAAATAAATTGATTTTACTGGGACTCTTCCTTCTCCCCTGTCAATAATGTTTATCCTTTGTGCACCTGGTTGGCTCAGTTGGTTAGGTGTCTGACTTCGGCTCAGGTCATCATCTCATGGTTTGTGAGTTCAAGCCCTGTGTTAGGCTCTCTGCTGTCAGCACAGAGCCTGGAGCCTGCTTAGGATTCTGTGTCTCCCTCTCTCTCTCTTCCCCTGCCCTGCTTACACTGTGTCTTTGTCTCTCAAAAGTGAATAAACATTTTTTAAAAAAATTTTTAATAAAAAATAATGTTTATCCTTATGCTAATGTCAAGACTATGTTATGTATAGAATAACATAGCTATTGTGGCTTATAGCTTATCAATAAAAGTTAAAAGAAAATTTTGTAAGCTTTTAAAGGAAGGAAAAAAGGCCCTCCTTACCAATAAAAGAATAGGATTCAGAATGGCCTCAAACTACTCATCAGAAACATTAGTTACTAGAAAACAAGTACAGTTGTAAAAAAAAAAAAAAAAAAAAGGGAAATTTACTTTGAACCTAGAATTCTATACCCAGCCAAACTATCATTTATTCATTCAACAATTTTTTGAGCATCTACTATGTGTTAGATATTCTGTTATTCACAAGAGATATAATGGTGAGAAATACCAGAGTTAGTCCTTGTCCTGCTGGAGTTGCTAATCTTATTGGGGGAAATAGAGATAAATAATTACTCAAACAAATGCATAATTGCAACAGATATAAGTTCCACCATCTAGTACTGCCCACACTGACTTGGAGAAAAAAATACTATTCTATTAAAAATTGAGAAATCATGCCATAAAATGCCTGGATAGTTTTGTTTAACCAAATGTTTCCTAAACTTACTTAAATGTGGAATTATGTCTCCTCCTCCTTTTCTACTCCCTACCGCTTCTTCTTCCCATTTGTATTCTTAAATTAATATTCTGTGGAACCAGTGTTCCCCCAAAACACATCGTGAGAAATGCTGGATTCCAGAGGAAAAAGCCATTCTTCTTGGCACTACCTACAAAGCTTTTTCACAATCTGACCTCAGCTTACTTTCCTCCCTTTCTCTGTCTCCACAAACCTTGCCCTTAGCCATTCTCCATTACTTTCCAGGCCCTGAACATGCCAACCACTCTGGCAGCAACTTGCCTTCTTGTGTGCTGTTTTCTCTGTGTGAATGTTTTTCAACACTCATTCATCCAGCACCAATTGAACTCTTGCTATAGGCTGAACCACGTGTATGGGAGGGGTGCTGCTGGGGTGTGAAAGATGAAAACATGGCTCTTCCTTCAAGGGTCTGATATCTCCTGCTTCTGCTGTGTTTCTCTCTGGCTTCCAAACCCCAGTTCAAATGTTTCCTTCTCAGTAAAGCCTTCTTCAATTGCGTCATTCCTCCTCATCCTCCATTCCCAGTGGCCAATCTCCTGACACATCCTACTGTGGTCCCATAGCATTTATTATACCATAATTGTTAATGACTTATTTGTATAATTTTTGCTGGATGCTCAATGTTTTTTGAATGAATATACTAATGGGGATAAAGATTGTCCCATACCTATTGTCCTTTCTTTACCACCCAGCCCCCCAGCTTCCATGGAACCCAGTCTCTATGTCACTGGAACTGCCTCTCCCTCTTTCTGCGTGAAAGTAAAAGTTTCTCAAGTCATTATCTCTTCTCTCTTGGCTATTTGCATATCTGCCAGCATAAATTACTTGCTAGGTTTAGAGAGACCTAACTTCATAAATAAAACTCCCTGTCTTTATTGAAAGAGACACAAAATTCATTAAAGCTTTGGTTTATTCCGAATGTTATTTTTCTAAGTAAGCAACAGTTGATTGGTTTTTCAACTTCCTCCTGATTCTTTCTAGCTTCAAAGCACACTCATTCACCTGTCCTTGTAGTGAGGATCCTGTTTGGGTGACTACTCTTCCCTTGCATTTATACCAAGTTTGAAATGTAATACATTATTTTTAAGGGGAAGGTAATGAGGACTTAATATGAAAGTTGCAGGCAAATTGTAAGCATTTTAAATGGCTACTGCTTGTCCTGTAACAATAGGCACACACGCCAGCTGTGAAGGAAACTGACATGCTGTACTCGGGCAGAAACACCGCGTGATAGGGAAACACAGTTCTTTGTTTGGATCCATTTCCTATGAGTGCGTTTCATATTAGATCTGCGCATGCCAGCCCCCAGGGACAATGTGCTTGCCCCTTAGTGAACGGCAGGAAAATATGCTGCTCTTCCAGCTGCACAGACCTCCTGATCATCAAGAGAACATATTAAGATCATTACCAGGAACCAAAAGGGAGCAAACAGAAGAAAAGCTGGCTCCATCCTCTGATGATGGTCTAGTGAGTTGAAATGGTGCCTTACTGCTGTGGGTCAGTCACCAACCTTGACTGAAAAGGTGAGAGAAGAAAAGAAAAGAAAAGGAAAAAAAAAAAGAGCAACAACAAAAAGACAGCCTAAGATGGTTTGGACACGATATTCAAGGGACCTGGCCTTTTATGAGGCAGAGACCTCCTGAGTGCCTAAAAATCTCTACTGGTGAGTAACTTCACCAGGTGGCTTTGCCACAGCTCAGTATTTTATGCCACCGAGAGGAGTTCCAAACACAATGTGGGTTAAGTGCGCTCTCGTGCTTGCCTCAGCAGGAAATGGCGGTGGTTAAACTTGGCCCGCTGAAGCCTGGGCTGCCCAGGGTTGTTGATTTTTGCTCCCCACAGCAAGTCTTTGGGGGCCAAACCATAAAGCTGACTTGTCATCTCGCTCTGAAGTTTGATTTAAACACTTACCTGCAAACGATGACCCTGCACGCGCACAGGCGCACAGCACACGCTCACACACAAGCACACGTGCACGGCACAACAGGGTGGATGGGCTGACCGGTGAATGTGCTGTGAGAGGTACAAGGGAACTTATCTGGAGCCTTCTGCCCTGGGCAAGCTCTGTCTCTGTTTCCCTCAAGGAAGATAAGAAGGGATGAGAGAGCCTTTGGTTTATGTGTTAGCCCCTGTCTGCCTATTTTGCCTATCGGGTTTACTATTTAATTCTCATTGACAGATGTGGAGGCGGATATAGGTGAAGCCTCAATATCATTGAAAGATCACCATTTCCTCTACTATGGAATATTCCACTGCTCATGTGTGTCAATATGGGGGGGGGATATGATACTACCTGGAGAAATATGTCTCCCCTTGTGTGTGAAGCCTGAAGGAGTCTCCCCAAGGCAAGATGGGACCATAAACCTGTGGTTTAAAATTCCATTTTTATATTTTCCGGATGAAACTATCTCTAGTTTCTAGACTGAGCTGTCAGAGACGGAAAGCTTATTCTCACGTGGTGATTTGATTTCTCTCCCGCATATGTGTTTGTATGTGTATTCATTTATTCTTTTCTCTTCTCTCATTTGCTCACAATAAATGTGTTCTTCTACACCTTGTCTTATATTCTTTCATGTACTTTAATAATACTGCTATTTCATTGAGGGCTTGGTAATTACTGTTCCTTCCCAAGTGCAGGCTAAAATCTTTTGGGGGAAGAATGTTTACAGTGCTTCTCAAAGTTAGCCTGCAGAAGAATTACCTGGAAGGCAATTACACAGATTCCTGGTCCCCACCCTCAGAGGTTTTGATTTGCACGTCTGGAGTGGGGCCCAAGAATTTACATTTCTAACAAGTTCCCAGGTGATGCTGATGCTGCTGGTCCCAGGACCTCAATTAAGAGCCGTACTGCCCTAGAAACCCATCATACAGGACTTTTCTGCTTACTTAGCTTCTACTATTTTTCCTCCCGAGAGCTCTCGAACTAGTCATGAAAAACAAGCTGAACTAGTCATCTTGTTGATAGAGGTGGAATTAACATTCTTGTCTCTGAGCTATGTATCAAATCAAGGACTATCGAGCTAATTCAACACTTCGAGTATGATTTGATATTTCAGATTCCAAATCTTTGCCAGTTTCAAATCGTTATAGGACTTTTACAATACGTTTTTGTCTATGGAAAGATGAAAAATATTACCAGTCATTTACTTTCTTCCTCCCTCCCTCCTTTCCTTCCTCCATCCCTCCCTCCCCTTTTCTTTTTCTTTCCTTCCTTCCTTCCTTTCTTCCTTCCTTCCTCTCTCCCTTCCTCTCTCCCTCCCTCCATCCCTGCCTCCTCCCATTTTCTTTTTCTTTCTTTCTTTCTTTCTTTCTTTCTTTCTTTCTTTCTTTCTTTCTTCCTTTCCTTCCTTCCTTCCTTCCTTCCTTCCTTCCTTCTTCCTTCCTTCCTTCCTTCCTTCCTTCCTTCCTTCCTTCCTTCCTTCCTTCCTTCCTTCCTCTGAGGGTGTGGGCTTGAGTAAATGAATTTTCCTATTTCATTCTTTTGATTCCTGTAGTGCCTGTCATTTTTCCATCACCCTTGTTCCCGTGTTCTTAGGGAAAGAGTGGCAATTGAGTTGAAAGGCTTGATACCTGTGTATTTAATGTTTTCCCCAATGAGATAATTGATGATTTTCCTGAATCTGGCTACAGAAAGCCATTTCAGCATGCAGTTTGTTTTTATGTCCCAAAGACTCACCAAGAGGCACCAAAGATTAGGGGAACAGAATTCTTATAGTCTTCATTAATGCTTTTCTGTGACAAAATGGACAGCTCTTTCAGGTGGATGGGTGAGGGGTGGGGATGATTAATACCATGGAGAGCAAAAAGGAAAGGAAAAGAGAGTTTTAGAGATAGTATATTCTCTCTAGAAGTCATAGAACATGTACAAATAATGAGAGTTCTGAAAGAGGGACAGACCTGGCTAAGTATTGTGTCAGGGAAGTCTGTGATCTCAGGCTATTAAATATTACCCAGCTCTTTCTGGCTGTCATAATTCAAAACTACAGTGACACCATGGTAGCTGCAAGTGGTAATCCTGCCTTTGCAGAAAAGACTGAGAAGAAGACAAAAGCTGGGAAAGATCAGAGAGCATAGTGGGTTGAGATAAAGAGGTTATCTCACTTTTCTATGAAGCTTCGTGAAATACTCAGCTTGACCTCTGCTGTTGGATAATGAATTTCAGGGAAGGAAAATGGGGGAGTGTGGAGGTAAGGGGGGTAGTGGGTGGAGGAGAATGGGGGCCAGTGGTCAACATTTCCTGGATCTCCTGGAGCCCAGCTAAAAGGACTGGGCAGAGTTGCATTAAACCTGATTGGGAAACTCTGCTTAATACATTAAAGAAACAACTTGCAGAAACATCTACCTCCCTTCCTTCCTCCCCCAAACAGTAATGAGTCCAAATTGCTAATAAAACATAAAAACTCAAAGATGTTGTGCATGGGCCATTTTTCTGAGCTGGTTATTTTTTATGTCAGTTTTCCCACAGCTGTGAGCATGCTATAACTATCAACTTACCAAATGCCCCAGTTTAAATGAAACTTAAAAAGAATGTATTTAGGAACTTTATAAAGAAGGTAGGGAGAAAAACAGACAGGCAAGCTCTATCAAAAAATTTTTTTTCTCTTTGTAAGTAAGAGGAATTGGGAAGGATATGGGGTGGGGAATGGCTTGAACTGATAAGTCTCAGCTACTAGCGGTTGAGATAAAAGATAGAAGATTTATTCTTCTCCTTGCAAAGCCATTATTCAAATTGCGTTCAGCCTGAATGGTGTCGGATATAGTCTCACACATGTTACTGTGTGATCCAACTTCTGAGGTTAACTTACCCAAGTAGAATTAAGGGGCAAGTCTAAAGCACAAAGAAGAACAAAGAGTGTTTCTTATACCTTAAGCAAATACAAAATCCCCAAATAAAGGTCACTCCATCCATGATGGCTTGAATGGCCTTAACTGTCTAAGGAAATGTACTTTTTGCTGTCTTTTTCATTGCCACCTCTCAAAAAATAACAAACAGTCCTATTTGGAAACGCAGGAACGTTGTTACAAGGAGCGATTGCCAAAAATTTAGGAAATAAACATGAAACGCATATGGTGGAGATGAAACTTGCATGTTATACCCAGAATTAGGAATTGAGTTCCATCACTCTGGGGCTCAGCAGCATCATTCAAGCTACAAAACACCTTAGGGATATTTAATGTTCTGTGCCCACTCCTTATAAGTGTATATGACTCAATATCCCCAATGAGTAATATGGCTGGTGGCCATACCACCTTCAGCTAAGCTCTCATAAGCTGAACCAGGCTGGGCTGGGTCCGTGTTCTTATGGGAGACCTCCAAGGAAACCCTGGAGGTGTCAGCGATGATTCAGTGGGTAGTTCCCCGCCTTGAGCCAGTCCCAAATCACATTTCTTTCCTGCTGTTAACGGGTCCTTTATATATGCAGGTGCAGCTTTTTTTTGAGAATCAGCCCCAAACCTATTCGGTTAAAAGAAAAAAAAAAGATTTTAAAAATATAAAAGTTAGGGTAGGGTGGCCCCCAAAAAAGGGAGAAGGAAAAAGGAAGGGAGCAGCAGAAACAGGGGAGAAGTGATCCATTGCAGGCCACATACCCTTTCAAGAAACTCAGTGGTGCCCCTTATTTGACTGTATCGGGGCACGGTGGTCACAAATTGTGCTTCAACTGAGTGGGGGTCATCAGGGACGAGATTTGGGGATCTGCTTTGAGGTGGAGTGTGAAGCAAGCATAGATGCTCTTGGGGTCCTACGGAAAGTTCTGACTTGCCCATGAATGACCCACTCAACACAAATCCAGAAGATTTTCATAACCTCATTCAAAGGTCTCAGAGGCATGCTGTCCCTGGGTGGACCGGCTCAGTCCCAGGGCAAGCGCTGCATTGCCAGTCAGAGCCATCAAGGATACATGGTCTGCAGCGTGTCTTCTGGTAAACACTTACCCTGCCCTTCTCATGGCTTGAAACTGCCACTGAGTTTTGTTGTTGGCAATTAAAATGCTACTATGTCCCTTTCTAGAAGCTGTTTTGAAGGTGTTTAAGTTCTTATCGAATGTTTTGAGGGTTTTGGAGTAAAAAGCACTTGTTAATATGCAAGAGGAACTGTGAATATATTTCCTTTCTTCAATTAAATACACTCAGGCAGCTTCTATCTATATTAAACCCAAGGATATGAGGGGCACCTGCGTGGCTCAGTCGGTTAGGCGTCCGACTTCGGGTCAGGTCATGATCTCACGGTCCGTGAGTTCGAGTCCCACGTCGGGCTCTGTGCTGACAGCTCAGAGCCTGGAGCCCATTTCAGATTCTGTGTCTCCCTCTCTCTCTGCCCCTCCCCTGTTCATGCTCTGTCTCTCCCTGTCTCAAAAATAAATAAACGTTAAAAAAAAATTTTTTTAAACCCCAAGGATATGAATAAATCTGCCTAAATATTTTCTTTGGGATTGAAATCATTTTCTAAGTAAATCCCATTGGATGATGTAAAAAAAAATAAAAGAACAAAGATGAAACAGTAAAAAAAAAAAAGAAATCTTTTCAGTATTACAAAAGAGAAAAATTTGTTTAGTTTATTTGTAAACTTGCAAAATATTTCTAGGTTTGCAAATAAAATAAACAGTTTTCTATACAATTGTTTTTGAAGTCACATCCAGCCTGTCTCCCTAAAATGACAAAGCCCAGGAAACAAAAACAAATATCTCTTCAATAGACTTGAAATTAGTCCACATTTATATTTTTATTTGAGGGATGTGTTCGATTTTTAAAACACTGCAAGCGGGAAACATTCAATTCTTATTAACAGAATTTTCTAAGAGTTTGCTTTGCCTTTCAAAAGAAAAACAGTTACAGAGTGCAAGATAATTAAAGGTTTAAAAACTGCACGTCTGCTTTGTACTCACATGAAGTTAATCATACGTCTTCTTGAATGATCTCCCCAGCCTTGAATATTGCATAGTCATATACACAAATCAGACTTTTCCGCAAAATGCCCTATCATCAGGTTATATCACATTGTATCGCATTCACAAGGTGTCCCTTCCTAGGTCTAATGCCTGATCTCACTTTATACTGTTCAGTTTGGGTTAAATTTATTTGCTCACTTCATGCTAAGAGATGTATAAGGAAACTAACAAAAAGCATATCACATCTTTTCATTTGCAGAAAAGAAAAATAAGGGTTCTGCATTCTAATAGGAGAGGTCACATCATACATTCTTTTTCCATTGTCTGGGTTTTGAAAACATCTCAGGATATGTCAAGCTTTATTTCTTGTTTGGTCATCATTTTTATTATATATCTGTAACTATACAAAATTCTACCATAATGATGCCAATATGAAGGCAGAATTATAAAAATACAAAACAATCACAATAGTCAGGATACATTTGTGTTTTCCCCTGAGGTGTGGCTACAAAAGAAAAAGTATATTTACGATATAATCTTTAATAGACTAGCAAAAGGAGGACAAAATATAAAAACCTAAACAAAAAAGTTTACAAAGCGTGAGGTTTTCCTCTACACAGAGGTTGGGTGAAAACAGGCTTTATTCCCGCTAAAGTAATGGAATGTGAGAGTTAGGAAATATCCTGCTCTTTTTATTTTATGATATGATTTCAATCTATAGGAGAATCAAATTATATCGTTAGGCCTTAAGCCCTCTGAGGAATTGGGTTCTACCAGCGGTTGAGGATGTGGAGGGGCTCTGCAAATTTGCTGAAGTGCCTACATCCAGGGACCCCTGTTACCTTTCCTCTTTCAGGGGTCAGGGCCTTCTTTCTTACTGACCCTCAGCAGCTGAGGCCTTGGCCTCCACCCTGCCCTGCTCTGATGTCTCATTTGGTGGTACCCTTACCAAAGTGCAACACAAGAAACGCACCAAAATGGCACACCAGGGCTTTTTTAGGCCAGAAAGAACACACCAGGCTTGAGGAACTGGGAACATTTTCTTGAAGGGGAAAGCACTTGATTTGAGCCTTAAAGAGGATTTAGTGGGGCGCCTGGGTGGCTCAGTCGATTAAGTGGCCGGCTTCGGCTCAGGTCGTGATCTTGCCGTCTGTGAGTTCGGCTCAGGTCATGATCTCGCTGTCTGTGAGTTCGAGCCCCGCATCAGGGTCTGTGCTGATAGCTCGGAGCCTGGAGCCTGGAGCCTGCTTCTGTTTCTGTGTCTCCCTCTCTCTCTGCCCCTCCCCCATTCGTGCTGTGTCTCTCTCTGCCTTTCAAAAATGAATAATTTTTTTTTTTTTTTAAAAGAAGGTTTAGAACCCTGAGCCCTGGAAAATGTTTCAGGTAGAGGGACGAGTGTGAGCAAGCTTGTGGGTGTAGGAAAGGTCAGGATATACGGAGAGAAAGCAAACATGTCCAGTTTGGCTCTAGCCAAACCTTACAGGATACACGTTGGTGTATCCTATAATAGTGGTGATGATTCTAAAAATACAGGAAGCAACCAAATAACTGAAGAACATTTACTTTGATTTGCAATTGAAAGCTTGTTGTTGTTTTTTTTAATATTTATTTATTTATTTTGCAAGAGAGAGAGAGTTAAGTGAGCAAGGGAAGGGCAGAGAGAGAGAAAGGGAGAGAGAATCCCAAGCAGGCTCTGCACTGTCAGCTCAGAGCCTGACATGGGGCTCGATCTCACGCACCGCCAGATCATGACCTGAGCTGAAATCAGGAGTCAGAGGCTTAACCGACTGAGCGCCCCTGAGCCGCCCCTGAGAACTTGTTTTTGAACAAGGGAATAAAATTATTAAAGCCCTGTTATGGTGGTATCCTGGAAAAGGAAAAGAGGACTGATGAAGTCTGTAGTTTAGTTACTAGCATTACACCAGTGTGGGTTTCTAGGTTTTTTTGTAAACGTGCCAGGGTTAATGAAGAAATTAACACGAGGGGAAGCTCGGTGCAACTCTTCTGAAAATCAGAAATCATTTCAAAATAGAAAGAAACGACAACAAAACATCACTATGGGACTTCATCTCCAGCACAGGACCTTCACGTTAGGGGCGTCAGGGGACGGCTTGGCTGTGGCCACAAGCCAAGCTCCTGGAACAGAGTAAAGCATTTGTTGTTTTGCTGTAAGCTCTGGAGGTCTGTTTCCTGTGTCAAGAATCTTTGTTTCTGTGATTTCACCTGCTCTTAGGGTCTGCTTCTTCCTGTGCCCTGCCATAAGGGTGTAGTTCTCAGCTGGGAGCCAGGCGCTGCCCTGAGGACCCATGCACTGGGCACGATGCGGAGCCCCAGCTCCCTGGGTCTTCTTCTCATGCTCTTTGTACAGCATCCGCCATCCTCTTGATGGCATTGTGAGTGTTCCCTGCCACGTGCGATAGTCAGTAAAATGTTTTGGGGGCGCCTGGGTGGCTCCGTCGGTTGAGTATCCCACTCTTGATTTCAGCTCAGTCATGATCTCAAGGAGCCCCGTGTCGGGCCCTGCACTGGCAGTGGGGAGCCTGCTTAGGATTCTCTCTCCCTCTCTGTCTGCCCTTTGCCTGCTAGGGCCTGTGCGTGCACTCTCTCTCAAAGTAAATAGATAAAACTTAAAAAAAAAAAAAAAAAAGAAGAAGAAGAAAGTCAAATGTGTTTAAGACCATTCGGCACATCTATTGAAGAGTGTTTGAGTTCATTGGCTTTTAATAGGTGATTTTAAGTGTTATCTGTCCATTTAAGACTGTCTGCCTGATTCTGGGATTCTAAGTGCTGCTGTGTGTCTGTCATTGGAAATATTTTCTGCGGTGATGAATGCAGACTAAGAGAAGCTGACGGTTTATCCGAAAATAAAATAAATGTGTTTCATCCATGAATGCTTACTTGTATACAAAGAGTAGGGCACGAAGACATATGCAGCTTTTATGAGGTAATTGTCCAAAGTTTCTTTTTAATTCTCTGTATCTCCCACGTGCTGTATAAAAACCTGAGGATACACATCAGTATGAGTCAAAATAGCAGAAGTTCACTGGTATAGAAATACACAAGTGTGTACGTATTTTTATGGTGTGTGTGTGTATTTTTTTCCACCAGTCCATAAGAAGCCTGCTTTTTTGGATGAAGTTATAACTACATTTCCTGTAACCCGTTTTGGATAACCTGTTATCCAAAAGTGTGTACTAGATCGCTTGAGTTACTTAGTGACATTTATTGCGAAATGAATTCAGACACTTCCTATTTAGAAACACGTTTCCTGCTTTTCCATCATCTCTTCTCAAAAAACACGAGGTTCTCTTACAGTTTGCTTTAGCATAAGCATAATTTGGATACCCTGGGCCAGTCTTTGATGTTGCTAGCTTCAACTAGAAAAGAGTGATCCTGATTGTTCAGATTGTCAGAGGAGAAGCAAGAGACTTTTGGCCTTTTTTCCTGTCTCAAGTACTTCTCAAATTCTGGTAGCGCTTGGGTTGCTCTGTTGCCAATCAACATGTGAGGGTTCAAACCAGGCAGAGAAGCCAAGAAAGAAGAATTGGGCCTTTCAGTTCTTCTTTGTTTTGTTTAACAGCAGCCCCCAAGGAAAAGCAACAAGGTGTGATGCATTAGAGTGTGAATGCGTCAATCAACTGCCTGGGTGTGTGACTTGAAGGCCAGGGCCAGCTGTGTGACCTTGGACAAATTACTTAACCTCTCTGAACTTGTGTTTCTTCATCTGTAGAAAAAAAGGATACGAATTGCAGCCAGATTTGCTTTTAGAATTTAGTGAGATATTGAAGGTTAACTCTTTGCACATTGCTCGGCATTTAGTAAGGACCTATTAACTTTTATTTTTATGATACTTCTTCTTACACTTCTTTGTTCTTCCCTACCTCAAAAGTTCACCTATACCACTGAACTGTACATTTGAAAAAGGTTAAAATTGTAAATTTTATGTTATGTACATTTTACTACAGTTAAACAAAAAAAAAAAAAAAAAAAAAAAAAAAAAAGAAGAGTTCCAACCACCCCAGCCAACCAAATACAAAAATCACCTTCCAAAATAAAACAACATGCATCCAGGAGACCCGACAAGAAGAAAAGTTATGTGATAGAAAGAACACCAGACTAAGATTCAGAAGACCTGGGATCTAGTTAACTCTGTGTTCTTGACCAAGTTATTATACCTTTCTGACCTCAGCTTTCTCCTGGGGAAAAGTTCTGGGGGGATCAAATGAGGTAACAGATTGCTTTACGACACGTATAAATTGGCATTATTGTGGCCACAGTCACTACTGCTTTTTATCCACTCCTAAGAACAGATCCAGGATGTTGTAGAGAACTGCAGGAAAAGGGTCCTGTTCATAATGCATTTATTTGGTTACAAAAACATCAGGGCATTTAATAATGGAGTATGAAATAGGCTCTGACAAATTCTGATCGACAGAGTCTGGCCATCTTGACTCAGTTAAGGGGACATGCCCTGGACCCCAGCTGTTGTTTCCATGGGCCATTTCCAGTGCCCCTCGACTGACCTTGTTCAGGGCACAACTGCCACTCCCAAGAGCCCAAAGCCAAGAACAAATTCAGGGAATTAAATCAAGGAGAACCTCCCCGCAACCCAGGCCTCCCGGGGCTGCAATAAAGGGAACTCTGACTTGGGCATCAGACTCCTGGGGTGAATTTTTCTGCGGTCCCTCCAAACTTAAAATAATGATCGCAGCGCTTGGGGTCACAGACTATGCGGTTACCTGCACCGCCATGATTTCCCCCATTGCTCTTTAGAAGTCAGTATGGGTCATCTTCAGGGAAGGGACAGATTTATGTAGAGCCAATGCCACTGCTTTGTAGGGAGATTTGGATTTACCCGGAATATAAGGATCCTCATAAAAACACCCACAATTTGACTTTTACATTTTAAAATACATCATTAAGTTTTTGAAATTTGAGTGGTAAGTTTCTCAAGTCTTTCTCTGTCTCTCCCCCCTCCTCCCCCTCTCGAATCCAGGGCCTCCTGGGCCCAATATAATCGATATCATCACACATTCCAAAAGGACCTCCCATTTTAAGCCTGTCCCCCGATACCTGTGCTCTCTCGACAGTGGCTATTGGAAAGCAGCTCTTACAACCTACTGAGCAGCCCCCATTCCGATCTGAAAGTGAGAAAAGCCCTCGAGCTACTAAAATCACATACATTAGTCAAGTTTATTGTTTAAAAACATGTTTCTGAATTTTCTTTTTCATCTTCTCCCTGGCCTCTGAGACAAAAGAAGGTTTCCATCTAAGGTCCACGGGTAATTTCAATTGTATCATTTCTGCTAAATCTCAAAATTGGTAATGAATAAAGCAGAACCCCTTGTTGACAGGAAGGTTATCTCTTGCTAATAAAAACTGCATATATTTATCTGGGTGTTAGAACCGTGTTTCAAGTCCCCCATGAATAGCGACTGCAAAAGGCAAAGGTATCCAGGCAGGGAGTACCTAAAAGATTGTGGCCCCCAAAATCTGGGTGGCCCAGTTGGTGTAGCGTCCAACTCTTGATTTCAGCTCAGGTCATGGTCGCAGGGTTCGTGGGATTGAGCCCTGCATCAGGCTCTGTGCTGACAGTGCAGAGCCTGCTTGGGATTCTCTCTCTCCCTCTCCCTCTCTCTCCCTCTCTCTCGCTCTCTCCCTCTCTCTCTCTCTGCCCCTCTCCCCCCAAAATAAATAAATAAACATAAAAAAAAAGAGTTTGGCCCCAGATAGAATTTTTTCTGAAACTCCTTATCTTTTGTTGCTGGCAAGTAAAATCTTCCAATGTTCTGCATTACAATCATTTCTGTCTTGGTATTTACAACTAGAGGGGAAGAAAGAGGAGTGTTAGCAGGAAGGATAGTAGGGTATAAGAGGAACTATTCTCTCATTCAGCTGACTCTCTGTGTTGCCTTTTAATCTTTTTCTGGGCAGAACACAGCCAGAACCCTGATTAGGTGATTTTTAACAAACGTGTAGTTCTTGGTCCTCTGAAGTGACTGTTGTACTTACACTGACTTCCAGGAATCTCCACTGCCTTCCTCCTGCTTTTTTCTCCCACCTCACCAGCTACCCCTCCTCTGCCCAGCACTTACTGTAAGACTGTCCCGCATGACTCAGCTCTGAGACTCACCCAGTCTGTGGCTTTAACGACAGTCAATCAGAATTGATTCCCAAGGGACATCTTCACTCCTGACCGCCTGCTGAGCTCAGACAGTCCCACCTCTTTGCACTCCTGATTTCTCCATCTGTGTGTCACTAGATACCTCAAATTTAACTTGTGCAAAGCAAAACTCTTGACCCTTCTCGAGCCATATGCAATACCAGGCTTCTTCATCACGGTTAATAGCAACAACATTTACTCATTTGATGGGATTGAAAATACAGGCATCCCACGTTCCTCGTCTTCCGTGCTCCTGTGGCCAACTCAGGTAGAGCTACTGGCTGTCCCTCAATCTGTCCTAGCTCTGCCCTCCTCCACCGTGTTGTCTGCTGTCAGCCTGGTGCCAGCCTCCATCACCACTGGCCCAGACTATTGCAAAATCCCTTCCCTATTCCCCAAACTTGAATTCTTACTCTCTGACAATCCATTTTCCATGTAGCAATTAATGCCATTTCTTTAAAATAAAAATCAGATCATGTCAGTCCTTCCTTTCGACTTCCCAGTGGCTTTTCTCTGCCTTAAAATGAAATAGAAACGCTGTTGTGGCCAGCAAGACCCCTCCCTACTTTTTCCAGGTTATCTCTTTCCCCTTTCCTCTTCCCGGTAACGGCCTCCCTTCTGAGTAGGGAACACCCCAAGTCTTTTCCCGCCTCGGCATTTATCCAGGTTGTTCTGTCTGTACACCTCTTCCTCCGTATCCACACCCACACCTCCATGTTTCAGTATTCAATTCTCAGGCAAAATGCCATCCCTTTAGAGAGGACTTCCCTGAACACCTTACCTAAAAGACTTCACCATACCAACATCCCTTCTCATCACCATGTTATATTTTCTTTGGAGCCATTTGCACCATCTATAATTTTTTTTTATTTTATATATACATATATATATATATATATATATGTATATGTATACACACACACACACATATATATATTTTAAGTTTTTTTGTTTATTCTGAGAGAGACAAAGACAGTGCAAGTCGGGGAGGGGCAGAGAGAGATGGAGAGAGAATCCTAAGCAGGTTCTGCACTGCAAGAGCAGAGCCCAACGCGGGGCTCGGACCCATGAAACCAAAGATTCAGCCGCATCCTTATACCAAGACAGTCCCCTCCCATCTTCTCGCCTGGTGTCTCCAGCGCCACCATAACTTATGATTTTGCGTTTCCTTGGATCGTCAGCATATACAATGGAGCACATTTGCCTTTATCAGCTAAAATCTTTTGTAAGATGAGTGGAAGCCCGTAAAGAACAAAAGGGCATCGGGAAATGCAAAGAGAGGTGTTGAAAGGGGAAAGGAGATAGAAACCAAAGGGTCCCAGTTTTGCTGTGGTTTGGCCAGGTCGAGATACCGGGTAACGCCATGTAGCCTTTGTTAAAATACCAGAAACTCTGACGGATTAAAACGGAGCCGGCCCAGACTAAGTTACGAGGCCTTCTAGGCTCAAAACCATCTGACCTTGTGGAATTGTGCCACCTTACAACACCATGCATCCTGGAGGCTGTTTCGGTTTGGGAGAAGGTATACATACACTCACGCACCCAGCAGCATCTCGGATTTGAGACGAAGAAGACCGTGGGTTCAACTATGAGAGGTCAACAAGAAGGACATTTTTTTTTTAAACCGAATGGAAAGGGCAGTTTGCTGGCAACTATAGATTATTTATTTCTGAAAATATCCAGAACTTTCAAGAGGATTAGTACCCCAAGATTCTTTTATTCAAAGATGAGAATCATGAACAATGACCAATATCCCTTTACTCCCCAAACTTGGAGGCTTTCCTCTTCTACCAACACAAAGCTTCTCTGAGTCAATGGGTGTAAAATTTCACCAAGTATCAGAATGAAATGGGCGCGATGGCCTCTGGCTTAGAGGGCCGTAAGTGACCAAAGAAACGCCTAAGTGTCCTCTTTCGTCTTGTCGTCTCTGTCATTATTTTTCATGTTCACTGCCCTTGGTGTCCTGGAACCTCCGTACCTCCTTGGAAGCATTATTTTCCCAGACATTCAGCACCTACCAAGGTTTTTTCTTTTGTCTGTTCCTTGGAATTGTGTGTGGTGTCTGTTTTAATAGTTGTTTCAGTGCCACCGTGACCATATTGATATGACAGAGAGTTGGTCAAACAGAAATTATACAAGGACTATCATTGTAATTCAGACACTTAATTCCTACTTAGCACTGGATGCAGCCCTTGATGACTCACAGGTCATGATCCTCATTCCCCTTCATCCATCATTCGAATTTTTGCGTCTGAGGAGGGACTGGCACTTTCGCATCTCAAGTGCTCCTGGCACTTTACAAGGATAAAAATAGAAGACTTCTGAAAAACTTTAAAACATCCTTTGGAGAAAGGGAGGGGTAAAGAACCCTTGAGAAGGGGACCCTGTGCAGAATTCCGCACCATTCTGTAGTACACAGAACCGACACGACTCTTGGATGTTCAACTAAAGTTCTAGAAGATAACCCAGTTATGCCAAAGGTGTGCTGGGCTTGTACCGTGCAACGCACTCTTCAGCGACTACTGATATTTCTTTCCCTTCCCCAAAGCACCCTCCCTGTGATTGTCACATCAGGAGACTGGGAATATTGCAAAGTAAACATCTGGAAGCATTGATAGTAAACATAGGAGAGAAATGCCTTGCTAAAACCAGCCACAGGTCAGGAAACTCTAATCTTATCAGGGGTTCTGGGACCATAATCCCATAGACCGTTTAAACGGTGTTATGTCGTTGTGAATATGTGTTTTATTTCCATCCATCGGAGGCATCCTGTTTTGGAAAAGCCACTATAGCCGATTTTTATAGGCCTGATGATTTTAGAGCAGATTACTATACTTTTTACCTTAAAAAATAAGATGTGAAAGAGGACCGCGGCCCCTTTATAGCCTGAATTATAGGGAAAATATACCCATATTTATTTGTGTTTTCTTTTTTAAAAAAATTTTTTTTCAACGTTTTTTATTTATTTTTGGGACAGAGAGAGACAGAGCATGAACGGGGGAGGGGCAGAAAGAGAGGGAGACACAGAATCGGAAACAGGCTCCAGGCTCTGAGCCATCAGCCCAGAGCCCGACGCGGGGCTCGAACTCACGGACTGCGAGATCGTGACCTGGCTGAAGTCGGACGCTTAACCGACTGCGCCACCCAGGCACCCCTGTGTTTTCTTTTACCTACTAATTCATTTGTTTGTAAAATTTCTGTGACGACAGGATGACCAGCTAGAATTCAGTCTTTCGTGAAGCGTGGTCCGTGGATCACTAGCATCAAACTCTCAAGAGTGTTTTGCTTTAAAATGCATATACTTGGGGTCCTCCTTGACGGTTACAATCTTTGAGGTAGTACCTGGAAATCCGCATTATAATCTGTTCTCCAGAGATTCTGAGGTCCAGCAAATCCGAGAACCAGTGAGCTAGAAAAACGACCTAGGTCAGCAGATTATAGTGCCAGGACTGGGGTCAGCCTTGCAAAGCACCGAGATTTCGCTGCCTGCGCCTGCTTTTCTTGACCTGGAAAAGAGCCTCGCTTGAAATTGCGTACAAAGACAGCATGCTTTGTTTTCTTGGGGATTTTAAACCTGGGCTCCATGGTTAAACGGAGAGTTCACAGTTTTCGTTAGCATCTCAAGGAGGCTTGTTGCCCAAGAAAGATATGTTCCAACACTGGCTTAAAATCTTGCTTTCCAGTTTGGGTGAGGACTAAGCAAAAGGAATTGGGCACTCCCATTGGCCCAGATGGTGCCTGGATCTCACATTCCTTCCCATTTCTATTAATGTCAGAGGAATTCTGAAGTTTATGAAGAATGAGAAGGTTTGGCTCTTTTACTCCCAAACGTAAAGACCGTTTGGACATCATGATATTCAGTTTTCCTCTCATAGGAACGGAGAGGACAAGACCAAGCTATTTATGAATCCCACAGTACAATACTTCTAGAAAGACAGACACCTATACCAGTGTGTATGAAAGTGTCCTGTGATCCTTCTCTTAAAAGTTTAAAGCTAAATTTCAGCACACGGCAAGACTGACTGCACTTCTCTACTTGAGAGTCTGGTGTCAGGACAGACCCCGCCGTCGTGCCTGAGCCTACGAGGGGCCATAGAACCTGGACGTGGGCTTGGAAACCAAAATATAACGTCAGCAGTTTTCTCTTTCATTTATTCCCTCTTATCAAAACCAACTTTGTAACTCAGGGGCTCTGTTCATAAAAACATAGATAATTTCATTTGGAAGGCCCAAGAGCTTCATGCTTGGGGTTCAAAAAAAATTCTTCTTATCCCCTCCGGGCACAAATGTCGGAGGGCTTGCACTGCTTGCAAACCCTCCGAGTAAATCAGTGCTGGGGAGCCTCTCTGCTCAGAGGACCGGGAGGTCAGTTACTAAATACACACAGAGCCCTGCAGCAGGAGTCTCTGGGAAGAAAAACGCACCCGCAAATACAACTCCTGACTTTAAGCCTTCCCTTTTATTTTTAATATGCTCAAAACCTCTTCAAATTCATTCTTACTTTTGTAGGTTTTTTTTTGAAAATTTATTTAAAGATGTCTCATAATGAAAATCACCAGTAGAGTGTATTTTCAGGGGTATCATCCAAACAAGTATAATTTTTTTTCAGAAAGCCCTTTTGTGCAACTGCAAAGTATCTGGGGGCAGATATTCAGAATGAAGACACTCCAATACTGTGAATTTATAATATGCAAGGGAATACCATTGTTCACTGAGTGTGAAAGTCCCCACGGACTGCTTTTCCAGACATGAATACTCGGCAAAAGAGGCTCGGGTTCTGGCAGGCACACGGTTTCCCCCACGTGAAATGAGGAAACCCACCAAGAAGCAAGGACCCTGGCCGCCAGCAGCGTGCGGTCGCTGGGAGACCAACAGGTATTCACTTTGCAGCGTGAGTTCAGCATGGCCCCTGATGAGATTTCACGAAGGTGCTGGAGCCCAGGGGATTGGTGAGAGGCAGGCAACACCATCCTCTCACCTGAGAGGGGTGACCACCTGCATTTCTAACTCTTTGAGGTTATGCCATAAAAAGGCTTCATTCTTCTCTGCCTCTACTCCAGGCCTCCTCCTTCGGTAAATCTCTCTGATCAGAATCCTGAAGCTGGAAAGACCCCCCCCCCCCCCCGCCGCCTTTTCCCATCCTGATCACCAGGACCCAGAACGCTGCTTCCTTCTGCCCACACGGATTAGCCAGCTCACGAGGAACATCTGGGTCGTGGAAGGTGTTAGTGCACTGAGGGGTCACAGTCACATCCCTGACTTTGGCATCAGGCAACTTTTAGCTTAATTCTCAGCTCCACTGGGGTTTGTAGACAGGTTACTAAATCCTGAGTCAGTTTCTTCCTAATATGGGGATAATGGGAGTGCCTACTTCATAGTGCATAGTGGGTATGGAGAGGATGAAAAGAACTCACGTCTGTGGGGCATCTAACATAATGCACGGCACAGAATGTGCTCCATGAATGTTGGCTACTGATGAATAATATGTATGCATATATTCACATATATGTGAGTTTCTATGTATGTATCCATGCATGTATGTATAATATAGAAGTGTGTATACTCATGTGTCTACACTCATGTATTCATATGCACGTATACATATGTCAGTAAGACATATATGATAGCTACAGAACGAGGAAAAATGTATCAATTTCCATAAATTCTAACAGAATGGATAGAGAAGGCCATAATCTTCGCGTTTCACACAGAAAACAAATAGAGTGGGGGAAGAATAGAACAGCAAGCTAAAGGACAGGACATTGAAAAGGAAAGACTGGCGACAGGTGACACTTCCAAGGAAAAGCCCAGTCCGTTGCAGGCACCACCTCTCTTCCCCACAGCTGGCCAGATAGACCTAGAGGTTCCCCCCCGCCTTATCATTTCGCTAGTCCTCCTGATGCTCAGGAAGGACGCGGAGTAGTAAATTTCACCCCTGGGGCCCAGACGAGGAGAGGCAAGTGGGGCCCCTACAGCTCAACATCTGAGCAAGGGTCGTAATGCTGACCCGCACGTGCACAGCCCCAAGAGGAAGCACCTCCTTAAATTTTGAACCCTGTGCACCGTACCAGCTTCACCCTACACTGGCCCGGTCACCACACCTTGTCCAAGGGACCGGGGGGAATTTGGTAGATTACCTTTCTGAACCAAGGTTATCCACAGAGCCCATGGTAGAGGCCTCTTTCTGTCACTTCCTTTGCTGGTCCACGTCTCCCAAGCGGGACTGCTCCTCAGCCAGTCCCGGTCTGCTATTATGTGCCGTATCCCAGCCTCACTCAACACCCAACATGAATTCACTGCAGTCTGGCAACACCGGCAGGCTCTGATCCTGTCTATACCTTTACCTACAAATTTCTGACCTCCTGTCCTCCACCACTCTTTGGTGTGTGCCTTGACTTGTAGGGACTGCTGGTTAGAGCCGACACCACCATTGCTTTGGAGATGAATGAGTCCTGGTGAAAGTCTCCCTTTCCTGAGGGCACTTCAGCGCCCTGACCTCTGGGAGAATATTCGGTCCCCTTACCTCAAGTTTCAGTTCCCCTGGATGCTTCACATAGGAAACTGGAGAAAACAGTCATAGCGTCAGCTGCTCCGATACAAAACTTCAGGGTACCCATTCTGGCATCGCGGCCATGTGGAATCAGGAAAAGGGGAGCAAAAAGGATCTAGGCCCTTCAAGAAGGAATGGCATAGTGCAGGGATAGAGAAAGGCAACCAGAACATTTCCTAGGATTTTTCTTATGATTCTAGGTTTTCCAGTTTCCAGATTTCCAGGAAGCCACAGAAAAAGATCTAAGGATGCAAAAGGGAAAGAGGACTTTGGGGGAGGGGAGATATTCAGGGAAGACAGAACAGCCTATGCTGCCAACACACTCCTAGGCCAGTCACATTTCTTGAGGACCTACTATGTGTGAGTCAGGCACTTGCTAGGTGCTCGGGATGCTGGGATGGGTAAGCCCAGTTCCTGCCCTGAAGAAGCTAGTGTCTCGTGAGGAAGACAGGCATGGAAAAAGGTACTTTCCGTAACTGGCTTGTTGCTGGAATAGAATATCGTCCAGGATGCCATGGGAAACTAGAGAAACGGACAGTCCTACCCCAGTGTGATAGTCTGGCAAGGCGTTCGTGGAGAAAGTAATGCCTGAGCCGAGGAGCATATTCGTTCATTCACCGTTCATTTATTCAACAAATATTCATTGGGCATCAATGGCCTTTCAGACACTGTGGTAAGTTTGAATGATACAAATGACATATACTTTTGGGTTTTTTTAAATGACATATACGTTTTAAAGATGGAGACGTTAGGGGAAACTGCTATGAGTAGGCAGCATCAGTGATAATATTTTAGAGCTGATCGAAGGGCTCTCATCATCTCTCCATACCCACCCCTAAGTTCCTGATGCCTCCACCATTAGAAATGCATTCCTTTGTCCGAGCCACATTTAACATTGCCACTTCAGAACTTTACAAGTAGGTCTGGCCACAGCACAGGGCAGCAACTTGCCTGAGAGGACTTGGTGCCGGGCCTGGGTTGCAGGGGTTGCGGTAGGTACAAGACAAAAGTAACCAAGGGTGGCCCAGTCTCTTTTTCTTCCAGGGAGTGCTAGGAGCTGGCTTAGCAGGCCCAGCCATCTAAACCAGCCGATCCAGCTAGCACAGAGTTAGGATGCATGCTTCACAGGTTCACCCAGACAGCCCCTCAGCCTCTGTCCACTGTGAAAACACGGGACACCCAAGTTGAAGGGAATGCTGAATGACACCACGTGGGTGTGCAGTGGTCTGTGACCGGAAGGTTCGCTGGAAGCAATTTGCAAAGGAGGCCTTAGAAAACCACCTGGATGGCTATTGTAAATTAAAAAAGGAAGAGATGCCACTTTTTTCTGAATAATTTTTAATACTAGGTTTATGGCTGGGTACATGTGATAGTCATTACAGCTTATTTAACTCTGAAATTATCTGGCCCCTCAAACTCCCCTGGGACCAAAGGAATCATGGGTCAAATTTTAAAAACAACGTCTGAAAGAAGATGATATGCCTTTCCTTAAGGAGAATGAATTCAAACCTATAAGAGGAAAAAAAAAAAGTCAGCTCTCTCTAGGAAGGATCTCTATCGTTTCTTATATTTGCTGTGTGTTTTCAGGCGTTTGAGCTCAGAAATTCACCCAGGCACACAGTTTACTTTAGTCGGCCCTTGCGCCCTTCAGTCCTGCCATCCAAGCTGCGCCTTTTCTAGTGGGGTTGTTTTGGAGATGGTCCAAATGCATTCTGAACCCTGAGCTCAAATCTCAGAGGCTTCTACTTCTTTGGAGCCGAACATTTCATCAGGAGCTGGGAGTATGGGAGTGAGTTACACAGAACAGCTGCGCGGTACCCACCACCCTCTCCCCAAGGATGACAAGGAAAGGAGGGTGTTGCAAGCATTCCTGAGCAAGCCAGCTAATCTGGAGGCCGAGCCTGCTGGCCGGGAGCTACTCTCAAGAAGGCTCCCGCTGGAATTACAGCATCTCACAAGTCCTATCTGCAAAGTCCTCCTTCTTCGGAAGAGTGGCTAGGACATGGAGGGGGCTGCAGGGGCGGGGGGAGGGAGAGTCAACGAGAGGGCCAGATGGGTGAAAAAGGAAGCTCTGGAGTTGGGGGGAATTTCCTTTTGGGAACAGGATATTCTCTATCATTAGCTGCTCACAGGAAGGAAAATGGGAAAGAAGGGTTTCTTTTCAAGTGGGGAGAAGCCCAGCAGCCAGTGAACATGCCTGATTTGGAATGGCAGGGCCGGGTACTTACGTTTGGACCGGCAAGTGCAAATGTAAATACTCAGACCCCTTTGAACTCTGAAACTGTTTGCAGCTCAGGCCAGCACTCCAGCGAAGTTTTATTGGAATGCCATTGTGTCCTGGCACCTTACTGCTGTAGAGGCATCATCGTCAGGTACAGGGCTCTCAGAGTCTGGCTGGGTTATAGAAGCTCTGAACCCCTTGGTCGCACCACTCACTGATCAGAGGCACACTCACCGTCTTGGAACCTCCCAGACAGCCCCTTCCTCCTCTTGGCAGAAGCGAAGATGCTGTGTTTCAGAAGTCTGTGGCTGGCTTTGGCCAAAGCTGTCATTCCCTTTGTTACTTACACAGAAAATGTAATCCCTTTATATCATCTTTACCTAGAGCGCAGGGTCCCTTTTACCTATTTTACTGAAAAAAAAAAAAAAAAAAAAAGGACAGGGACCCTCTTTCTAGCAGTTTCACCCTGCCCCCCCATGATGTTGTCTAAGAAAGATCCCAGACGGAGCATTTTCCCATTGAGGTTACAGGAAGGTGGCAGTTTGGAAAACTTTTACCGCATATCCATTTTGAGGTGCCTCAAATAATAACGTAAAGAAAACATTTAAATACGAAAGCTAAGGTGAGGATGGGGCGGGGGGGGGGGAGGGTGTTGCAGAGAGCAGAGAAGGCAAAAGCAGACTCCTTAGCTTTATATTAACCATCATGGTCAATGGCTCCTGTGAAAGGGAGACGGTAGTTTATATAAAATCTTGTCAACCTACCTCGAAGTGGAAAGAAAGGCTCGTAGGAGTGATTGAAGAGTTTGTTTTATTTATTCCCTGCATCAGAAGAAAAATCAAGAGCTGCTTGGCGAGTCAGACGTAAATGAGTTATACAGGCCACTGACATGGTGGACCAAACTTTATAACAACCACATTTGCCGCTGTCAGGCCACAGGCTTTAGTGGCGCCAGCTGTAATTACGGCTGATCACCTTTAATTCAGAGCTGCCTGCCTTGATAAAGGTGTCACAGCAGCAACTGTGGCATCAGCATCAATTGGGGATGTCATGCTCCAGGCAGACGGCTGGAGAAAGCTCTTCCCCACCCCAGCCCCCAGGGTCAGGCAGACGGCTGGGCAAACCTTGCTTTTTAACTCTTCGCCCTGAGTGCGGCAATATTCCCTGAAGCTGTGATTTAAATTCCAAGGGACTCAGATTAACAGCCCTGTCCCCAGCAGCAGAGATCTTTAATAAACGGAGAGATTTCTCTGAACTGCGGAGTTTAGGAGTTGGGATCCTCTCCGCTTGCCAACAGGAGACGATACAAATGTTTATAGCACCTATTCAGTTCATGGGTCACAAAACCAATGAGAGCCAATAGACTCTGGCAAAAGCTATGATTATTTTTGAAAAAAAAAAAAAACAAAAAACACAACCCCGAACCAAAAAAAAAAAAAAAAAAAAACAACAAAACCAAACCAAACCTTGCAACCCCACGCCTTTCTTCTGCTTTTGTGGTATTTAAAAAAAATTCTAGTGAACTTCCCATTTTTTCAAAATCACATTTTTTTCCTCCCTTTTTTAAAGGAGGCATTGAAGGGTGAGAGGAAGATTGAAGGGAGAGAAGGTAGGGTAAAAAAGTTGTGCTGACAAAGCAGCAAGTCTCTGGACTGTTCTAGGTAAAGTCCTGGGCGGAAGTGTGAAGGATAGAATCTGCAGTTAAAAGGGCTTCACTGCTGTTAGCGAAGTGATGTTTGACTCCCCCCACCCCCCACCCCCCACCCCCCCTCCACCACCACCCCAGGCTGGTTTATCCTCACTCTGTAATTAAAGGAGAGACACACATACTGTTTGTTCTCCCTGTATCCTTTTAAACTCACAGACAGCCCCACCTGCACTGGTTCCCCCCCCCCCCCCGACCCCCAGCAGGTAGAGGAACGGATAGCTTGTCTTTCATTTTGAGGATGGACGTGCTTTAATTCCCTCTTCCTTGGACAGCTCACCTGAGAGTGGGGTGCTAATCTCAGAAAGACAAGCTTTGTGTTTTGCGACCAGGGAGGGGGGCCTTTTCCCTTCTGCCCAGCACAGGCCGGGGGAGAAGCCACTATGATTTCCCAGTTCTTGATGGCTTCAGACGCAGGCGCGTGTTTGGCCCCAAAGTGGGGCTGCCCTTGCTGACAGGGAGGTCAGATGTGAGAAATCTCTGGAGGGCCGGTGGTTGGCATCCAGTGACAGAAAATCCCATCCAGCTCCAGGAAAAAAAAAAAAAAAAAAGGAGCCTTGAGCAATGGAAACCGTGCCACCTGAAGGAAAGCTTGGGCTGGGGACCTGTCTTGGTTGGTCAAGCCCTGTCCTTCCAACCTGATGGTTCACCCACTGGGACTCCACCTCTGCTGGTGTCTCCACTCCTGTTTCCAAACGCGGGGACTTTTTTTTTTTCTTTTTTTTTTTTTTTGTAACCAGCATATTGTGTTTAAATCGGAACCAGTGGACCACAGAACCCCCGGTCCCTCTCTGAGTACGAGGCAGCTGTTGGGCCCTCCCCAGGCGGCACTGTTTCCCCCTCTGTTTACTCGTTTCTAAGGGCAATTGCACCGCGAAGGCTCCCTGAGTCTGGAACTCGGCCTGGGGCTGTTTTGGTTACATTGAAGTTTTTGCTTCAGTTCTGCCAGATTTAAATGGTGACTTCACCAGCACTGAGCTAAAAAGGAGAAGGGGGAGGAGGGCGAGCCCAGGAGAAAGAGCGAGCAAGTGAGCGAGCCGGAGGGAGAGAGCCAGAGCTAGGCGCAAGAGAAGGGCCAGCGCATTACATCATCGCTTGGCCTGGAATCAAGTGGGAAGGATATGACTCACTCAGGCTAGTTAAGCTTTGGCTCAAATTCTACACACACTCATTCCAGAGCTCTCATGTTCTGCACCTCAGGAGGGAATTCAGCCTCAGTGATGTCCATGAGGTTTGTTTTTAATTTTATTTTCTTTTTTCCCGATTTTATAGAATTTTTTTTGCCCCTACCACCTTCTTTTCTCCAGTCTTCGTTCCCCCTCCTTCTCTTCTTTTTCTTCCCCTTCTCCCCTTTCTGCCCGTCTTTGTTTCTCCTCTTCTTCCTTCTCCTCTTTCCCCAGCCCCTCCGCTCCTCTTCGTGTCCCGAAGAGGCATTTCTTTTCACTTTGATAAGAGTTTTTGTTCTAGCACAGCGACCTGAATGAGTTGAACCGAGGCCGGGGTTGGGCAAAAAAAAAAAAAAAAAAAAAAAAAAAAAAAAAGGCAGAGCAAGCCAGAGCGACAGGAGCAAAGAGGCCACAAATAAAAAGCGAAGCGAGAAAGAGCAAACTCGGGCGAAGTTTCTTTGCGGCGGTGTCGCTCCTAATCGGAGGAGACAGGGAGAGAGTTAAAATGCAGGAACCAATCGCTTCAATGGTGATGTAATGCAAGAACCGCAGGGTAGTTAAGTAATGTGAGAGCAAGGGGGTCAGGGATGCAAAGCATTTACCTGCTCTCAAGGGGTTTTCAGTTTATTATCAATTGCAGTGACTGTAACTGGCTTCAGACTGCAATCTCTAATTATTCACAGACGCCCCTTTTTTATCTTTTATTATTAAAAGTAAAACTATATTACGGTATTTAAAAAAACATGATATTATCACAGCTGTGTATTATTTTCCACCAGGATATTCTCCCTCTCTCTCTCTCTCTCTCTCTCTCTCTCTCTCTCTCTCTCTCTCTGTGTTTCTTAAATGGCTCAAAACGGTTGTCTTTTCAGAAGGTCGAAGTGAAGTGATGGCGTGGGGTGGGGGGGGGTGCTTTCTGAGTGTAACTGGTGAATTGCAAATGCCTGGAAAAGGATTCGGTGTGGTGTGCTATTGCATTTATTATTAAGAATAGACGGTAGGCTTTTACAGGAATAGATGCCGAACGGCCGAGGTAGCGGCCGTCTTTTGCCCATTATTTCAGCTCCTGTGAACAGCGCCTGTGCGTTTGCCTGAGGATTTTAACTTTCTGTTGTTTTATGTGACAACTTAAGCCAGTGCTATCGCTGGGACTTCTGTGTTCTTGAATTAATTTTAAGGTGATATGCCGGGGTTGTGGGAGAGATGATGAAAACTTCCTGATTGATTTGTCTGGACCCAGCCAGTTAATGTTGGCGAGTCAGGAATTAACACTAAATAAATGGAGAGAAGGGCAGACGATGCTGTTCTTAATGCTTCCAGGATCTTGTGTACCCAGAGAGAGAGACTTATATTTTGAAAATTACTACCACATTTCTGTGTGTGTCATAAAATATATTTAATGCTGTGTTGCACTGCTCAGGCTGAGAACTTTCTGAAACCATCCGGCATCATTGTATAGTTACCAACTGAAGCCCTCTACAACTAGAGACCCGGCCCCCCTGAGAGCAGTCCTGACTCCTGGCTACTCCAAAACTTCTCTTTGCTCATTTCACTGTGATCATCCTACAGTGAGATGCATAATGAGGCCTGGGGCATGTATCAGAGAGGTGTTTACGTTTATTTGTTGACTGCATGTTTTTCATATAATTGTGACTTTTTAAGGATCTTCTTCCCTCTCTCCTTTTTTGGGCAGTGATGGAAGGGGCAGGGGAGGTAGAGGTAATTTTTGGAAGCAACAGCATGGTGTGGTGGAGGTCAAGAGGCCTGAGTGCAAATCCTGATGACCTTGAGCAAATCACTTAAAGCATCTGGGCTTCATTTTGAAATGAGGGAGCAGACAAGGTGGGCTGTAAGCCCCTCCCCCACGTGTGGAACCAATCTGAGATGGTCTCTGAAGTCCCTTCCAGCTGGAAAGTTCTGTGTCTGTGTCTGTGTCCGTGGTCTGTAAAAGTTTTGCTAAAAGGTATTTGGCATAGCCTTTCAGAGGAAAGTACATTTGAATTCAAGATGCATTCGTGCCTTCAATGAATGGAGGAGGGTGAGGAGAAACATGTCTTTCTCCACTTTGAAGATCGTGTTTGGTTTTTGCTTTTTGGCATGATGATTCCTCTTGTGAAAGCCTGGGTTTTCAGATGCTACCTGCAAGGGATCCTCAAAGAGAGATGATTATGTAGGTGAGTCTGTCAGAAAGAGTGGCAGAATAGCGAGGGAGAATTCACTGATCCTGCAAGTTTCCCAGATGCATAAAATGATGCTGAAAGTGCAGCAGACATGTATGTTTCATTCACTCATAGTGATACAGAACAGTATTTGTAATGAATTGACTCCCCCCAAAAGATTACATGACTCTTTGATATGTTTTGGTAATTTTATTTAAAAACACTTTTTTAAGTCTTATTTATTTTGAGAGAGAGAGAAGGAGCGGGCAGAGGAGCAGGGAGAGAGAGAGAGAGAGAGAGAGAGAGAGAGAGAGAGAGAGAGAGAATCCCAAGCAGGTTCTGTGCTGTCAGCCCAGAGCCCAATGGAGGTGGGGGGCTTGATCTCATGAACTGTGAGATCATGACCTGAGCTGAAATCAAATGTCAGACGCTTAACCGACTGAGCCATCCAGGCTCCCCAGGTTCAGTCATTTTAATGCAAACTCAAGTTTTTAGTTGAGATTGCAGGCTACATTTTAAAGCTTCAGAGAATATGAAAGGCAAAACTTTTGTGCTTCGTAGAAAGATGATTTTCCCAAACAACATCCCCATTCTTCAGCCAAATTCCAGGGCCGTGGCCTTATTGTAAAGTATTTCTGGACCAGGCTTAATTGTGCCTAGGGAGAAGGGCCACAACTATGCCTATCTGGGGGGAAGAATTATCTGGAGCTGAAACGAAACCACCGGTGAAGGTTATTAGTCATTGTGCAAAGTTTGATGAGTGCCAAATGTGTGCTTGAGACTCTTCAGGAATAAAGAGGGCATGATTTCTTTTTTTAGAGCATTACAATCTCTGTTGACTTGGCTCTGAGTTGTTCACCCATAATCAGAAATGTCCTGCTTACAACTGACAGGGAGACAGGGCAAGGAGCGTGAGCCCAGCCGTGCTCTTGGGTCAGAGGAATATTGTCTCACTTCATCCCCAGGGTGGCCCGAAAGGGTAAGAATCAAAGAATCGTCAGCTCCACTGTCTGGAGATTGTTTTGTTTGAAGTTCTTGTTTTGAGTATTATTTTTGTAATTGACATTTTTATTGAGAGAACTGTTGACTTGTGTGCATTTGTGAGAAGTAATAGTGATCCCACATACCTTTAGCCGGTTGCCCCCAGCGGTGACATCTTACAAAACAATAGTAAATATCACAGCCAGAATATGGACATTGCTGTGATCCACGGCCCTTATTCAGTTTTTCTGGCTTTAATTTGTTTACATGTGTGTTGTTTTTATCGGTGTGCAAACTGAGGGCCAGACAAGCTCTGACCCCTTGAGTTCACGCCACACTAGGTCTATCTCATCATCACTGGCAAACTTTCCACCACCATCACGACTGTTGGGGGCCTCGTGTCAGCACTTGTCAGTGGGGAATCTTGGTGACATTGTCTATGTTTCACCTTCTTTTGGGGCACGGCCTGACTGGCCCCTTTGCTCTCCATAGGGGTCCCTGGGACCATGCCTCACATGTTAGCAGGTGAAGGGGGAGGCAAGGCAAGGCTCTGATGGCACAACAGAAGAGGCACAGCTGTGTTCCCTCTGTATGCAGGCACGGAGCTGAGAAATGCCAACTGTCCATGCCTGAGCTTAACCACAGCCAGTGCTAAACGCCGCATTCTTCCTCTTGCCCTCTCATCTTTGCCCTGCTGGATACATCTCTGGCACCAGGGGTCAAGCATCTACTGATCAGGGAAATAGTGTAGGGTTTCCTGAAAAGAGCACGGCCTTTGGGGTCAAAAGGTGCCTGTGTTCAAATCACTTTTCCACTTACCAGTTGTGTGACTTTGGCAAGCCACTTAAAACCTCACTGTGCCATAGTTTGTATCTTCTGTGTAAAATGAGGGTCACCATGCCTACCATGGGAGTTGGGAGGGGTGGAGATCTCTTTTAAGATCTCACTCACAGCGTGCAGTGGGATCACAGGAAGTCAAGTCTTAGCTCCTACTGCAATGAGAATGGCCGTAAAGGCTTCTCTGGGAGAAGGCTCTGTGCAGGTAACCAACTTCAGACTCTAACTGGGCCGCTTGTTCACACATCACTCAGCCTTCTTCCTTCGCCTGCCTGTCTTCCCTTATGCTCCTTTTTATCCAGAAAAGCAAGCAGGTCTGAGATCGTATCAGGTACGAGAGAAGCAAAGGCACCATTCACATTAAAGCGAGGTGAGGACTGACAAATTGCCAGCACCCCGAGTGGAGGGAGAGATGAAAACGGGGGAGGTTGGGGAGAAGACTTACGTCCTCATTCATGCTCAGCTGTGGCTTCGTGAACGGGAAATGAAGTGTAATGGAGGTGAGTGATTTCGCTCCTGAGAGCTGGATTCCATTCCTGGCTTGAATACGGGGTTTAGATCTGAGTGCCGTATGGGTGCAGTGTGTATCTTGAGAGTTGGGTGAGGCTGCTTAAGCTTGCTGCCTCCCCTCATGTATCTTCTCTGGTGGTCAAATGGCGTTTGGGGACCGAAGAGAAGGGGATTTCAAAGGTGGCAAGTGGAAAAGTACTGTGATGGTGAGGTTCGTGGAATCATGTAGCGGTAATGGGGCTCAAAACGTTACCTCCGGGGCTCCATTCGAGGATCCCCGAGTCTATGCTGGAAATGGGGCCCAGGCTGTTTCAAGTTGTGTGATAAAAATGTCTTCTCACATTTTATTTAGTTAAGTGTTGGTCAGGAAGGCCAGGTCATTAAGAGGCAGAGATTAGTATGGACTGATGAGAGAGAATGAGCACTGTCATGTGCCTGATAGAAAGTGGGATAGTCAACTCTGGAACTGCACTTAAAACAAAAACAAAAAAAGAAGCGGGGTCCCTGGGTGGCTCAGCGGGGTAAGCACCCAAATTCGGCTCAGGTCCTGATCTCGTGGTCCGCGAATTCGAGCCCCGCGTCGGGCTCTGTGCTGACAGCTCAGAGCCTGGAGCCTGCTTTAGATTCTCTGTCTCCCTTCCACTCTGTCCACCCCCCACCTACCCACGCTCTGTCTCTCTCTCTCTCTCTCAAAAATAAATAAACATAAAAAAACAAAAGGAAGCAGTGGTTTGAACACTGGCTTCTGTTTCCTGCTCCCTTTTTGTGTGGTTTACATGGGCCTTTGACCTTTGGAGGGGACTCCTTTGCACTGGACTGCAGAAAGGTGTGAGTGCAAGTACCTGAATGAGTGATCATAGTCCAGGGATGTGGGGAATAGCTGAGAGGAGGAAGGAAAATGAGTGGCATTGATAAGGGTGGGTGAAGCCAATCAAAATTCTGTGGTCTACATTTGCGTGTGATTTGTAAACAGTCTTTCCTAGTCTTCTTAGAGAGTACCACCAGTGCTTAGAGATTTATGTATTTCATGAGTCTCCGTGGCAACAAACCGGGTTCCCTGGCTACTTACATCCCTGAAAACTGAAATTGACCTGCCTTAGAACTCCAAAGCCCACTACATAGTACAGATACACTTTATAACAAGTCCATACATCTTTCTTCTTGCACTTACGCTGGCAAGAAAGCTTATTTAATGACTGATGGAGCAACACTGTCCCCAAGAAGAATTAATCAATAGTCCGCAGTCATTATGGAGAGCGTGACACAGTAGTTCTACAACAGACGAAGCCCATCCAGCTATCGGCGAAGTCTTCCTTTCCTGCACAGAATACCAAAAGTTGAATTCTACCTTATGTATGATTTCTTTCTTTGGCGTCTGAGTGACTGCAATAGAACTGGATGTGTCCAAAAAAACAAAGCCTGGAAAAAATAATAATAAGGCTCCAAATGAATGCCAAGGTATCTGTTAATGCACAGACTCAATCACTCATCTTAATGGGAGATGGAAATGAGGCCAACGGGCTGTGTTACATAAGCTGGAATGCCTACCATGAGTTGCTGTGTTTTAGGAGCCCGTGGACTTTTTTTTTTTTTTTCCTTTTAAATCAAAGATCTTTGAAGAATTGAAGTCCTATTGAGCTGGACATGTGCTGATATGGCCAAGCTGGCCTCGTCTAGCCTGTGGACCTCTTGGCGGCCCCCCTGGCTTTGCCACTCTGCCCTCGGTGGGGTCCATGTTACTGCTAAGGGAAGGTCTGTGAAGCAAGCTCTTGTCAGAGGTGGAACTCGTTGATTCGAAATCTGATACGGCCCATGTGATTGTGCCCTGAATTGTGTTGGAGTCAGATCTGTGTTCCAACTCTGGCTTTGCCACTTGCTAGCTATGTGACTGTTGACAGTCTGTTGAAAGTTTTGAGCCACATTTACTTCATCTACGAGACAGAGTCCATGAAGTGGTGACTATAAAGCACTCAGCATAGTAGATGTTCAGTAAATGTTAGTTATTTAATAATGGGACCAAATGGGACCGGTTGACATTTTTGGAAGTCTGGATGATGACACATTTGGGGCATCAGTAAGGTAAAGAGAAATGCTGTCATTCAGCAGTTCCTTCCCCGACAGGTAAACTGAGTCACAGAAGGCGGGTGAGACTGTGAGCAGTAGGAGAGGGGAGAGGAGAGTCCTATTGTGGACCCTGTTCTGTGTCACCAGACCTCTTCACTGGCCAGAAAATGAGGTCTCAGATCTCTCTGTAAAGCAGTTTATTTCAGTGCCAAGAAGAGGCAGGTCTTACCCACTCCCCCCCCCCCCGCCCCCAACCCCCACCTTTATCTAGTTAAGTAGTAGGTTTCTTTTTTAGATGGCATAAAGCAGGTTTCCTTTTGCATCTGTGTCTTCTTAACCTTCTTATTTGTTTGAATACTTCAGTCAGCTCAGCCGCAGTGCAATAAAAGGCTGATCTTCTTTAATTCCTCGGGAATTAATCATAATAACAGCAATTATGATAAACCCATTTAGTGTAAATGTAGATGTAAATTACTCTCGCGTTGCATTTTCGCCTTCCCTTTGCTCTCAGGCAGTATCCACCCTTACACGATTGCACAGTGGCCTCTCTCTAGCCACACCATTTTTCTGAATTCCCTTCTTGACCTAGCTTGGAACATGGCTGCTTTCTGGCCTCTTCCTTCCATCCTGGGCAACGAGGAAGCTTCAGTGTACAGGTCACAGGGGACGTCAGCTCGTTAGGCTTCCCTCTCACCATCCAGAACTTCTTAGCGGTAGAATAGTAATCCCATAATTCTAAATGCATCGATAAGGCAGGAACCCTAGAGATCCTTCAGCGGAACCGTTCATTTTATAGATTCAGAAATCGAGGCCACCTGAAGATGTGGTGAATTATCCAGTATCCATACAGCAGAGAGATGAATTATCGTAAAGCTATTTGGTGGCAGGGCCAGGGCCTGGCTCGGATGCAGTGAGAAACACATGTCTGCCCCGCCAGGCTATTGGGTTTCCCAGTGCCAAGAGCTCCATCTTCTTGCTCAAGCGTATGCTTTTTCGGGCCTCTTTTGAGTTCTGGCTCCTGGGGAGGCTGTGGTGGGAGAGAGCAAAGAAAGACTCAGATGAGCAGGGGCACAGGGGAGACCGACCAGCTGGCTTCGAGAAGCTCAGAGTCATTCAGGCACCTAGCAGTATAGTGACTCCACCCTCCGGTCTGGAGGGAGGGACGGGGAAATAAATGGACAAGATAGCTCGCTTTCCACCTCCGGCCAAAAGCTCCCTGGTGTCTCGTTAGTGGGTGGGGCGTGCTGTCCCTGGGCCATAAATGAGATGGGGTAACCGTCCAGGAGTCTGGCTCTCTGCTTCCCACCACTCTCGCCTTCCTCCCTCTCCCTGCACCAGCCCTCACTGCACTGAGTGCGTGTCTGATGAGGACAGCGTTTGGAATCCGCCCCAGAACCAGCACCCACCCACCTGCAGGATGTGACCTCTGGGCTCTGAAACTCGCTGCTTCCTCCCTCTTCCTGCCCACCTAGGGACCGGTTTTAGACCACAATTCCCAACACAACCCACTTCGCACTTTAATCCCAAAGAGACTCAGGCACTCTGTGACCACAGAAAACTTGTCACTTCATTACAATTCTGAAAAAGAAAAAAAAGAGAGAGAGAGAGAGCGAGAGAGCAAAGGGTAATTCATAGTTGTTTTAATGACTTTGCATCCTTTCCCATGGAGGCAGCTTTCAGCTGTTAGGCACAAAGGATGCCAGCTCTGACATCTCACAGTGTGACGGGGGCAGCGTTTTTCATAATGCTTTATCACAAGATTCTTCACAGCCAGTTAACCCAATTAATCTTCCCACAGTAATTATCCAGGTGCTGTACAATTCAGCTTCCCTGAAGTCTCCAAAGCTCTGCTGTGTGAAGATGAACTATTATGCCTCCCGACCTTGAAAGGATGTTTCTAACTAATTAATGATTGTTAAGTGCTTGGAAAATGCACTTTGGAAATATGCTGGTGCTAATATGTCTGAAGCTCCCCCTGTGCTGTTGCACAGGATGCAAGTTGGAAATCATTCCTGTCATTTGTAAATCATATCAGGAAGAAGATGACCCTTTCTTTTCTCGGCTAGGTATCTGGCCCCCCTCCCTTCCTGCCTCCACCACGCATTTGTTCTTTGTCCATTTCTCCTCATCTGTGAAATAACCATCTTTGGTGCAATAGGCTAGTGATTCATAGGATTTCCTCCGTGAGGTGAGAAGTATCATTCTGGGTCTGTTTAACCGTGTGGTCTTTAATGAGGCAAACTGAAAACTGCTAATGGCTGAACTACGAGTAAAAGAGACATGTGTGTTTTTTTTGTTTTGTTTTGTCTTGTTTTGCAGGTGGTAAAGTGGCTTTGAAACTTTTTTGATATGAACGACAGTAAGAAATATTTTATCTTGTAGCCCAGTATCCTCACATGTGTGTGTTTATGTGTGTGTGTGTGTGTGTGTGTGTGTGTGTGTGTGTGTATAGTTTGATGAAACAGTACTTAATTTTTACTGCATAGGACGTTCTTGGATATCTGATATTCTATTCATTTTTCTGAGATACTAGTCACGTCAGATTAAACTGATTTTACCGATTCCTCACCAACTGACCCACTAATGAACTACATTCAGAGTTGGAAAAGCATTGACATGGTAGACACGTCACAAGAATCATGGACAAGGGTCAGGAGACCCGGGGCATGTTGCCAGTTCTGTCCCAACACTCCAGGATTCCTTCCCCAAACCTTGGGGTCCTCATATAAAATTAAGGTATTTGTTTTTAAACAAATTTTAAACTGGATTTACTCTCCAAGTACTTTCTGGAAAATCCTCTCATTTGGAAGCCAAGCATGGAAGACAGAGCCCCCACTGGCCCGCAGCTGCTCCCTTAACTCACGTCTGCGCCTCTTCTCATGAGCCCTTGAGACTCCAAATTTCATAAGTCTCTTCTAGTGCTGGAATTCAATGACCATTTTATCTCCTAGGTAATAGATTCATCTCACGGAACACACCAGGTTTTACTTCTGTTGATTCTGAGCTGGGATTCTCTATTGGGGATCTTCGGAACCCATGGGAATTTTTGCTCTAGGACCATAGTTATACTCCGAGTCAGTTTTTAGCTTGTTCTTAGGCCCCACGGTCTAGGCTTCTCCAGGGAAGAAGGAGTCCGAAAGGTCTTTGGCAGATGCATGAGCAGGCAGACATGTGAGGACCTTTATTTATGCATCGTGTCCACAATTTTTTTTTTTTTTGCCTCCTAAATTCAGCAGGTTCCTGCTTTTTAACACAGCTCAAATCATTTGGCTTACAGCTGGTAAAATACAATTTTCTGGTTCTCAGAAAGAAAGACTTTTCAGACTTATAAAAGAGAAGCTCATAAGACTTCTTGAACATCAAATAGCTCTTACAAAACACCATTTTGATGAGTTAAGTGTAAATGAATCAGAAACATACGGATTAAATTTCCCTTGAAAGACACATGGGTTTAAGAATTAAGGGGGGAAAGTGCTTGGCAAGATGGATTTCAGGTTTTTGCCAAACCTCAAAATGTTTGAAAAATGGTTTGAGACATTTTTACTGAACGCAAAATGCCACGGAGTTCACCCATCCCAGACATAATAGCGAATCTTTTTGACAACAACTTTATGACAAGAAAAAAGGCCTGTGGGGCTTAGCCATTTTCTAGTTCTCCTTCAATAACCTCTTCTTCCCCCTCACCACCCCTGCCCCCTGAAAAAAAAAAAAAAAACCCTTTATAAGGCTAAGAGAACTGTCTGATTGACAAACTAAAGTTTCAAGTTGGGCAATTACCAGAAAATAACCCTACAACTCAAAAATACTTGGATTTTTTCCCCCCTACACTACCCAGAGTCAATTATACCATTTTCTAAGTGGAATAATACACTCTAGGGATATACACCATTTGATATATTTTATTCATCGGTGTCTAGAGCAATGCACGGTTCTTCTAGTCATTTGTCTGACAGCATAATTCCAGCTTCTTTGGAGAGGGGAAGAAAGCCCACTAAAAGCAAACAGATTGGAGCGAACTATCCATTGGCTTATTAAAACAGCCACAGTGTGGAAATGCTATATATTATAGAGGCAGGGCATGGGTTGAGGTTTTCAAGTTGCTGGGAATGGTCTTGGAAACTTGAATTCTGTTATAGCTTCTCGATCTGATAAGCTGGTTTAGAGCTTCTCCACACTTCAGAATTCTTACCGGCCTGAGGAAACTCAGGAGCAACAGATTAAGGACCCAGGGATTGATCGGTTGAGAGCCGTACATCTTATGGATGAAATGGCTTCCAATTAGCTTTTACTAGCTATTCCTACTAGCTAGTCAAAAGGCGGCTGACACTTTTACAACCTCATTTTTCATATGCAAAAGCACAGAAGGAGTGGGTTTTGAGTGAGAGCTGCAAGCAAGTGAAAGAGTCTGGATGGGAAGGCGTGGGCTCGAAGCTACCTTGTCTCATGCCCTCTTGTTTCCTTTTCATAGTTAAGCTGGGATCACCAAGGTTTGCTTGCTTGCTTCCTTCCTTCCTTCCTTCCTTCCTTCCTTTGAAAGAAAGGGTGCATTCAGTGACTGCCAATATTGGTTTAGAAATGAGGGGACAACAACCTACTTTTCAAAAGGTTTCGGGGCGCCTGGGTGGCGCAGTCGGTTAAGCGTCCGACTTCAGCCAGGTCACGATCTCGCGGTCCGTGAGTTCGAGCCCCGCGTCGGGCTCTGGGCTGATGGCTCAGAGCCTGGAGCCTGCTTCCGATTCTGTGTCTCCCTCTCTCTCTGCCCCTCCCCCGTTCATGCTCTGTCTCTCTCTGTCCCAAAAAATAAATAAACGTTGAAAAGATCTTGGAAAAAAAAAAAAGGTTTCAAGTCATATAGACCAAAAGAAAAAAAAAAAACAAGTAACATACACAAAAAAAAAACCCAAACCCAAAACAAACACACAAACAAAAAACTCCTATCTTTAAATCTATAGGTTTTAACTCTGTGCTAGAAATAATGGGGAAATCCGTTATTATGGATTATTTTGTTAGTGCAGCATTTGACACAGTGCTTTGAGGTAGGACCTTCCTCCCTAGGAGCTGAAATTAATTTGTTGCAAAAGGAGCATCCAAAAAGGAGAGTAAAAGTCACAAGAAACACAGAAAACTACTTTCGGGCACCTCCAATGAAAATGCTGCATAAAAGTGATGGTTAAAATATATACCCACCCCCAACTCATACCCATCTAGCTTTATGGAGCTCAAAGTAAGAAATGGAAACTAGAAATCTGGGAGAGAAAACTCCAGTTATACCAACTTTCTGTCTTGGAAAAGGCTTCAGAATCAGTAAAAGTAGGGCCAAATTCTCGCTGCATTTTTACCCTTTCCAACGCAATTTAATATAGGGATAATAGGGCCAAGAAGGGCTTCTTTGATTCTGAAAAATGCTGAGCCCCTGCCTGGAGCTCCCAGCACCTCCCCTGCTCCCACTTACCCCAAATCTCTTCCTTTATTCCACTGCCCCCTAATTCAAAAAGGATCAAATAGTGCAGAATAGCCTATCAAATGGTTCTCGTAGTTTGTAACTCAGCCATCTACAGAAAATACTGGAATATCAGTTTTAAAAATTCTGAATATATGCATTTCTCAATTTGGCATCTACAAGGGATCAGCCTGAGTGAACGCACATCAGAGAGCCTGTATTGCTAGGTAGGGATTGGTACCATCCAAAGAGATTGTTTTCATCTCACGTTAAGCTATGAACATCAGTAATTATTTAATATACTTTTGGCCCATGTTGATGTACTTTAACAACCCGCCTTGCACAGATGGTTAACTCAGATCGGAGCCCCTACTACCAATATTCCCTCTCCCTTACTCTCTCACACACACATACATGGACACACACACGTGTGTGTGTGCGCACACATGCAGTGCAGAGCTAACATCTCTTCTTTCCTGGAGCAGTTCCTTCGTTTCTTCTTCTAGGACCCTTCCCCCCAAACCCCCATGGTGTTAGATATCATTGCGGCTGGGGTGGGGAGTTCTCCCATTACACCCATTATACTTACTTGCCTTGTGTAGTTCTCTTAATAGATGATGAGTTTCTTTCTTTCTTTCTTTCTTTCTTTCTTTCTTTCTTTCTTTCTTTCTTTCTTTCTTTCTTTCTTTCTTTTCTTCCTTTCTGATGAATTTCTTAAGGGCCAGGATTATCTTTTATTCACTCCCAGCCCCCGTTCCTGAAACATAGCAGGAACTGAGTTAAAAAAGCAAACTTAAAAAAATAATTTTAGTTGTGTTTCTGTTGGATCGCATTTTTTATTGAAGCCACAGAAAGTAGGTGGGACTGAAATTGCTCCTTTGCAAGCCCTCTGGGTCCTCAGTTCTTGTAGAAAATGCAAGGAGTAAAAAAAATGTGGTGTAGTTTTTGCTCAGATGATGAGCTCCCTGCCTGATTTCTCCCCTAACCTATGTTTATCTTGATGGTCTTATTTATATCTATTTCCTTTTGACAAAAATAGCAGCTCCAAAAAGTGAATTTACCACACAAGGGATGATGCTTTTGACTTGTGTCTGAGTTCACAGAGGTAGTTAAGATGCTGTCCCTGCGTGTGGATATCCAGCTAAATACTCATTTTCTGAGTCATCTGACTTCTGAGTTTTCACTTTTTTAAGAGTATAATTAAGATAGGTTCCCAGGGATTAAACACACACACACACACACACACACACACACACACACACAACAATCCATGAGTAAAGCAGACAGTCTATATGTTGAGACCCATCCATATAAGGAGATCTGTGGGCATCTGACCAAATTGAGAGAAGCATTAAGAGCTATTCAAAACCTACTGAAATGTCAACACACTTTTGAAAAGGGTCCATTAGAGATGCAAATGTGTGGTTCCCTGATTATGATAAGCACGGGAAAGAAAACAGTGAAACCCATTAGGAGGTTTTGAGAACTGGGTTTTGAAGAGTGTGAAGAAGGCAACTCTAGTTTCTGCTGAGGGCTGGGCTTCATGTTTTCCCCTCAGTCCTCCTCTGCGTTTTGAACCATGGTTCTCATGAATGAAAGGACCCTAAAAATTCCTCCATTTTTGGATAAACCCCATTAACTCATCTGTAAATAGGCCAACATTGAAATTCCATCTATGTCAGATAAAATTCATTTTAATAAGATTCAGTTTCTGGATTGCAAACCATAACTTGTTTGTGTAAAGGATCTGACATCAGACACTCAGGTCAGGCTTTTGATGTCTTCTGATTTGTTCTTACGGGGATTTTTCTTATAAAAGGTTAATTGCAATTTAAAAATCTGTAATTCTTACGACATAGTTTTCTACAAATCAGCTCACACTAGGGGTGTATTTCTATTTAATAACCGTTAGGGCTTTTCTGTGAAAGTAACTGATTCATCTAATCGGAAAGACGCCTTTAATTCTGGCTGTCTTGTGTTGTTCACACATGACGTCAAATGATATTCATAGTAATGGATAAATTGGGGCATAATTTTTGTATAATCACTCTCAGTGTAAAAAAAAAAAAGTAATTGATTTTTCCATCTTCCTTGATCTGGAAGGAATTGTATCAATTTCCAGGACGTCATAAAACAAAATATTTAAAGTATGTTTCAAATAATAATAAAAAAAAGAAATACTTAACTTAATAAAGATGTGGAATTCATTTATGAAGAAAAACACTGGCTGTGAACCAATAGGCCAAAAAGTTTGCCAGAAGCCTGCAGCAGACCATCATTCCTGGATGTCCGCTCTCTCCCCATCACTCCTGAGCCCACACCATATTAAGGAAATGAATTTTCTCAGCCACACTGGACTTTGACATCACTGATTTTGTTTACTTTGTTTTTGAGTAAAAAACCCAGAAGATCTTTTTTCAGTGTTCTACCTTATAAGGAAAGCAGTCCAAGGCACATGTAACTATAGTTCTTCATGCCCTATTTTAACTGAAGAGGTTTTCTTGGCATATATATTAAACGCTTGGGAACCTTACATAAAAATTATGGGTTTTGACCCATCTGGAGAGCCTCAACAATTGAAACCATTGGCAAAAATGGAAAACACTTAACTGTCATAAGAACAGTTGAGTGCTTCAACATTGACCTAAAGCAAAAATTATACGCCCTGGAATGGACATTTCCATTTGGCATTTTTGCTTTTGTGTTTCTCAAAAGAAATAGCCCCCAGCTTCAGAAAGGTGGAAAGATCAATTACTAATAGCATGTAGGCAAATACGGTGGTATATACACTTATGTTAGATCAATCCTCTTAACTTCTAGAATTCTTTCTAGCTATATTATGGTGTTTTTTTCTCCTGTATCCAAATGGGGTAGAATATTCCAGTAAGTAAGCACAGATTTTCCCAGTGGTTAAAGGAAATCAGAATGATTTTACCTCTGGCAGTCAAAAGATATATAGCCCTGCCATCAGGGAGGTAGAAATGTAATGGTAAAGTATGACACTAAATAAATAATCATACCTATAAACTTATTATTAGACATTGCATGAAGGAAAAACATACAGAGCTATGAGACACTCTAAATAAGAGGCACCTTTAGTTTGGGGGTCAGAGAAAAGTTTAAGAAAGTGATATTTCAACTGAGACATAAAGGATGAATAAGAACTGGTCCACAGAAGAGCAAATGGCTAGCCTTTCTAGGCAAAGGTAATAGGATGTATTAAGGCCCTGGGGTAGGAAAGAGCTTGGCACACCCTAGGGATTGAGTGAAAGCCAGGATGGGTAAAACACATCAAGTCAGGTTGGAAAGTAGTACTATAGACATCAAGAGGTACACCATGTAAAGGATGATTTTATTAAATCCCAAATGCTGAGGGAAGCCATGGAAAAACGTTGAATAGGAAAAGTCATGGTTAGATCATTGGTTCATGGAGATCATTCTGGCTGTAGTGCAGAGGACGAGGATCTTGGTAATGGACATAGAGCCAAGTGGATGGATTCCAGGTCTATCTGGGGGGTAGAGTAGATAAAACATAGTGAATGATTGGAAGTAGAGGATGAGGGATGTCAGAGTTAATGCCCAGATTCCACTAATTCATTGCATCCTATATTTAAAGAAATATGGGACACTTCCTAGAGAAAAGAGCCTGAAGATGAGCACTGTGTTACTCAGGGTTCTTCAGAGAAAAAATAACCAATAGGATATGGAATACATATATAATAAAATTTGCTACATATATAATCACTTATATATAATTTATTATATGATCATATTATATATGATTTATTGTAAGGAATTGGCTTATGCCAATTCTGGAAGCTTAGAAGTCCTACTATCTGCTGTCTGCTAGCTGGAGTCCTAGGAAAGCCAGTGGTACAAATTTCAGTCCAAGTCCAAAAGCCTGAGAACCAAGAGAACTGATGTGTAAGTCTCTGTTCCAGGGCAGGAGAAGGCTGATGTCATAGTTCAATCAATCAGGCAGAAGGAGAGAGGGTGGGAGGGAAGGAGGGAGAGAGAGAGAGAGAGACAGAGAGAGAGACACAGAGACAGAGAGAGACAGAGAGATAATTCAACTTTTCTCCTTTATTAAAATTCCATTTAGAACCTCAGTAGTTTGGATGATGCCCACGTCACCTTGGTTGATGCCCACTCACCCCTTGGAGGGAGAATCTGGTTTATTCAGTTCGCCCCTTCAGATGCTAATCTCTTCTAGAAACACCTTCACAGACACACCCAGAAATAATGTGTAACCAGCCATCTGTGTAGCCCATGGCCCAGTCAAGTAGACCCACAAAATTAACCATCTCAGGCACCATGGACAAGATCATCCATAGGGCTCAACATAGGCACTTAGGGAATGCTATCTTAGCTCTTTAGTAGGTAGGTCAAGCTAGCGTTTACTACTCAGTTTTCCCGACAACTGTCAGACTTGGAAGACTTTTGTCATTCTCAGAATGCCCATTTTTTCCCCAATCCCAATGGGGCCTGATGGCACCACATTGAACAGACAGAATCGCTTATTTAAGGGCCTGTCCTAGCTCCCCTAAAGAATGGTATTCTGCTTAATAATATGTGACTAACTCTGATGCACAAAAGAGTGAAACCTTTATTTCACATGCTAATTAAAAGGATCCTTGTTCACATGTGAGAAGAAACCTCCCTCCTCTCCTACCCTTCAGCACCCCTGGTTCCTGCCTTACTTTGCTAAATATGACCTGTACTCAGTGATCTTTGGAACCTGCCTTTTGTTCAAGGATAGGGAATGTCCAAGAGAGGCCAGTGACAAGTTACTCATCTGTCCCACCTTTGAGGAAAGCCCGTCCCCTACTGACGTGCTGCTTCTCCAAAATAAATAGTTTTGAGCTTCTCCACGAGGCAGGTTACCCACCCTTGATCATACCCGATTACATAACTTTCGAGTTGAAAAGGTCCTTGAAGATTATTGGTTCAGCCACCTTATTGTATACATGAAGAAATAGAAACTCTGAGGAGATCTTGAGGACACAGCCCAGGATCACCCGGCTGACACAGTGACGTGTCGCTGGGGTATTCGGATTCAAAGCTATATCATGGAGGGCTTGGTTACTTCACTGTACCTTTCTCTGGTCTACAGATTGGCACATTCTCTTCCGATGAGTGACTGACAGTCAGAGCCCTGAGGAGAAACCAGACTTTCATTACAGATCAGTGAAGGGATTTCTTAGGGAATAGTCAACTCCTATGAGCAAGCATAATGTGGCACACGTCCTGTAAATGTACTGTCATTCACTTACAATTTCTCTTTCTAGTAGGGCTTATTGTCGATAGCTAAAATTGACATTTACTGTGACCATAACCCTACCACAAATTAAAATCAGACCCCAAGTCCCTCTGGGGAAGATGTTTATTAAGCTGTAGGAAGACATCTGAAATGATACCAAATTACATTCTAAACTTGAAACCCCAAATACCACATTTGTTTGGAAGTAGGAATAGGGCTGTCTGGGGAATAATATGGGAAACTGAGCAAGTCACTGTCGTTGGCAAATGCAAGGCCGCCAAGGAAGGGAAAAGTGCCTTAGAAGTGACGCCTTATATACAAACTCCTGTATGTTTAAGCCTAAACAAAATTTCCTTCAGAATGAACTTAAAGGAAAAATAAGCCCTCTAACACTTCATGCCTTTAAAGAACAGACATGGAATTTCCAGTTTATATCTACAAATACAGCAAGAACGAGGTTGGAAGAAGTATCCTATCGATCAAAAGTATCCTTTGAACAAGTGTATCAAAATGCAAATCTGTGTTTCGAGGTTTGACCCAGCTAATACAGATAAGAGTGCATTTGGGGCCAGTCGTCTTTTTATCACTTTTGCCTCTTAGCATGTAGATGTCTGGGGGTGTTTGTGGGCAGTGGGTGTGTTTATGCACATAGTATGGCCACAGTCTCAATCTCAGAACCTAATGATAGGATCAACTGTGTCCACAGGGAAGCTATGCACAATGGCTTCTTTGCTTGTGTGTCCAGCCCACGACTAGATCCTTTGAGATCCTTAGATGCAAAGTGCCAAGTGTCAGTATTATGAACTCTATTGCTGTTATTTTATTAAGTGCTTGAGATTAATATCAATTTAGCTCATGATAAGTGCTCCTGCAAAGTGGGAGAACTTGAAACGTAGCTCAGGAAAGGTTGCTTACGGAGGATACCAGTTTCTTAGAAACTCTGCCCCTCCCCCAATCCCCTTGTTCAAGTCAATGATAAGCTGACTGTTCTTTCATGATAATGTGTCGAGTTATCGTGACCCTTAATAAGAAGACTGTCATGGATGTGTCATGGAGGTACTGCTGCCAGGAAATGAAAGACCATGTACAGTGAGGTAACATCATTAAGTCGTTCATCAAACCTCTACAAGGCTCCTACTGTGTGCCAAGATTTGTGCTTTTTTTTTTTTTAACGTTTCATTTTGTCAAGCGACAGAGAGAGACCGAGTGTGAGTAGAGGAGGGGCAGAGAGAGAGGGAGACACAGAATCCGAAGCAGGGTCCAGGCTCTGAGCTGTCAAGCACAGAGCCCGATGAGGGGCTCAAACCCATGAACCATGAGACCATGACCTGAGCCAAAGTCAAACACTCAACTGAGTGAGCCACCCAGGCGCCCCTAGCTTTGTGCTTTGCGATACTCTCTCTCCAGTCTAGTGAAGAGACTGGTACATGCTGTGCGAACACAGAGTAGGGATCAGCCTGGCCTGGAAAAAACCAGAGCAGGTTTCCCCAAGATGCCGATACACCAGGAGATACCAGGTCTCATAGTGACAGAAAAGTACAGTCAGATCCCTCGGAGAGGCTGGAAGTTTCTGGGTCTTTTTTCCAAACCACTTCACCCTGAAATTTAGAACAATATAGTTTTCCTTTGTATTTTAAAATGACATTAGCAATAATTTTATTTTCTAAACCAGATCAGTCATCTGTTGAATAGAATATACATCGATCATCTTCCAAAGGACAAACCCATACAAGATATCATCTCATATGTGATTATCAAAGCGTCCTCACACCATACTTATGAAGTGGGTAGTATAGCCCTACTTTTGCCGATGAGGAAACGGAGAAGTTAAATGACTTGTGCAGATCACACACTCATGGGCCGTGACAGAGCCAGCGGGTGGCCCAAAGCCTGTGCCTTGTCAGCCACACAAGGCCGCTTTATTCGATTTACTGGTTAATGATGGCAGCCAGCATTATCTCTATCATTTCTGTCAGCCACTCTGACTGGAATCAGTGAAAATAATAGACCTAATTTAGGACTCTGAGAAGTCTGCCAGTTCCTCGTCCTCCTCCCTAGAAACCATGCCAGACGGGGACGAATCTCTTTTTTAAGAGCCTAATAAGAGGAAATTCCAAAACTTCAGTAAGCCATTTAATTGTTTTACACTGTTCGTTCTTGGGAGATACTCTTTCTTCTAACGTAAATCCCATGTGCTGCTGTTTTATTATAGTTATTATTCTGCTTTGGTTGGCTTTGAAAGTAGCTGGTCACCATTCTCTGAATATAGTAATTTGGAAACTTGAAGGCCGTTATCGTCATCTCCCGGTCTTGTTCCTTTTACTTTTCCATTTAGGTCTTCCCTTCTGGCCTTTCAGTATTTCTCTGTGGGCCTTTGGAACCTTCTCCAAGTTCCCCCCTCCCGCCCCCCCCCCCCCTTCCCTCCCCGCCACCCTCATGATGTTCAGCTCTGTCTGACAAGGATTCCTCTAAGCTCTCACACCCTCTCCTATGGTTTCTGGTTATTTGATTACAGCCATTGTTTAGACTTTGCGGCTGTCTGTCAGGATGTAACCTACTGAGGAGTTGGCTAAGCCTCGAGGCAGTGCCCCTGTCTTTGTCTGTGCTTCCTTGGAGGACAAGCTGCCCTCTCAGCACTTCTGTTACTTTATCATTAAGAACAGAACTTGAGGAATCAGGCTTTTAGCAGCCTGCGTTTATGCATGTCCTCATAGCCAGCCTAAGCCCCTCCTCCTGCATCACTGACGTATCTCCCCTCCTGCCAGTATAGCTGTGGAGCTAATCGTCTCTAGCGCCTTCTCCTAAGGAGCTGAAATAATCCTGGCAAGTGGCTGGGGTGGAGGGTGTTATAAATTTGGTCTCCCAGGAGAGGCACTTGAAAACTGTCTACGAGAACCTGCCTTGAGATTCAGGAAGAGGTTAGGTTAAAGGCATTAGTGGGGGCGACCTAGTGGGGAGAACTTGCAAAGTGCAAGGATGAGTAAAGGTTGTCCAGATGATGTTTCCTAGAGCTCTTCTGTTTTTGCTGAAGTCTTTCGCAGTTGGTGCTTCTGTCGGTTAGCTGCAAAATGACACTATCTATTTGGATCATAGGTATGGGGCGACTGTACAGGGTGTGGCGTCCGCCACAAATTACTCATTAAAATATGATAACTGACAAGCTGAGAGTCCAGAGGAAACCAAAACAGAATCGCCTACTTAAGAGTTGTGGGGTGGGGGCGTTTGTCAGCTCGGGGAGCTCTCTGCCTCTACAGAACATCCAGGCAAGTGTGTCACTGGATGTCTCCATGAATAATTCATTGATGGTGAATGAATGCAAGCAGCAATCACATGTAAATGACAAGGCTCATAATCAGAGGGCTACTTATTTGTCCTTATGAAGCAAGGAGGAAGCTTATTAACAACTTAGAAACAGGAAGAAATTTTACTTAGAGATACGTCTCTCTAAAGAAAAAATTTCCCCAGGCAGCCAGATGTATATCATTTATTTGAGCCTGCATTCAAAATCATCTTTTATTTCATGTCTTTGGATCTGCATTTACTTGCCTTTTCTAAGTGTAACTTTATGAATAATTGAAGCAACCGGGAAGTTATTGGCTAATTGAAAAGCCATCTCTTCGTGTCTTTAAGCCCGACCCATGGCGAAAGCCAGACTGTTCAGGCATTTAGGGGTCTTTTATAAAGGGTCTTTTAAAAGAGCCTTTAGCTCTTTACAAGGAAAAAATATCAGATTTTGAAAACGTGTTTTTTTTTTTTTTTTTCCTGTGGTGACACTAGTACATCAGAAACCAATCCAACCGTGTTTTTGGTTAACTTAAATGAATCAGGCTGACTGCATGACTAATTCAGATTAATGGTGCAGAAATCAGTCATTAAAGAAAAAAAAAAAGAGATTGATTTAATAGTCTTAACAGAATGGCCATAAATTTACATCTCCCTTTCTATTCCTGCTCTCTCTGTTTAAAACACTTGAAAGCACTAGTAAACATCTCCTCTGCCTGAGTAGATACAGCATTTATGCTATAAAACCCAGCAAAGGCTCCAGTAGGGTGCAGCTCTGTTAGCTGTATTACATTTTATGACTACCATTGGCTCTCTCGCAGCCGGGCTTTTATTTAAAGAAAAAGAGGTTACATTTCCAAGATATCAGATACTACATCTATAAAATAAAGGCAGCAGTAGTACAAAATTGATAAAAAAAGGAGGCCCAAATTTATCTTGCGTGGTAAATTTAATTTCCGACACCCCTGGTGATAATGATTACAAAAGTGTTCTTGTCAATATCGATAAGTCAGTGCAAAGCAGAAACGAGATGTTTAGTTGACCGTGGTGTGGGTGTAACTGGTACCTCCGAGCCCAGAGCTCTGAGCAGTATAAAGTGCAGCCTTATTACAGGGCAGGCATCCAATTTTTAAAACATTGCATAGATTGGAGACAGATGAGTGTGGCTGAATTATTCTTGGCCTTTTCTTATGAAATGCCTAGAATATAATTTCAAATGGAAATGAATTTAATTGGTGCAAAAACAAATAGGTCTAGAACTTGTCTGAAGGCTTGAGCTTAATCTAAGGGGCACTGATAAAAAGTACAGATTACCTTGGGGGTAACCACTTATGCTTTTCAAGAACAGAAATGGGTTACATGAGGCTGTTAATGTAAATTGGAGTTTCACTCATGACTTGTAAATCAATGAAGTTCTTCTCGTTAGCTAGCAAAGATAATTTATTGAGCCCTGTGCTTGCGACATCTATTGCTAGTTGAAGAGATCCTTAATATCTGTATTCTTATTAACCCAAGAAGTATTTATTAACACCTCCTAGGTACCATGCACTTGCTTAGGTTTCTGAAGGATCTGCATTAGTAAAAATAGAGCAGGCACAACCTCTTGTGAAGTTTATTGTCTGGTTTGGAACAGACACATTTTTAAAAATCACTCAAAATCACTGAAGAATTATAACTGGGGAGCTGAGGTGGTAAACTCCAAGAGACCATGACATGCATCTATTTTGTTTTTCAACATGTGACCACAGATTGTGAATTTGTAAATGAATTGTTAGGCAAATGACCTAACTTGCCAGCGTTCCACTCTGAAATGAGCGTGTACAGGGCCCGCTTTGTGTTCGATGCTTAATTTGATTTTTGATTGATTCGTTGATTGACTCATTCATTTATTCATTGATTGGTGATAAATGTTGCTAGGGAGAAGTGCAGGGTGAGGGCACTCCAAAAACAGGCCCTGACCTGCTGTGGATGTCCAGAGAAGGTGGTGAAGGTTACTTACGTTCAAGGCTGTGGCAGGAAGGAAGGTGGCACTTACATGAAACTGGAAGGAAGTCACTATGTCACTGGTGTGGAGCCCAGGGCCATGTGCTGGGGAGGCAGTGAGTGGCCACATGGTGCAATGGCCTTGGAGTCATATCAAGTTCTGTCACAAGAAGCCAAGCGTACCGGTGTCTCTTGAGCTGGACAATTTGCTGTTTTTCATTGGGCTGTTTTGCTAGCTTTTTAGGAAAGATGGTGGCTAGGATACAGATAAAAAGGCAAAATTATCTTCCTAGACACCCAAATGCCTGTGTCACCAAAGGAAAGGAAAGGTGGCATTGGGGGTGGGGGGGGGGGAGGGGAGAGGGGAGAAGGGGAGAGGTACAAATCTTGGAGAGAGGTTCCAGATCTTTACCAGAGGTCCTTCCTTGAGTCTAAGAAAGCTTTGAAATGGAAACTACATATTTTAATTGAATTCTGCTGATATTTTGGTGCCTCTTCTCAGGCCAAATATTTCTACTTCTTTGTCTCAAATTCCTCATTTGTTAAAAGGGGAAATGTTGTATTTGCCATCCAACTTTAGGAGCTTGGCAGTGAGACTTGGTGCGGAACATGAGCTCATTCAAAAAAAGATATGGGTAAAATGATGTCTTTTAAAATATGGGCCAGATAGCTGTCTTGTTTTCCCAATTATTGCTTCTGTTGGATTTTTGTCATTGTTTTCAGGAAAAACAAGATACTGAGAACCGATCTCTGGGGAACTAGTTTGGTTCCATTTTGAGGAAATATTTTCAAAGATCCTTTCTGAGAAATAGTGTGAATCATTTTGAAATTCTGTAAAACTGTGGGTGAGAGGAGTCCATTTGCCTCCGCAGAAGGGTTTGGAAATCTCGAGTTGATGGATATTTAAAGATATCTTATAAAGGCAGCAAGTTTGGGACCTTTTTATAGGCATTTTGTTAGGCTGCTGTGGTTCTTTAATTAAAGCTAAGGATTGGTGCTAACTTTAAGATCCCAGCCTGAAGCCCCAGTTCCTTTATTGGAGTACAGTGATTAATCTATAGTTTGGTCTGTGTTTCGGAAGAATAAAAACAAAACAACTAATTTTACTGAGCATCTTCAACATACAGTTGACCCTTGACCAACGCGGGTTTGAACTACGCAGGTCCACTTATATGAGGATGTTTTTCCATCAATACAGTATGGTGCTATAAATGATATCTCTCCCTTATGATTTTCTTAACATTTTCTTTTCCTCTAGGTTACTTTATTGCAAGAACATGGTATATAATACATATAGCGTACAAAATATGTGCTAATAGATTGTTCGTGTTATCATTAAGGCTGTTAGCATTAGTAGTTCATGTTCTCACGTAAGCTATTCGTAGTTAATTGTGGGGGGAATCACATGTGGAGTTTTGACTACATGAGGAGTTGGGGTTTCTAATGCCTGTTTTGTTCAAGAGTCAACTGTATTTAATATGTGGTGACTCATTTAATGCCATGAGGTGAATATCTCTGTCCTCCCATTTTATAGTTGAAGAAACTGAGGCACACAGAGGCCAAGCGACTTACCCAAGGTCACACAGCTAGTAAGTGGCAGAGCTGGGATTCCAACCTAGACAGATGATCTTCTGAGGCATTACTCTTTACTCCCATTTTCCAATGTAATTATTACATGTAAATTACATGTAAATTCTTCATGGAAGAAATGAACTGTATTGTCTTTCCATTTCACATTCTACTTGATTTTCCGGCAATTTGTTTTCTTTACAAAAATAGGAATTTTTAAACTCCACTTGGGAGAAGAAAGATAGAAGAAGCATTTCTCATTACAAACAGCCATCTCTTAAGATTTAAGAGTTTGTATTCACCCTGTTTAGCTTTTCAGTCTCCCCATCCTAGACAGCAAGTAGTTTGCCAAGATAGGCCACAATACTTGATTTAAGGTGAAAAGAAAGCATGTATCTTTTTATAAGCAAATACAGCGATAATGGGCAATACTCTCTCTCAAGTCTGTGTGTGAAATTACGTACCTTTAAATGCGGACGAAATGTGGACCCCCCTGGAATGTATCCAGTTCTTTTTAGCAATTTCTCTTGCTGTTTAGAGACACATTCTTTTCGTGGTTTGTCCATATTTCAAATGTATTTTTGACATCAGGAACTAAGTGCTATCCTGACTCCGTTCCATTTAGTACAGACACTGACCACCTACTATATAATAAAACATATAGTCTCTAGAGATTAAGAACATCTCATTTTCAAAATCTAGAATCTGAATTTTATTTTTTTTAATTTTTTAAAAATGTATGTTAACTTTTGAGAGAGAGAGAGAGAGAGAGAGAGAGAGAGCGAGCGAGCATGCACGTGCAAGTGAGTGGGGGAGGGGCAGAGAGACAGAGGGAGACAGAGGATCCAAAGGGGGCTCCACACTGATAGCAGAGAGCCGGACACGGTGCTTGAACTCACCCACCGTGAGATCATGACCTCAGCCAAAGTCGGATGATTAACCAACTGAGCCGCCCAGGTGCCCCTAGAATCAAAATTTTAGAGCTTCATGCCATTTCCAGATGGCCTATAGTCTGATCCCTTCATTAAATAGATGATGAAATGGAGAGCCCCAAAGTGGAGAAAGACTCTCCCCCAAAGTCAAAAACTCTAATGGCAGTGGCTTTCTGGATCTTCTGCTTCCTGCCCACTCTTCTTTCCATTTCATTGCCTTGAAGCTTCTGATTCTGCACACGCCCGTCCTTACAAGTGGTTATTTATTATCTCCTCATGATTCTCTTAGATGTCTATGGTCTCATTTTGATGCTAATATGATCTTCCAATTCTTTAACCTTATTTTTTTTTTTTCATGGCTTGCTTTTCCCTTTGCCTGACCACACACCTGATAGATTTGTCTCTCCTGAGTTTCATAGACAACTCGGGAGTGCCACGTATCTTTTGAAGACCTGGGAAAGGAAAGCGGTCTACAGCGACCCTCCTGAGACCTTCCCCCCAAAAAGTACTGGCCCTTAGCTCCTTAAAGATAGTTGGGCTTGTCCAAGGGCAAAGGCTAGAGACCCAGACCTTGCTTTTCAGACACCCCTAGACTGGAAAACATCCTTTGGGGGTAAAAATGAGGACATGAAATCGCTTGCTGTGGTACCTTTCATTCTGTTAAGGACACTGAAAACACAGTCTGTCATCCTTGACATTTTAATTGAAAGAAAAGCTTACATAGATTTCAGCCGTAAGCAGTATGTTTATACAAGTGTATAAAGAGGAATAATCTGTCAAGTTGGAAAACTCTTAATGCTACGGGACTCAGTTTAGTAATTGAACAATCCAACATGAGCTCACACATCTTACCTTGTTCCATGCCTCAATAATTTTTAGTAGAAATACTTTACCTAGAGGCATATGGTTATTAAAAAGGAGGCTCGGCTTGCTCAAAGTCTGGAATTATTAGCTCATGGCAACAAGCCCGCACTGGAGAAAGACTGTTGGGTCTTTGTTTTCACAACTTTACTGCGATTTGCCATCTTATTTTCAGAGTCTAACTGATGTGTTGTTTGGGAAGTTTCTTTTTTTTTTTTTTTAAAGGAAGAAAACATAATTTCACACGGATGAGTGACTTCTCGTGTTAGCAGTACTGCAGAATGTTACTACTTCGTTGCAAAGTCCAGGGAGCAGTGTGAATATCAAAGGAAATAGACCGTGAATTTATTTTAGTGTAAAAAATCAATAATAACTTAGTTATGGGAGCCATCAAGGTGTGATGGGGGATGCCCTGTGTTGCAAGTTGAATAGAAGTCCTGCTTCTTTTCAGGACCCGTGTGACCTTGGGCACATTTAAATGTTTCTGAATTTAGCTTACTCCGAGTAAAATAGGGGTAATCTGACCTACCTACCACATGGCATTGTTTCAAGTCGCGTGAAGGTGAAAATATTTTGAAAAATATGAAACTATATAAGTGCAACATAAAAAGTTTCATGCAAGTGCAATGTGTTAGTAATTATTTCTGTATACACAAGGGGAATTAGATAATTTATGTAATTATTCCGATACCACTCTTGCTTCAGTGATCAGAATATTCTGGACAAATGATTATTTATTGGGCCAAGCTACATAATTACTTCAGTCTAGTCCTTTGTATGCCCAGTGATGGGTAGAATAGATTTTTTTTTTTCTTTCAGTGTTTGTAGTTTTAAAAGCCCAAGCAAGAAGCCTAGAAAATGACGCCGTCTTGTACATGGGTTGGGAAAATTGTTTGTAGAATCTGTGTAAAATAATAATTCAGAATTCTTCAGAGCCCAAACATACAGCGTTCTCAAATAGCCATTTCTATTTCAAGTATATATTGTTAACTGGTTTGACTGCTGCCATTAGGCAATTATTATTATAATTCCAAGGGAGTTCAGTACCCTGAAAGGCTTTCTTAATTAACGAGGGAATGCTTGTTATTTAAAAATCTAGTACATCTATGCATGGTGTGGAAGTAACTGATCTAATAAGAACATTGATTAAATGAACCATACCATTCCCCAGCTACTGTATCCAACTGGGAGTTTTCCATAGTTTTGTGAAACATGAAAACTCATTTTAAATTTAATTACTTTTGCATCTCCATTCACATCAGCGCTGTTTAATTGATTTCTTTTTTCATAATAGCTCATCAATAAACACTGATCACCGAGATCATCATTAATATGCCATGTTGGAAACAAAATGTCAATGACGATACTATGCCGCTCTTCCTTTCTGAGGATGATATGGCATATCAACATAATAAAATGTTCTCAGTTATCTCTTTTTGCTTGTCCCTGTCTATACCCAAAGCATTCCTCCTGGTGACTAGGGAAACAGACATATGGTAGAAGGCTTAGACGTACCTATATGTATGTGTACATGTATGTGTGTACATCTACCCGTCTGCCTGGATATCTATAGGAGAATAGATGGATAGATGATTACCTATCTGTAGAGATGCTCTCAGTGAGTCTTTCTCATTAGAAACCAGGGCCGTTCCGATTACTAACTTTGCACCTAGAGGAACTGACCATTACTGTACAGCTATTTTCTTTCCAGAAAAGGTCACAAACAAAACATTAAGACTGGAGAATATAAGGCAAACCTTGCCTGTTGATAGAGCCACATTTATACTTATGTGATTCGAGCTATCCACCTCTGAGTGAGATGAGCTTTAGGACCCAGTGAAATTACAGCCTACTATAGAATTTTGGAGCGATGGACGTCAGCAGTTTCCTAGAGCTCTGAAATGTGAAGGACCTCCAAAGACCCTGCTAATCCTCTTGTTAATCTATACTCCAGAAATCCCCAGGGCACATGTCAAAAAAATACCCATAATACTCATTTGCTTTTCTGAAAACACTCATTTTACCGTTACAGGCTACTCACGTTGGCCCATCCGTGTAACCACTCATGTACATGTTCCGTTAATAAAGCTGGGTGCCATTTGTGTACCTTGACATGGAGTCTGTGTAAAGGTTTTATATTCTTTTATATTTTCATGTATGTAACTTCTTTTTGTAATTTTGTTTAATGTTTACTTTTGGGAGAGACAGAGTGTGAGCAGGGGAGGGGCAGAGAGAGAGAGAGAGAGAGAGAGAGAGAGGGAGACACAGAATCCGAAGCAGGCTCCAGGCCCTGAGCTGTCAGCACAGAGCCCGATGGACGCAGGGCTTCAGCTCACGAACCATGAGATTATGACCTGAGCTGAAGTCGGACGCCTAACCGACTGAGCCACCCAGGCGCCCCTCATGTATATAACTTCTTAAACATATAAATATTGACTAATTTATGACTAATCCTTCCAAGATGCATGTGCCTGTGATAGCTAGCTATATACCCAAGGGAGCTATTAGGCAAAAGGAGTAGAAAACCTAATCTTCTTTGGAATTTCAACAGCAATGCACAAGAAGAATATGTTGGCATTGTTTCCCCTGTCTCAATCTCCCACTTCGCCCTAAGTCAGCCACGGGAGGCGAGGCACATGAGCTCCAAAGAGGCTTCTCACAGTACTCTGGACGGGACTGTCCTCCCCTGAAGCATAGAGAGGCATCCAGCCACACCAAACACCTCCATCTGCAGTCTTCACCCAGCACTTAGCAGGAGGGAATCTTTTTTTCTTTTTAAGAAAATGCATTAATTCTGGAAGCAGAAGCTTCTTTCGTGGCATTCAGGATAAGGTGTCTTAACATGGGGGCCTCAGAGGTCCTGGGGGGGGGGTGGTGTTTGTTTATTTATTTGTTTTGTTTTATTTGTTAAATCTTTAATTTAACTGTTTGACATTTATAGAGCTCCCTGGGGCAAAAGTATCAGGAGATTGAGAATTTAGCTGAGGAGGTCACTTATTTGCCATTTTTCATAAACACAAATAATTTCCTTTTTCCCTCAGCCACACATTCCCTGGCTCATTAAATCAATTTGAGTTCCTGAAAAAATTTTGTTCTCAGGCAAATTGAAGCAAAAGCTCAAACTGTGTACTCCCCCGAGGAATGCTTACCCGAGTTCTGCAGGTCAGGCCAAAATCAGTTTCTGTCAAACAGCCTAACACCTCCAGTTATTATAAAATGAGGGATTGGTAATTGGGGGCTGGGCTCAGGACTTGCCCGAAAAAGGCCAGCTATAGTGGCATGAACCTCAGTCTCGTTCCTCTGGTTCCTTGGTCCTGGCTTTGTTTTTTGTTTTTTGTTTTTTGTTTTTTTCCACCCACGCTGGAGAATTACGAAAAAGTCAAAACAGATTTCTATTGGGAGTTCATGACTAACGTTGGCTATTCAAATCCAGACGGTGCAAGTATGTTCCGTACAAAGCCGGGAGGGCTTCCAGGCAGAGGCTTAAGAGAGTGTGGATAAAACAAACGCACACAGATCTCAGGGTCTGAGATCCTCCCAAAGGGCCGAGAATTCTGAGCAAAACACAGGATTTCGCCCCCAAGTCCCTTCCCTAAGAAGCAGGGGTTGTAGGAGATTTACCGACTTGTTGACTATTGAACATGAGTTAGATAACAGAGGTCAGGAAATGAAGTGGAATTTGATGTATTAACTAGGAAGCAGCAGAGGAAGCCAGGCTTGTGTTTTATTTGTTATTATTTCCCTAATATCCTCAATTATGTGGTTCCCATCAGAGGATCTGATCTGTTGCTCATGTAATGGTGTTGTCCCCGCTGGTTCTGGACACAGGCAGTGAATCCCCTGCCCCAAGGCATCAGGAATAATGTCTGCTTTTTGTCTGTGTTACCAGGCCTGTCCCAGGCTCTCTATCTTCTCTGCTACATCTCCACAACAGACAGAGACAGCCCATGCCAGCCTCCATGCCTGGGACCCTGCCCAACCCAACAATGCCGGGATCTTCTGCCGTCTCGATGCCAGTAAGTGCTTCTTGCTTCCACCGAATCCTGCTCTTTTGAAGGCACTAAAGAAAAGCTGAGCTCTAAGCTGGGAAGAGAGTGGCTGCTTCTGGATGAAGAGTTGAGCTGTGTGCTACTTTGGGTAGAGTGCCCGGTTGTCTGTCGCTAGGTGTCTTGCTGGCTTTCCTGTCCTTCAGGGCTCTCCTAGTGAGGCCTGGCCCCAACTTCCTGCGGGCGAGCGAGCTTGCCACACCCAGGGAATGGAATTTGTTCAAGGGCACAGTGTTTTATGACTCGCCCAAAGCCTGTATAGCGTGGGCTATATACAGAGTGTCTCTAACTCACCAGGGAGTGGTCTAGCCAGGACTCAGAGTAACAATTATCATGATAAAAGCAATAATGATGGTACATAATGCCTGCTAATATGTAGTCCTGGGCATCATGTTCTACTAAGCATGCTCACAGCATTTACCGGGTGCTTACCGTGTGTTAGTCCCCCCGTAAGCATTTCATCAACACATGGAACAATCCCGTCAGGTACGTACTATTTCTAGTCCCCTTTATTCGAATGAGAAGAGTAAGGCAGGTAGCTTGCTTGGCTGAGAGGCAGCATCGCTGAGTTTTAAACCCACCCCGTCACCTCCTGCATGATATGTACATTCTCTGCTTTCACCGTCACAACAAACCCGCGAGGGACGCCTTGTTATTACCTCCATTTTACAGACGAGAAAACTGAGGCACTGGCCGAAGGTCACAGTTAGTAAGTGATGGAGCGTCTGGATTTAAATCCAGGCGGTATGACTCTAGAGTCTACACTTAATCATTATATTATACCCCCCACCTCTGAAAACAACGCATTCGCCTAGAAGGGACATACAGACTATTCCAGACTATTCTAAACCTTGCTCTCCTTCCACGGGATCCCCTCCCCGTCTCTCTTCATCCTCCCTGGCTTTGTAATTCGGGGAGCATGGTTGGTGTCGTTATTCCTGGGGCCACAGGAGTTTTTCAGAGCCCTAGAGGTGATATGACAACTCAACGAAAACCCTTCCGCACCAGTATCAACAATGCCTGGCAGAGCATTTGGGCATTTTTAAGAAATTGTCTGCATTTGTCACTTCACGTTGCTGGCCTCGCCATCCTGTGGGAATGGGGCCACGGTAGTTATTGACGTGCTCATCCTACAGGCGAAAAGCTAAAGGGTAAGAAGTTGAAGGCAGCTGCCTAATGTCACACAGCTGTGACAAACCCCATCGCAACTTGCGCCGAGCAGCTCAGATTCTCGAAGGTTGAGCGGTTGGCTGGTTTATCTAGGTGGAAGCCGGCGGGGGGGTGGGGGCAGGAGTGTGGAGGCCCAAATTCAGAGAAATGGACCTGCCTACTACGAGTATTGGAAGGTCCTGGCTAGAAAGAGTCTTTGCAAAACCGGGCCAGAAGGAACAGATGAGTTGACACACTTTACCTGCGTTGCTCACCGTAAGCATCTTTAGGGGAGGGACAACAGTGCCACCAAGGCCATTATCCCAGGTTTTATTCAACCCAGCCAGCTGCGCGAAGACCCCCACCATAAGCTGTCTTCGTGTAGACTGTAAATCCCTCTTGTCCAACGTTAGTTTCCTTTCATAAATTCCATCCATTAACTAGAAAAATGCCACTGCGGTGACCTTTTTGTCCCACTTGAGTAAACCGTACCATTTCCAGGGACAAAGGTGGGACACGGGCTCAGGGAGCGCAGAGAACAGGCGTCTCGCACTGTTTCCCCCACGTCACGTCATTATACACCGTGACCTCCTGTTGGTGCTTCAGAATACAAGTAAAAGATCAGGTGCATGATCAAGAGCCAGTGTAGACAGCAAGTCAGGGATGCTATCCCCACACGAGTTCCCAAGCCCTTGTCACTGACGCGGACAGCTGCCATGACAATAGCATCAGTCTAGAGCGCTGATTCTCAACTGGGGGCGGTTGTCTCCCGCAGGGGATATTTGGAAATGTCTGGAGATCCTGCTGCTCCATCACAACTGGGGAAAGGGTGCTACTGGGGTCTGTAGGGAGAGGCCAGGGATGATGTTAAACATTCTACCAGGCACAGGACAGCCCCCACAAAAAAATTATTTATTTGGGCCCAATAGGTCAACAGCGCTGAGGCTGAGAAACCTTGGTTTTAGAGTGACACTAATGTAACTAATAAAAACGATCATAAAATCGCTAAGAAAAGATACTTTACGAGTCCCTGTTTCTAGAAATCTAGGCCTACTCTTCCTTGTTATCAAGTCTCCTGCTCCTGTCCTAAGATTTTGGCGTTTTTTTAAAAAATGCTTATTTATTTTTCAAGGAGAGAGAGACAGAGCATGAGCAGGGGAAGAGCAGTGAGAGAGGGAGACACAGAATCCGAAGCAGGCTCCAGGCTCCGAGCTGTCAGCACAGAGCCCAACACGGGGCTTGAACTCACGAACCGTGACATCATGACCTGAGCTGAAGTCAGACGCTTAACCGACTGAGCTGCCCAGGCGCCCCAAGATTTTGGCACTTGAAAGCATAGTCTTCCTCTAGAGTTCCTGCCCTGGGAAACCACGATTCCCTTGGTATAAAAGATCAGCCTGTCTGTCGGTGAAGGTTAAGATTCTGAACTCATGTGAAGTGCACACTGCCAGACCCCACATCTCACAAGGTCCTCGGTCAGAAGCAAAATGATGCCTCTGCTCAGGGATTGATTCACTCGTTCCCCAGACTTTTGCTGACACCTGCTGTGGGTCAAGGGCTGTGCTAGATCCTGGGGATGTGGTGAACAACAAGGCAGGATTTCATTGTATTGTGAATTCCTACCTTGAACATCGAATGTTGACATAATTTAGGAAGAGGAACCCTCCTGTGTCATTACAAAAGCTCAGTGACCTGTGGACATTTGAGCTCCCGTTTTCTGATTTGTTTCAGGGGGAAAGGAGAAGCCTACCCCCTCCTCCCCAAAAAAAGGTAAAAACCTTTATCTGGATGTTTTACCTGCAGTGCTAAATGTTGCTTAGTATTCAGCAAACCACTCCCACCTTCTGACTTCTTGATTCTAGTCGCCTCACCCGAGCACACTTGTGGGGCAGAGCCTTATTAGTATAAGCACCAAATAGTTGTCTCGAAGAGGCTCTTGCTGAGCCCTTATAACCACTAAGGTGGAAAAATGCAGTTTTTGTGTTTTTTTTTAGGTAGAGAAATCAGCCTGTTTTCAACATGCTGTTGAATTTGTGAGTCATGGAGTAGAAATAGTCACAGACTGTAACTTTTCCACAAAGAGGGAAACCCGAGGCTACAAGTAAGCTGCTCTCACGTCCTCGTAGTGCCTGATGGATAGTAGCTTGGAAACTTTCGGATAATCATTTGTACTTCTCCATGACCTTCCTTCTGGGAAACTGAAAGCAAAAGCTCATTTGGACTTGATGTCCCTCCAGGTGAAGGTCCCCCATTGGAATTGTCACATGCCTTTCCAAGTCTTCTATCCTCCAGCCTCTGGAAGGGGCGGTTATAAGGAATAAGCATTTTGTGGAGCAATCTTCATGAGTTACTGGTCAGAGTACACGGATGTACCTAATAGCACTGAACTGCACGCTTAAACATAGTTAAAATGGTAAATTTTATGATACACGTATTTTACCAGAATTACAAAAACAATCATAAAAAAATAAAATACCCAGGCTACCTGGAGACTCAGGGCATATGTGAGAGTGAACACGTTATTTTACTGAATTGCTAAGGCCTCAGAAGTTTTTGCTGGCATGCTCTAGAATGTATAGAAAATTCTTCACCAGATAGCTCCTTTTGAAGCAGTTTCACACCACCGTCCACTGCCAGATAACTGGTCTGTTCTTTCAGGCTCAGGTACAGCTAATGGTGCTTTGCTGGGACAGGGACTGTCCGCCCGTCACTCATGTCATTTAGTGAGCACCTCCGTTACTCCACACATTAATGTAACTACAGTCCCGCGCCTGGGCAGACCCAGCAGGGATTGAAGGGATGGGACTCAAGGACGGCAGGGACCCTAAGGGGGCATTTACCTCAACTTTGACTCTCCACTCTTGTCTGTGAGGTTTCTGTCCTCCACTCTTGGAAGAGTTCCAGTGATAAAGAACTCTGTATTTTCCAAGACTACCCCAGCTGACTTTGAGCAGAAACCAGATTCTCTGAAATTCTTTTTTTAATTTTTTATTTATTTGTTTTATGTGTGTGCGTGTGTGTGTGTGTGTGTGTGTGTGTGTGTGTGTGAGTGAGAGAGAGAGAGAGAGAGAGAAAGTGAGTAGGGGAGAGGAGCAGAAGGAGAGAGAGGATCTTAAGTAAGCCCGGCACTCAACACGGAGCCTGACGTGAGGCTCCATCCCACAACCCTGGGATCATGACCTGAGCTGAAATCAAGAGTTGGACCCTCGGGGCGCCTGGGTGGCTCAGTCGGTTGAGCGGCCGACTTCGGCTCAGGTCATGATCTCGCGGTGCGTGAGTTCGAGCCCGCGTCGGGCTCTGTGCTGACAGCTCAGAGCCTGGACCCTGTTTCAGATTCTGTGTCTCCCTCTCTCTGACCCTCCCCCATTCATGCTCTGTCTCTCTCTGACTCAAAAATAAATAAACGTTAAAAAAAAAAAAAAGAGTTGGACCCTCAACTGACTGAGCCATCCAGGTGCCCCTGGGTTTCCTGCAATTTCTGACCGTTGTTTTCTATCCATCCTTTGACAAGTGGAAGAACTTTTGCATTGAAGAATTTGTTTTTTCCTCTTGAGGAAACTCTATTCTCTGTGTGATTTGAGTATTAAGTGTACTTGCTTTACTCGAGTTCTTTGAAAAGTGCTAAATTTCTACTACACAGAAAAAAAAAAATCAATCAGACACACCCTTTCCCAACTGAAAGAGAGATGTGGTTGTATTTACTCTTTAACAGGGACACCCTGGAGACAAAAATGCCACAACTCATACAGGTACTTGAACGACGTTAATTGTAGACCCGATGGCAGGCCGGCGGGGGGGGGGGGTGGGGGACAAGGTTGGAGGGGTCAATCACGTGTCATAGAGTGCCCTCAGCTGCTTTCTTCACCCACCCCAGGTCCTAGTCCTGCACTATGTCGGGTCGTGACTAGATTTACAGGGAAGGGGAGTTGTGCCCGGACAGCAGCTCAAATACCTGTTAGTCATCTTAATTGTGCTTACGAGTTACGGGGCCAGGAAGACCCACCTTATTTGGGAGCATTACTTTTTAAATTAATTTAGTGTTTTTCTTATTGCTAAAATGACGCACGTTTTTGCATAAAACTGAAGGGGGCGGGGGGCGGGGGGGAAGCCATGGATAACCTGAGATAACCATGTGGTGGGGTATCTTTCCAGTGCTTTTCTGTGCATACATTATTCTTCCCAGTTATAAAAAGAAGCATGACTAGTGGCGGTTGGAGGGTTTGCAAAAGTGGAAATAGTCCATACTTTTATTTGTAAACGTACCATGACGACATGGTTCTGGTTGGCATGGGGCATCTCCGATAGAAGGCCTGGCTTTGGATTAGTTCTTTGATGTCCTTGAGTTTGAGGCTCAGAAGTGCGGTGCTTACCTTCCCCAAACCACAGTCTCTCTCCAGAGTTATTCACAGAGCTTCTAAATGACCCACTTGAAAGAGAAATGCAGCTTTGTCTGTGACCTAGACTGCTTTTCTCAGACTCTGATTCTGTTGCTTTCCTTTCTCTTAGATGGAGAGACAAATGTCAGTGAACTCCAGCCTCCTGGGAATGCAAGGTCCAAATCTCAGCAACCCCTGTGCTTCTCCCCAAGTCCAGCCAATGCATTCAGAAGCCAAAATGGTAAATAACAATTATCATCATCCTTGTGTTGTTTCGCGGCTTTGTCTTTTGACTTCTACTCTGACTTCCACATTTCAGTTAAGTTAGGTTAGATGGCTCCGTCGTCGTTTTTGGTGAAAAGGTCTTTTCTGTGGAAAAGCAGGACAGAGCTTGGCTCGCTCTTTGAGGATATTTGTTATTGAAGCTTGGCATCAGGTGACCATGGAACAAGCCTTGAATCGGCTCATGGCCTTAGGGAAAAGGACATTTAGAAGTTTGGGGAGATCCATAGGAGTTGAGGTGGGATACACCCAAGTGTATGTATGTTTTCTCATAATGTGAAATTAACGAAAACAATCCAGAGTTTCTCTTCTTCAAGGTGGTCACAGTTTCAGTGCCACTCTTCCTGTCCCCACATCCGTGAAAACAGACATGTGATTTTTCAGCACACACTGGTACGGAAATATTTTTCATTTTTTATTATGGTTGTCAGATGTGACGTTAACTCAGAGGACCACAGCCTTGTTTTCCTGCAGGGTAACTGCGCCTCTTACTGAAATACATGATTTCGGGTGACAGCCTCCAGTGGCTTTTAACATATGAGATTTGTGTGCAGTAAGGTCAGTCTTTCCAATCACAGGGAAAGATTTATGCATGGTATTCTATTAAATATTAATAAAAGCAATGCATGTCTGTCTTTGCACCATAAGGTAAATTTGCTGGTTGGACAGATACTTGAAGTAGGTCATTCAGTTTTCATGTAGTTAAACTCTGACTCCACAATTAGGAGGCTATCAGATGGCAACAAAATACACTGTAGCAAAGTTTTTAGTGTCTGATATTGGATAAGAATAGCTTTGCTACAAGTTAGAGATTTATTTGGTTTCCTGACTGATAGTGTCGGAGACCATGTCTGATGGCTGGTATGAAGATGTTATTGACAGTTCTGAAAATTAGCCATCAAAACCTACTGGCTTCATTTTCAATGGCAGCAAGGTTTTTTTCTGTTGTTGTTGTTTTTTTTTTTTTTAATGCCTGCTTTGGTCACTTTTCTCTTGGAAATTTTACTCATTTGTCTTTCGGCTTCTTGATTCAAGGAAGCGCCTGAATCCCCAGCGTTGGCTACCTTGGGCAAATAAAATCTGTGGTTAAGAGAGTTCTCTTTGCCGTGCCACAGCCCCGGTGACATGCCAAATGGCACCGGCATCTTCAGCAAAGCTCGTTAAATCTTTTTGGAATCGGCAAATATTTTTTCAGCTCCAGCCCTGCGGTGCCAAACCAAATACTTGCTGGCAGAGTAAAGTTCAAACTGGCATCTGTTTTGGAGACCGGAGTAATGCCATTTACTTTTTTTTTTTTTTTAAGGAAAATAAAAAATGAACTGTGAAGGTACTTAAGAAAAGAACAAAATTCACTTATTCATATGTATGAATAAGTGTTCTAGGTCTGAGCATCCGATGCTATTCCCCTAGCTGGATTACTTCTGAATCATCTTGTTTGGTTCAGGGTCTGTAACCCTTTTGAGGGACCTCCCAGACAAACTTTAGGTGGATTCTTACACACAGTTCCAAACCAAATTTCCCTGCCAATTGATTTTCACTGGATTATATGCCACCACTTGACTCAGAAATGTCCTACCCTTCTCTTCTTACTGGCAAAGAAGGAGAATGCTTCCAGAGGGAGTACGGGTTGATAATCGTATATACGTATGAAATAAGAACATATGATATGGCCAATTATTGTGAATAATATCAGCCAGGGACAAAAGGAAATTGGTCCGTACCTATAAAAGAGTGTTAGCCCACAAATGTTTGTCGAGTTAAATTTACTGAGCAAGCACACAACTCTGCTGATTCATGCTCTAAGTGGATGAATATTTCCAGATCCATGATGTCTGGGCTAATGAATTCCATCATGGAGTTAGGGCTTAAGGAGCACGGTTTTTTTTTCCTCTCTGTCCTAACCTCCCAGCCCTAACGCCATTATCACCGATCCATTATTCCAAAGGGGGAAATGGTAGCCACTTATATTTGGGGGAATAGCATTTACTTAGTAGCCTGGAAAAGTGTTTAGTAATTGGCTTTTAATGCATTACTCAGCATCTCTATTCTTATTCTGCCTTCTTTATTCACTGGAGAAGCCAGTTATTGCCGTCTACTAACCATACAGGGTTTTCTAGCAGCTTTGGGCTGCTCAGATGAAAAGCTTTTACGAAAGACAAAGTAATGGAGAAAAAAAAAAAAAAACTTCCACGATTTTAATGTCAGCCAGAGCCTCCCCAGGTTTCTCTGAACTATGGGCTTTGTTGTTCTATGCCTAATTTTCTTCCTGTGTAAGACGGGAATGGATTCCAGATTTCAACTCAGACTCCTGTTTCACTGTTTTCAAGGACTTTTCCAAAGGTCACACATGGGCTATTGTGATGAATGCACTCTGCGGGGTGTGTTCTCGGAGCACATGAGAAACCAGAGAGCTGCGAGGGAGCCGTCGTCCACACCACAACACTGCATGCCTATTCTCTGGGGGACGGCAGTGTCACAGTGTCTATTTCACATTCTCTATTGGCCACTGACAAAAGCCATCACCCTGCATCTCTGGTGACGCTTGGAGGTCCTGGAGGTGGACAAAAGATTAAGACAGGATTGCTTTAACGATACGGCTTTGTTGGAAGCTGTCCGACTAGTGATTGCTCAGTAAACTGGCCATTTTTATTGTGGAAGAGAGCAATACAGGTGTCCCCAGCAAGCTGTAGAGTGTGTTAATCTGGGACATCCAAATCAAGAAGGACAGTGCCCTTCTTTTCATTTAATGTACATTGGTCTCAAGCTCTGGACTTCAGTGTACTGAAGTCACATCTGTCCAAGATGGTTTTGTCATAATCTGGCAGGTTATAATTGAGTTTTATGGATTCTTTTGCTGAAGAATTAAGGCAACAAACAAGTGAATACATGCATATTGGATTTTGTTTTGGGGGTCAGAGCAGACTCAAAGCTGTGAGAGCTTTCCATCTTTCCAGCCACCCAAACAACAGGTTCTTAGATCCCTGAGATCTGTGGGTGTCTTCCATGAAAATGGGGTCTTCTAGAAAGGAAATCCACTGCATACCTGATGGACTTTTTTGACATTCATAGGGGGAAGGGAGAAAATGAGGGGGTTAAGCAGATAGAAATGGAAAAGGGGAGAAAGAAGGAGACAGAAAGGGTAGGGGGCATTTAAACCAGACAGGGACACATTTCCAGACTCTTCTGGGTGTGACTGATTCTGTCGTGGTGTGAATATGGTGTTCTTAGAGTTACGTAGATTTGTGTTCATTTCTATTTGTGAGAATGAGACCAATCCTATCTAGCTTTAAAAGAGGTTTGCTTGCTTGCTTGCTTTCTTTCTTTCTTTCTTTCTTTCTTTCTTTCTTTCCACCAATAATGAGATTGGAAGCTAAATAAGGGGGTGGGGGGAAGTTGTCCGTATGCCTGTCCTGTGTCTTAGTAATGTTGAGATGATTACCATACTGAAACCAACTAAAATGAAGGGTGACATAGAAACCCTCTGGAGAGGGCTGTGGCCACTCTGTCTGGAATTCACCTTCAGTTTGAACAGGGTTAGGGAAGTCCAGGGAGTGTTGATACTAAGGAGAAGGTATGTATACAGCTGTGATCGGATTTTGCCCTCAGGACAGCACCGTGACAGGGCTGTTGTCCCCATTTCCTAGTTGAGATAACTGAAGCTCCAAGTGGTTAAAAAACTGGCCCAACAACACAGCACATAGTGGAGGCTAACACCTCAGGGCTCCAATGACAAAGCTTCTTCATCACAATATTGACCCTTTAGATAAGAATATCATACAGGGGGTGCCTGGGTAGCCCAGTCGGTTAAGCATCTAACTTCTGATTCAGCTCAGGTCATGATCTCACAGTTTTGTGAGTTCAAGCCCTGCATCGGGCTCTGCGCCGACCCTACAGAGCCTGCTTGAGATTCTCTCTCTCCTCTCTCTCTGCCCCTCCCCTGCTTGCGCTCTCTCTGTCTCTCTCAAAATAAATAAACTTAAAAATGTTAAATAAAAAAAAGAATATCATGCAGCTTCCAGATAACAGTAACCAGCAGATGACATCAAATTCATTGGCATTAATTTATGTTTTCGTACAAATGGGAGATAAGGATGCCAAGGACAGTGTAGACGTCCAGATTACCTGGGAAAGATGAGGAGTGGTTGGTAGTTTGGGATGTGCCCCTTTGTTTAACCAGAGCTCTGTGGTCTCGCTGACTGGTTCAGCTTCCCTGCCTCTTTCTCCAAACACATTTTTAAATTTATTTTATTTAATGTTTATTTATTTTGAGAGACAGAGAGAGACAGAACACGTGCGGGTGAGAGGCAGAGAAGGAGACACACAGAATCCAAATCAGGCTCCAGGCTCTGAGCTTTCAGCACAGAGCCCCATGAGGGGCTTGAACTCACAAACTGTGAGATCATGACCTGAGCTGAAGTTGGACACTTAACCGACTGAGCCACCCAGGTGCCCCTTTAAAAAAAATTTTTAATGTCCTCCAAATACACTTTTTATCTTGATATTTCTTACTTTACATGTGTGTCCCCCCACTACTCAACTAATTGGGATCTCCTTGAGGATAATCTTTGCCTCGTGTAAGCTCCTTGTACTGAGAAAGGCCCCATGAGTGAGACCTGAATTTAACTAGTTGAGTTGAGTTGAATTAAAATAATGAGAAGGAACCAAACAGTAGCAGTGGAAATGGAGGTGGAATGAGGTGGATAAGGGGTAAGGGTGGGGCTCAGGAGAGGGTAAAACAAGGAAAATGCTAAGCAAAGTAACAAGCTGATAAAGAGTACTTGACTACATTTGACTTCTTCGAAGGACAGCTGGAAACAACATCTGGCTTTTTTTTTTTTTTTCCTTGAGAGAAAAGCAATATGTCTGTTACTGAGAAAATAGAAGTTAGATTAGCATCGCCCTCTTAGGAATTGAGAAGGGTCAATACTAAATGCTATTTCTTCCATTGTGATAGACTAGCTGTGCTGTATTTTGGTTGTCGACTTGTCAGTACATCAGCTCTAGTTAGGTTTACAATTTATTAAATGGATACATAAATCTATGCATCAATGAATGAATGAAACAAAAAAAAAATAAAGGTGGAAAGTCGAAGCCTTTCAGCGGCAGAGGGTACTTAGTGAAGATCTTGCCCAACTTCCTCGTCTCACAAGTGAGGATGCCAAAAGCAAATAAAAGCTCAGGGAAATCAAGCCATCATTTAAACACAGAGATGGGCCTCCCCGTGCAGACCTTCACGTTTCTACCCAGCATAATGCTTTTTTCGTCAGCTGTACTGATAAATGACTAACAGTGTTTCTCTTCTTGGCCCATAGTTTCCTCCTGGCAGATTGGCAGACAAGAGCTAGGGCGGTATAGTGAGCAATCCATGGTCAAATCTCCACTTTGTTTTGAATGTCAACCTGGGTGTGTTTGTGTTTGCCTTTCCCCTCCCTAATTATCGAGCTGGATAACTGTTTGCCTACGGTGCCCCTTGACCACCCACTGTCCAACAGATAAATCACAGAGAAGCCTGCCTCCATATGGAGTTGCCTGGAAAGTTTATACACATGAAAAGACAGTCTCCAGGTAACATCTCTCTGGCACTCTTGAGAAATGCCGCTTTTCGATTTGCCTATTTGCTTTAATCACCCCCAGTTTCACTTCCTAAAAGTCCAGGAATTAAAAAAAAAAAAAAATCAGTGAATGAATAGGCTGTCTGCTTCTCAGAAGCTTTGTGGTGAGGCAGGAAATGCTGTTTGACTTTAAAGAAACTCTCATTAACTTTTGAATCATGCCAGAAGCCATGTGTCCCTGTAGCTGGGGATCAAAACATGATGATGGCCCGAGCCAAGGTGGCCCCTTTTTTTCAGAATCCTCCTCCCTCGCTGCTGTGAAAAAACTGTCCAGTATGCAGATGAGTAGGAATTATGTAAGATTCCATGACAACAAAAACAGCAACAGAAATCTATGCTATCACTAATATGAGTGATGGATCTCATTTTAAAAGCAATTTGCTTTCTGAAAATAACCTGGAGCAAATAGTAACTAGTTAACATTAATTAAGCACTTGTATATATGGCAGAAACTATGGTAAGCATCTTATGTTTTCTCATTTGATCCTCACATCAGTCTGATGAGGGAGATACTATTCCATTTTTTTTAATTTAATGTTTATTTATCTTAGAGAGAGAGAGTGTGTGTGTGTGTAAGCAGGGAAGGGGCAGAGAGAGAAAGAGACACGGAATCCAACGCAGGCTCCAGGCTCTGGGCTGTCAGCACAGAGCTCAATATAGGGCTTGAACTCACAAACTGTGAGATCATGACCTGAGCTGAAGTCGGACACTTAACCGACTAAGCCACCCAGGCGCCCCAGGGAGATACCATTCTTACTCTCGTTTACTAATAAACTGAGAGGTTAGGTAACTGGGGAAGAACCTAGAAGCTGGTCAAATGTGCTGGGATGTGAACCCAGGCTTTGGGCCCTTGGTCCTGGCTCTAAACCATTATGATTTGCCAGCAGGGGAATGATCATCCTATGAGTTTCTATTAGTGGGGCACTTTCCAAATTGCAAAGACTTCTGTATACAGATATCATTGGAGCCTCGTAGCAACCCTGTAAGGTAAACATGGAAATATTACCATCTTCATTGTATAGACAGAGAAGTTGAGTGGCCTTTCCAGCATCATCCAGTGGCATAACCACACCCTGCACCCAATATTCTGTGGCTTTTGTCCTGTTTCTACTTTATCACGCTGTCTCTGGTGTCCCTATGGTAACTCATCCTGAAGAGAAGCAAGCTCTTACCAAAACAAAACTCAGTGGTAAAAGTAAGAGGAGGCTCAAATTAATAGCTCAGGCCCAGCTACCTATTAGCTTATGCCTATTAGATTCTCTGTTGCTCATCAACTAAACACAGGAAAGAAGGCTGATCCATATTTCTGTCTGGCCAGGACAAATGCTGAATATGAGCTTAGTTATGGTTATTAAAGAATTGAAAGCAGGAATATTTCTCTAAGAGTGAACAGAAACCCCAGCTCTTTTCTGTTGGCTGTAAGTATACCCCATTCCTATGTGATTGCCACTTTGCCCTTTTAAACTATAGAAAGTTGAATTTAGGAATTTATCGTGCCGTTTTTTTTTTTGTAAAAAGTAAATGATCCGATTATGAGATCCTTGATAAGAGCTAGCAACCATTTATTTATATTTCTACAGAACAGAATACATTTCCACAGGATTACATTCCATGTGCTGATCCAAACTTCAAATACATGGGATTACACATTTGATTATATTTGTTTTGAAAATAAGAATTTGAGAGATTATCAATTGCCTATGAATCACCAAATTCCAAAGAAGGAAAGGAGCTCAGGAATCATTTAAGCAAAATCCTTTCCCTTTAAGAAACAAAGGCTTGAAGGTCAAGTTAATAGCTTGTCCAAGGTCACATAGCTAATGCCCAGAAAGAAGGGGAATTAGAACTCAGTTGCTGGATTTTCAAGTTTCTAGAACTTTGCTCTTCATGTGCTAGGCGGGAATTGACAGGGAAAGCCATCTGCTAGTTGCTGTGATAGTGAATTCTCTAAGGGGAGTGTTTCCTGACGTGTTTTCTGCAGTCTGGCTAGCAAGGCAAAGTCCCTGGGGAGAAGAGGGTCAATCAGCTTTTCCCTTTCACATCATGTCAACTGGGAATTGAAGGTAACCATCAGACTGCCCAAAGAAATGGGCCCACTTCTCCACAATCCTTCTTGAGACTGGCGGTTCTTGACATGATACCACTGAGCTCATTCTTATTCACCGTCCAGCGTGTGGATACACACTGAGTATTTCACCTCTTGGCACTTAGGACAAACTGCCTTGATCTTGTCTGCCACCAAGCAAAACTAAACTTCCCACGTCTCCTCTGTTTTCCTTGGGTTCGTGGACCTTCTAGGGGCTTTCGGAGGTCTGTATTGTGCTGACGCAGAGCATTGGCCCAGCTCGCCGCTCACACAACACAAAGGGGTATTGAAAGACCCTTTCCGTCTGATCTCGTCTCTTGGCTCCCCCCCTCCACCCTCACCAGCAGCTCCTCATACACACGTTCAGACACTCTCCTCTAGGACTCATTGTCTTCCCAGTTTTATTTCGTTCTCTTTCTGTCAGTATCCACCCTGTTTTGGTAACCATGGCAATAGGTGAAACACAATCCCAATATTTGCTCCCTGCCTCAGTCATCCAGCCCAGCACGCGTATTGCCGGGTCTTGTTTTTGTGTTTGTTTAATGTTCCCAAGCCTGAAGTCAGATGCATCTGGGCAAGAGCACTGCACATGGTCCGGTTCGGAACACCCCCTCTCAGAAAGTTTTCAGGCACGTCTTCTTTGTGTTCTGTGTGCGTGCGCATGTGCGTGTGTCCCTGTCTGCTTTGGAACATTGTGCACGTAAGTTCAGCTTGTGTCAGAATAGGCAGGGGGGGACAAAAAAGGAAATTTTACAAATCTTGTTAGGGGGAAGTTCTGCTTTGTAGAGATATATTTTGGTCTTTTTCTTGGAATTTGTGTATCTTTCCAAGATTTTTGCCAGCACAACTAATAACGAAAGTTTGCTTTGCACTTTGGGATGATGCCTCTGCCTTGATTTGGCTTTTTATGTGGCAGCTACAGAAAATCTGTCAGAAAATGTGTGCCTTGAGGGGGATGGAAGGTGAGACGTGGGGGTGGATGGAAGGGGTAATGTTTTCCTAACATTTTGGGATTTTTCTTTTCTAAAAAATTAAAGAGAGAACTTAATCTTTGAGGGAAAAACAAACAAGCAGTGTATTTTCCCTCCTGGCATCCTTTTAAGATTGCCTTTTTATCCCCCTGCTAGTGTGAAAATCTAGCTGTACTGTGGTACTATAGTATTATATGATTGTTGTGTTTGCCTTGGTATAAATATGATGAATCGCTAGGTTCTCAGACTGGCTAAGCCCCACACAATAACAAATGTCAAGTATTTTTATTTTGAAATGGTGGTTGCAGTCACCAGAACAGAAGATGTGTTTAAGGAAGATGAGATTTTCGTCCAACCGTGGCCTTGGATCCTAAAAGTGCAACCAGAGAGGCAGGGCAATAACGTGATTCCAGTAGCCAGCCAGGATCTGAAGTGTAAGAGGGAGCAGGAACACACTCGGGTAGAATTTCAGAGTTGGCAGGTGTTTCCCTCGCACCCTTTCCGGGAACATCCTTCTCCCTTCTGGCACCTCACGTGGGAATGCACCCGTGGGATGGGAATGCTCCCATCACAAGTGGATGGGAGAGATATTTGAGCAGGTGAGAATCCTTCCTACAATTTCCTAAATCCTTGCATCAGTCTGTACCTGGGGTTCTGCCAGCCACGGCCAAGGGCACCTCTCCAGAGAAGCCCGGGGAGAGCCCTCTGGGCCCCTTGTATGGTACCTCCTACCGGTGAGATGGCTTTCTATTAAGGCACTGTGATACTTCAGCATTGAAATCTCCTTGGTGCAGGCCCAAGATTCTAGTACCTTTTTTAATACATAAATTCGTGAATTCCAATGGACTTTTGGTCAAAAATTAATACATGGCGACAAATTTTTGGAGATACGTTAAAATGAAAATATTTTTTTCTTGTTTCCCTGTTCGTATATGTAATATATCAAAATTAGCTCACACTGAATGTATACTTTATATCCTGTTTTTTTAAAATTTCACATATTATGAGCGCTTTCCCGTATCAAGTATCTTTTGAAAACATTTTATAATCGTATGATTTCTCCTATGGGTGTCACATAAAAATTTTAAGTGGTTAAAATTTTTATTTCATTTTTGGGTTTTCTCTACTCAAAAAAAAACCCTTTGATTATAAAAATAAATTTAAAAAATTGATCTGAAGTTATCGAATTACCTTTTTGATTATTTCCATAGGATAAATTCCAAGAATTAGGATTACCAGGTCAAAGAGAATGAAACATTTAAAAATCTTTGTGTATATATTACCAAATCTTTGTATGTATATGGTATATATATTGCCAGTTTTTTAAAATCTATACTAATTTTCATTCCTGTCTGTAATACAGGAGGATATCTACCTTACGGCATTTACACAAGTGTTAAGTATTATCATTTTTTAACAAAATCTTTGCCACTTTCTGTTTGCATTTGTTACGTTATGAGTCATGTTACGTCTTTTTCTATATTTGTTGGCTACTTGCGTTTCCTCTTTGATACATTTCTGTACTTTCCGCAGCAATTTTTCTTAATTAGGGCTAGTATTGGAGTCCAAGGGGGAAAATGACGGAGCAGACTGTCCTCTTCCTACTACATTTTTCAAATTCTTATTAACTAGCTGGCTTTCTGACCTTACTTTACCCATTACACATTTGTTTGTAAGACCTTACAATACATACCTTAAAATATGTTTAGTAGTTGTTTTGGTTGTTTCACTTGGTTTACACGATTTTGCTTAGAAGCACAGTGTTTTGAGAATTTGAAAAAAAATTCTCCGAACGTTTTCTGGTTTTTATAGTTACTCCCCTTAGTCATTACAAACATGTTGACTTATCTAGGGATATAAATGTGGCTCTGCCACATTTTCTGTGTTTATCTAGCCCAGCCTTTGTCTATTTAAATATATATCTGAGTATCTTAAATAAACTGAAGATACGTCTGTGTCTTTCGCATTTGCCTGAGGCAGGATTATGTGGATCCTGCTTTTATCCCATTTATGAGAAATCAACCTCTGACCGTTTTATTTCACCGGTCACTATGTAAGTAGATGGGTCTATATTGATTAAACTTTATCATCATGACTGGATGGTTAAATGTCGCTGATTCCATTCTCCAGCAAGAAAGTTAAACAGAAAATATAAAACAGCTTAAGTCCTGTGGGGTGATATTAATGGAGAATAATTTTAAGGTTGAGTGAGTCTTCTGCTGACCAGACTGTAACCTCCTTACTAGTGCATAGGCTCCCCAAAGGGAGGGATCTGAACACCTAGCACATATTTGACACAAATTATCTCTGTATCAGATGAATGAATATGAGTAACTAATTATATAATAATAATAGGAGACACATTGAGCACAGGCCATATTACTGTGTGATTTCCATGTAGTAAAGATTTAGGGAGGCACTGTACATAAAGTCCTATAGACTTGGCACTTACATGTATTATCTGACTTAATTCTCACAACTATCCTATAAATAGTGTATCCCTGTTTTTACAGGCAAATGACTTGATGTATAGTGTCCAAGATCATTCAAGCAGCAAATGGCAGACCAAGGATTTAAACCCCACTTTGGGATCTGACCTTTCCATGCTAGGCCTTTCTTTGGCAACCTCAAAATGACATGGTGACTGGATTCTAGTAGGGATGGAAGCATGGAATCAGCCAGAGTCAATTGGCAAATATTCATTATTAGTGTCAACTGTGTATTAGGCCTCTTTTTTTTTTTTTTTTTTTTTTTTTTTTTTTTAACAGTATGCCCCTGACATTCCTGAGGGCTTTGCCTGGCATTGTTTTGAATCTCCAAACACACGCATGTGGTGCATCATTTCCTGCACCCAGGGCAACAAGCAGAGAACAAAACCAAATTGTAATTCTGATCCTGAGTGGAGGGCCAAACTGACTGTCAAATCCCCACTCAGAGCTGTAGCCAATGCAGTTCGAGTCTGTGCCCCGGCAGAAGTTCAAATTACTGTAGGTCGTGGAATTTGAGGGTTCTTTTTTTAATACTTGAAACCTTGAATGTAAATTGGAGAATACCAAGTCTCTATATCTTTAGCAGTAATGTTAATAATGACTTCTATTTCATGTTTTAAGATCTGCAGAACATTTTCACACCTTCCACATAGACCAGCACGCTAGCCTCTCAAGGGAGCCACAGCTCTCAACTGGAATTAACAATAAGGTGTTTTCAAATTTGTTTTCTCTTTGAGTAACAGAATGAAGCGTTAAGAGCAAAGACCTGACAATCAGACTGCTGAGAATGAAATCCTAGCTGCATGACCTGGTTGCTTGACCTTTTTGTTCTGCATTTACTCATCTATAAAATGGGGATAATGGGAGGGCCTCTCCTAGAGATTGAGGGTTAAATGAGATGATACAGGGAGATTATTTGGCATAGTACTTGGCATGTAGTATTCCTTCTCCCTATATATATTTCTTCCCCTTTTCCCTGCTTCAAAGGGTACTTCTTTTTATTTTATTGGTTTAATTCATGATGGCTAAAACATACTTGTGCAAAGTCCATAGTCTCGTAGAGAGCTGAAGCTAAGAGAGATGAAGTGCCTCACCGATTAAGTACCTCACCTTTGATCACTCAGCAAAGTGGTGGTGAGCTCAGTTGTAGAATTTAACTCCCAGTTTTGATTAATGCGCTAAATTACTGTGTTCTTTATAGATACTGGACTAGAGAAACCCCATGGGAGTTATACAGCTGTTGCTTTGAATTCGCCAATTAATTGAAACACGTAAAAATAAAGATGACTTTTAGAAATGCTTTTAAATAGTTAAAATTATTTTACAGTTCAGTGCAGCATATTTTCAACTTTCAAACACATGGTATTGTTTTATGGTTTGCTAGTTCCCCAAACATATGAATATGAAAACATTTTATAACATTCAAATATCAGAGCCGAAGTTACACAAAGGACCAAAGCTCACCAACAAATATATGTTAAATTCCATGGCCTAAAATAGGCTTTTGCTGTGTCTGTACAAATTACTTTAGATTATCCAAATGTTTGGAATACGTCTAGCCACGAGACCCAGCTATGTCCCTTAAAATGACACGAGTCGTGGCATGCCAATTTGGGGCATTTAATTTTTTCCAAAACACCTAGAATCATTATTGGTTTGCGTGAGAGCATCCCTCATGCTCTGCAAATGGGTTTGGAAGAAATGCTAGTGAAGCAGAGGAAGAGTCCCTCAGTCCCGTGAATGGCGGTAGTTGAGTCTCTGGGACACGGGTAAGAAGGCTCTTTGCCAACGTGCCCTTTGGAACAACCATAGCCGTGATAACAGAGTGTGAAGACCTGATTATTTTCCAATCTGGTGAATGAGTCCAGCTGTTCCGCAGGCCAGTATGGGGTATGTGAGAACATGGGATCACAGCAAAAGCGCGTTTATCTCACTCCATCATTGCAGCGAACTTTATCTCCTGGGAATGTTCTCAAAGAGCAAGTCTGGACAGAGTCATGGCTTAATGACCAGGGACTCTACAAGAGGGTTGTTCCTGAGTTCCAGTTACGCAAAGACAGGGCCTGCATTTGTAAGGAAAGATAAGCTAAAGAGCCGTGCGTGTTCCTCAGACAAAGATAATTTGTCACATCGCCACCATTAATCTCTTAGTTCCCGGCTCACTTGGTTCCAAGAGATCTGTTTTATAGATTTATTACATATAAAGCAATGTCTTTACCAGTCCACTGAGCGATCAGCTCATTCGTTCCGCTTTTCATTCAAAAATCTTTATTGAGCACCTCTAAAATGCCAATATTATACTAGGTTTTGGGGGATCAAACTGCAAATAAGACAGAACTCAAGGCTTTAGGAACTTACAGTCCGCCACTGAGTATGTTGTGATAAATATTATGATGAAGGCAAGTACAAAGCTTGTGCCTCATTTGCCTTCGTGGCAGTGGTGGCGAGGCTTCCGGGGGTGCCCTCCAGGAAGACCCCTCGGATGAATTTTGCTCCTGCATTCTCCAATAAAGTGGCCACTGCCCACATGTGAGCATTTAAATGTTAAGCTCATGAAAGTAAAATAAAATTTAAAATGCAGTTCTGAGTTGCGATAACCACACTTTGAGTGTTCAATAGCCACACGTAGCCTGTGGCTACCATGTTGTACTACAGAGGTAAGGAACATTTCCGTCATCACAGAAATTTCTATTCAACAGCGGTGGTCTAAGCTGATTGGCTGGATGGGAGAGGGAGGGTTTTCCAGGAAGAATAAATGGGGTGAGCCCAAGCCTGGAGACGCTGAGGAAGAAATGACATTTAAAAAAAGTAGCTATTAAAAAAAAACAATTATTATAAAAATTTTAGATGTGCGTATGTATTGATTCAGGAAGCATTTATTATGTTACAGCTGTGGATTTTGCAAAGATGCATAAGACAAAGTGTCAGCCTCTGAATAACTTACATACATATGGGTGAGGTAGGAACCATAAAAAATGACCATGGGGCGCCTGGGTGGCTCAGTCGGTTAAGCGTCCGACTTCGGCTCAGGTCATGATCTCACGGTTCGTGAGTTCAAGCCCCGCGTCAGGCTCTGTGCTGATGGCTCAGAGCCTGGAGCCTGTTTCAGATTCTGTGTCTCCCTCTCTCTCTCTGACCCTCCCCCGTTCATGCTCTGTCTCTCTCTGTCTCAAAAATAAATAAACGTTAAAAAAAAATTAAGAAAAAAATGACCAAAAATCTGTATCTTGAGTTCAGAAGAGACTGATTACTGGGTGTTCGGAAGGAGAATTGGAAGATCGGGCCAGTCTTCAAATCTTCATGAAGTTGTTGCTTTTGATCTGGGTCTTGAAGAGGTCTGTGAGGATTCAGACAGGGAGGTGGAGTTAAATTCCTACCCTGGATCAAGAAACATTCAAATTTCGCACAGTTATTCCGGCGTTAGGGTTCAGCAAGCAACTGAGAAGCTGAGGGCTCTCCCCACTGGCATATTCATTAATGTCTTTCTACTAAGACTGCCATTTATACAATGGGGAGCTTATTCGGCTGTGCCAACTTACACGGAATAGTCTCCCTTCTAAATGGTGTTAGCATGGATTAGTTTAGGGAAGCTTGAGCCAGATCTTGTTTGCATTAGGTGGCTGAAAAAAGGATGGGGGTGTGGGGGGGGGGGTATTAAGGATTATGCAAATCACTGGCAATATGTAGCCTGTAAACTGGAGACTTCTGTAAAAGCAGCTTTTATATGCCAATAGGTGAGGGAACTTGGAAGCAGTTGTGAGGCATATTATGGGGCAGATGACTTAGGCAGATCCAATGAAAATATCAGTAAATGCTTATGTACATATATAAATTCTAGTCTCTGAATTGTACAATCGGATCTCACGAAACTCCTCCCCGGCTATTTGTTCCCTGAAGTTACAATGACCACTTCCTTTCTGTGTTTGGTATTTTTCCTCCGCTGGAAGAACCTATGAAGTGCAGCTGAGGTCTTCCTTATCACAAAACCCACTTGTCCTTCCATTTCTAGGATTCTGATGTACTTTGTTGTTTGGGAAACGCCAGTCATAGGACCGTACACGAAGGAAAACTTCCAGCCATCCAGAAAGAGAAGGATTCGAGAGGGTGACAGAGAATGGTCTCCTTAACAAAAACTATTCTGATGTGTGCTAAGATTCAGGTTGAGATCAGGTCTTTAGAAACTGTGTATGAAATAAAGTGAAAAACAGTTTTGCAGATCCCTATTTAAAATCTCCTTTAAAACGGGATAATACAAGCTCTCTCCTCTGTCCTTTGCCAGGAGAAAACCCTTCCAGAATGTCTAACACATTAGAAAACAGGGGCGCCTGGGTGGCGTAGTCGGTTAGGCGTCCGACTTCAGCCAGGTCACGATCTCGCGGTCCGGGAGTTCGAGCCCCGCGTCAGGCTCTGGGCTGATGGCTCGGAGCCTGGAGCCTGTCTCCGATTCTGTGTCTCCCTCTCTCTCTGCCCCTCCCCCGTTCATGCTCTGTCTCTCTCTGTCCCAAAAAAAAATAAACAAACGTTGAAAAAAAAAAATTTTTTTTTAAATAAAAAAAAAGAAAAAGAAAAAAAGAAAACAAAAAGACAACTGGAAGTATGGCATGAATAGTTTGGGGGGAAAAGAAAAAAATTTTTTCCCCATTATCCCTTAATATGTAATTTCTGAAATTTATTTAAAAGATGTTTGATATCAACGCGGGAAAAAGAAATTCAAAACAACAATATTCTATCTGGACTTTATACCTTGAACTTCTCAAGACCAAGAAGACATCATGAACACCTTACTTGGCTGCACAGTGGGTTTTCTGCACACTTGTTCAATCAACTGATTTCTATTTGACTGGAGGTTGTTGAGTCACCAAAAGTGCCGCGGGGTTGAGCAGATTTCAGTGCCGCCTTTGGAACCCCAAGGTGGATCTTCGGCAAATAATTCCACTAAAGGCAGGCCTGACTCTCACACAGGAGTGGTGTTCCCAAAGTGAGTTTAAAAGTCAGTCATTCAGAACTCAAAACACAGATTTCCTCACGAGAAATGTCAGAGATGGTTACTTTCCCAGGACTGCCCACAAAAGCCTTTTATTCTATCATGTATCCGAGACTGTCTCCATGTGTTGAGAAAAGAATGGAGTAGTATGGGACAGGACCCCCCCCCCCCCCAACCCCATCCCGAGGGACAGCACTTGTTATTTGCTATGGAGACAGCCACCAGGACTTCAGGGAGAAAAAGGGAACACGTTTCTCCCTGAGGGGAGCCTATCTCTGAAATTATCCCTGGTACAGCCTTTTGCAGAGTGAACCTTTATCACTCACGTATTACTTTTTTTAAATGACAGCTCAATACTTCTGGAATTAGGTGTGTTTTGAACTCTCTCTTCTTTTATTATTGTGAGCTCCATGATGACTGTTCCGCACATTACTAGATTCAGAAACTAGGGGAGTGATGACCATATGACCATGGAAATCGATGTCCCTGGGATTCGTCATTAGCAAAGGCACGCAATCTCCTACGACTTATTGACATTTTCCTAGCTCTTAAAAATAGCCGCAGTGTGCCATTCTCCCATGTGATTGATACATTGTGACTTTTTGATGTCTGAGCAATTGATTGGTTGATTCTTTTTAGCATCAAAACCAAAGACAAGAGTGATGGAGATGACCTAGAGAAAGGTGAAATCTCTCCCCTCTGAGGGTTGAGCTAATTGATGAAGCAATTCTATATGCTTGCTTCATCTTAGAGGATAAGCCTTTCAAGTCCTTCTTCATCACTAATGACGCCAACATTCTCTAATATTTTTTGCCCACCTAGAAAGTATATCCGTGATACTTTAAAATGTAAGTTACTACCCCTGCAACCTTAATTCACCGCTAATGATATACTCAGGACATTTTCAGCCAGTATCACAGACTGTTTCTTTTTCTTCTTTTGCTTTCACTCTAGGAGAGTTGAGTCTTGGATGGCGAAGTAGACCCTAGGGTACTGTGGCTACTTGTCCATAGCAATCAAAGATATTTTTGAAAAAAGAAAAAGACAGAGAAGTGGACCTTAGAACACTTAGGAAACTGATTCGTTTCTGTATTGGTTTGTTAGAGTTGCCCCAACAAAGCACCACAGACTGGGTGGCTTAAACAGCAGAAATTTACGGTCTCACAGTTCTGGGGACTAGAAGTTCAAGATCAAGGTGTCAGAGGAATCTGTTGGTTCCTCTGGGCTGGGGGACGGCCTTATACCAGGTCACTCACCTTGGCTCGTATAAATGGCCACCTTGTGTGTCTTCACAGGATCTTCCTCTGTATGTCTGTGTCCTGATCTCTTCTTATAAGGACACCAGTCATATTGGATTAGAGCTCACCCATATGACTTCATTTTACCTTAATTACCTCTTTAAAGGTCCCATCTCCAAATCTGGCTATATGCAGAAGTACTCTGGGTTAGAACTTCAACATATGAATTGAGGAGCAAGGGAAGGACACACGAATTCAGCCCATAACAGTCTCCAAAAGTAATCCGAAGGCTACCTAAATCTTAAAATCTTAAGCAGAACGCTGACCAACACTCCATGATTCTCCTTTGCAAAATCAGATCTCTAATTCCAGGGAAGTTCTGTGGGAATAGTAAAGCCTGACAGTGCTGTGTTGGCCTCTACAATAAAGAGCTCTTCCTTGATAAGCATAGCTTGCAGATGGACCCATTTCTGAAGCTTAAAAGCAGAGCTAGGGAAAAGAGCCAAGAGAGGTGCCCAGGGTACAATTTAAGAAGGCACTCACTCTCGGTGCCGTGCAGTGACTTTGCACCGAAGCATTTGCAGGAGTTTGAGAGCGAGTATCCCCTTAAACTTTTGCCCTGGCATCTCTCTGGCCTCACCCTAGTCCCAGCACTTCCTGAGGGGAAGGCGAAAGCTGTCCGTGTGTCATTCACACAGCTCTTTCAACCATGTTCCGGCAAACACGTAGTATTTTAGTAGTATTAACTAGTATTTCAGAAGTAGATGGAGAGTGTAATGGTTAACAGGGGTGGAGGGAGGAAATATGGGTCCTGAGTCCTTCCCTCGTGGCTAGCGACAGCCACTGAACCAGGAAGAGGTTTTGGAGTTCCTGTGCCTTATCTCTACATTCCTAACCCAATGGGTTACTTGCTCTTCATTGGCCATATTCTCAGCCATGTGCTCGATGGTCTAGGGAAAAGCATGGAATTTGGCAAGTGGGTCAGTGCCCCTCCGTATGAGTCTGTGCTCAGGCTCGGAATATGCTGAGGTCCACCTTCTCGGATCGGTGCTGTGATCCTCCCTGAAGAGGCCAGCTGTACTCTGAGAGCTGAGAAGGAGCACACGCATGCCTACCTCTGCCTGTGGCTGTTGCCTGTGCTGTGAACTTGAGAAACCTGTTTCTGCGGCGGCAGAGCAGAGCCCCGCGGCCCAGGGTAGATGTGTGCACACTGCTGGAGCACGCTGCTGCCGTGGCATTGGCTTGGAGCTGTCTAGACAGGAGGGAGATTTCCCTCTCCCCCCTACCCCGCCCCCCCCACCCCCCACCGCAGCCATTGATCTGACCACTGAAGCAGTGCTGATGTTTTTCTTCAGAAGTGGCATGATTAGGGGGGCAGTGAATGCTGCTGTTTTCTAAGAGGCCAGGGAGGACAGCTCAGCCCAGCGCTTTCAGGATTAACATTTTCCTGTTTCAGGACACCTTGGCTCTCCGCTTTTGCCCAAGAACACATACTTCTTCTGAGAGCCTGCATAAGTGCTCCTACGAAGTCCAGCCCCTTGCCAGCTCAGTGCCTTAGTGTGAGTCTGTCCAGCCTTCCTAATATTTCCTATTCCAAGGGGAAAATGAAAGCTATCTCTGCCCTTCCTTCCGACTATCAAAAATGATGCTGTAGAGGGGTGCCTGGGTGACTCAGTCGGTTGAGCGTCGCACTTCGGCTCAGGTTAGGATCTCAAGGTTCGTGAGTTCGGGCCCCGCGTCGGGCTCTGGGCTGACAGCTCGGAGCCTGGAGCCTGCTTCCGATTCTGGGTCTCTCCCTCTCTCTCTGCCCCTCCCCCCACTTGCGCTCTGTCTCTCTCTGCCTCTCAAACATAAAGAAAAATCATTTTTAAAAAAATGTTGCTGTAGAATGTCCTTTGGAAGTTGGTCTCTGAGGAGCTTCAAAGCTAATTTCACAACAGCGCCCCCCCCCGTTTTTTTAGTGTTATGGGTAACTTTCACCAGTAATATTAGCAAAGATAAATTCGCTAGTGACTTGAGGGAAAAGAAATTTCTCTTAGAAGGAAAGTCTGCCCATAATTTTCTCCTTCTGTCACGCCACAGAGGGCAACAAGGAAAATTATGTTCAGTGTGGCATCCGTCTGGAGCGGCCCATTTTAACACCACGAAGGCTACCTGAGCTGTGTCGTGTGGCGAAATTATATAATCTGAGACGTTGCTGTTCAAAGTGGGAGCCCTCAACCTGCAGCCTGAGTGTCACCTGGGAGCTTGTTGGAGATGCAGGATCTTTGGCCCCACATCAGACTTACTAAATGCAAACCTCCATTTTCATAAAATCCTCAGGTGGGTCGGAGGCACATTAAGTTGTGAGGAGCCCCTGATATATAGGAAACACTGAACCTGAGGAGATTCTGGCCCAAGGCAGGAATGTTTGAATGACCCACTCTACTACCCAAAAGCTGCAAAGGAACATTAGCAGCTGTGTCACAGAAGATGGTTTTTTCCTGTCTGGTCCTTTTGTGATTGGCCCCTGGCTTATCCGATCTTTTTAAGACTCCCTTCAGTTTCTAATAAAGCTTAATTGATGAGCTCTGTTTGTGAAAAGCCCAGGCCCTAGTAAGTACACACTCCCCCTGGGTACACAACTAAATAGTTTATGAGGTAATTCGTATTTTAATGTCTTTACTAATGAACTCTTTCAGTAATGAAATCTCCTGAGAAAATGTTAGTGGTTCACAGACATTTCTTAGGATTCGAGGGCAAGGAAGCTGATAAAGCCGGAAGGTTTAGGCTCCACTGTAGAATATAGTTCCAGTTCAAAAGAACTCCGATTCTTCCTCAAAAAAAAAAAAAAAAAAAATCAGAGGTTTTTCTTTTAATACGTTATTTGCTAAGCTTCTATCTCCTTCATCATTTTTCATGTTAGAAATAAGAATTTCTTTTCCTGCGGCAGTTCTGGAACTCCTTACGGGTGCTGTAGGTAGGTAATATGGGGGCTGCTGATGTGTATAATCTTATATGAACAAGAAGGTCAGATGGAGAAGAAGAGAAAAAGGGACACACACACACACACACACACACACACACACACACACAGGCAAGCGCACACAGCAACACCCAGTCTGAGATTCAATGGCCTTTCATCACCTGTATTTTAAATTTATCAGCAGCATCATTTCTATAACAGATGATGACTTCATCAATCACTCCTCATTAAAAGTAAGGCCAAAATGAACCCCATAATGAGAAGGAAGCATTTAGAGATGCAAAGTAACTGACCGGCAAAACCGTTATCCACAGCATGGCAGAATTCTGTCCTAAGGGAGTTACACCCAATTCCCTTTAAGTGAGGGAACGACGCAATGTCATATGGGCTGGCTGGCAGCTGTCTAGAATCCGTAATGGTGGAGGGACTCACCTTTCTGCTTCCAGAGCTGAGCAGAGAGAAGACACTCACACATTCTTGAACCCTAACTTGAAGCCAGACACCTAGGCAAGGACCACGAGGCTTTTTTTGTTTCCAGTTTCTCCCTCTGAGGAAGGTTCAAGACATTGTGCTGGGCAGCTGACACATTGCCTGTGGCCTGTGCTCTAAATGACGGTGAGGCATGGCTTGATCCTGCTTGGCACGACACAAAGATCAAAGCCTCCCAGCATGTAATGGATCATGAAAAACAGCCTTTGTTTACCAGTTTCGCCCTTTAATTTGTTAACAGCATCCCTCCCTGAAGGAACAAGCATTCTCAACTGGATGCAGGAGGTGGATAAGATCCTGTAAGGTGTCAGGAGAGCCCCTCTAGAGTCACTGCTCACAGCGGTGGATGGTGTCTGTCTCCGTAGGAGAAAGGCCAGAAAAATATGACAGAGTCCATGAATGTATTCCAGTTGGGCCGGTGGCCATGTGGCTGGCTTCAGATTATGCTTTGTTACCTGATTGCTTTGGATAAGCACGTTCAAAAATAATGACTTAATAGGCCATGTTTTAATAACATGTCTGTAGGTCGCTTGGAACAAGGACAGTGACGAGCTGAAGTGTAATGTTTTGTTTTGTTTTCCTACAGGCAAGGCCTGTGGCGCGCTCATGGTAGTCTTTGCAAATCCAGACCTATACAAGCCAAATTTAGTGATAAATCTCTAGATCTGTGGGCATCTTGGATTTCTGTGAATGAGGCAAGCAAAGAGATGCGTAAGACTCCTTTGAAATCCAAGTTATAACTCTGCTTGTCACCGTGAGGAAGAACACGTGTGGGTAGGGGAAATCTCTTTCCTCAAAACCAGAGTTGGCGATTTTGAGGGCAGAGACTGCGTCTGAGCATGACCCTTTGAAACTAGAGAGAATGTGTCCCAGCCAAGGAGGGCAAGGTGCTAGCGCTTAGTGTTGTGACACAAGAAGAATCTCGGACTTCTGGAGAAGACTCTCTAAATGCCTTGAGCAGGCTTTGGAGTCGACTTCATTCTTGAGAAGTGAGATTTTATTATCCGCGGAACAAATGAAGCTAGAACTTGGCTTTGGAGCATATTGCTGAGCAAGGAAGTCTCTACTCAAACGGACTTGACTTACTACAACATGCCAGTGAGGAAGAGAAGCCTGCCCATGCCCCAGCATGCAATTAGGATTTCAGAGTGGTTCGTAGGTCTTGGCCCTCCAGACATCATGAGCTTGGGTGTCTCTGGGTGATGCTGCCTGGAAAGCAGCAACATGAAAGAGAGGAAGAAAATCTCAGTGCCATTTTTCTTCCAGGGTCGTAGCTGCTGTTGGGCAGGGGCAAAGAGAGCAACCAAAGAGCTGGTGGCCGTGATGTTTTTGAACAGTCAGTGAGCATTTAAAGGTCTTGAGAGTTCACGCTTCTACTGAAGCCTGTTGCGGCTATCCTTGAGGAAGAAAACTGGGAAGGGGATTTTGTAAGCAGAATCTAAGTCTGGTCTTATAAGGCACATACTCTAGCCCCGTATTCTCTGGGTGTTTCAGCATCTATGAAAACCAAGGCCTCCACACAGAGTGGTAATTTCAGTAACTTCTCCAAACAGTGATCTGGGTGAGACAAGTCAGCTCTTCCCATTGACTTATGAGTTAACTGGCATTTAAACTCAAGTCTCCAGGCCAATGATTTATTTTAATAATATGTTAGCCCCACGGCAGGCCCATGACTTCATGACTGCAGCCGTGGAGAAAGGGGCACACCGCCCTGATGGATGTCTCAGTGCTGCATGTGGCTGATTTACAAGGCACTCCTCTGATCTGACTCACTCTTGCCTCCTCTGCTTCAAGCCCTACTGGGTGGTACCCAGTTGTTAGGGGGTCCACCTGCTTAAAGGGACAGTAGGAAGAAGTGGGCTGAACACAACTAACTTGGAGGAAATTATTCTTGGACAAGAAATCATGGGATACTGCAAAGTGTGAGGCAGTTTGTGCCCTGGTCAAATCTGATCGGTTTTCGCATGCTTGTTGCATGCTGTCTCTGTTAAAACAAAAGACCAGAGATGCTGGTATTAAACAGACTTTAAATTATTGTTTTGAGTTCTGTCAAATGTCATCTGTATTTTCCAGGTCTCATTACAAGTGTCCGTAATGATGGAATCAGTTGATTTTTCAAGGCAATCTTTAAGGTTCTTTTGTGTTTATTAGGTTGCTAGGGGTACCTAATACATCAGTATGAGTAGAAGAAGTGTTTAATGCAGTTGCCAGATTTTTGTGCAAGATAAATAGTTTTACATGTCTCAGAAGTAGAATCCAATTGGCCAAGAAGTTGGCTAAAAGATGAAATTTGACATCATTCTTGGCAACTAATCGCTTTTTTTGGTAACATGCACAGTATAAAAAAGTACACTATATCTTTTCTAGGTATATTAGACCCAAAATATAACTTTTAATAATAAATCAATGTGCGGGGCGCCTGGGTGGCTCAGTCGGTTGGGCCTCCGACTTCGGCTCAGGTCACGATCTCGTGGTTTACGGGTTTGAGCCCCGCGTCGGGCTCTGTGCTGACAGCTCAGAGCCTGGAGCCTGCTTCGGATTCTGTGTCTCCCTCTCTCACTGCCCCTCCCCCTCACGCTCTGTCTCTCTCTCCTTCAAAAATAAATAAACATCAAAAAAAATTTTTTATAAATCAATGTGTGCAAATGATCAAGTATATTTCCTAACCGTTGGTCATAGCGATAGACAGCATTTCGAATGGAAATAAGCTTTTTTCCTCTCATATTTCTAAAATGAGAATATATGTCATGCATATGTGTGTTATAAAGCACAATGGTGTAACAAATACCTGTGAATCTATCCCTCAGCCCCAGAACTAGAACACCTGCCATTTCTAACAACCTGTGTGCTCTTCCATACTCAATGCTCCTACCTCACCCTGGAGATCACCACTATCCCGAAATCTGTGCTCATCATTCCTCAGCATCTAAAACATAGTTTCATCATGCATATATGAGTTTCTTAAAAATGGTATCATTTAAGTTTGCTGATTTTAAGCTTTATATGAAATGGTATCTTGTATGGAATTGTCAGGACTTGCTTTTTCACTCAGTGCAAATTCTGACAAGAAAACTCATGAGTTTTATTTAAGGAAGAGGATGACTGTATGTTGATCACTTTAAATCTATACCATAGGTGTCTGCTACACAAAAAAATATAAGAAATACATTTTGAGCCTGAATCTGAGATATGTAACTCTTTCTTATTGGACTTAAGGATGCTTGTAGTTCTCATACTTATTATGTTTTAATTAGTAAATGATTAAAATACATGAATTAAATCTTATTTTGCTGTTTCTGCAATGTGGTAATTAAACCCAGAGAAGATATATTTTCCATGATACACTTATACATAATTAGCATGTAATAATTATCAAATTAAATATTCATTTTAAACGTGTAATTGAGTGTCACGAGTTGAAATCTAATTTTTACGGAATGAATTTATCAGATAATGAAATTTCAGGTTTCCGTCAGCTTTCAGAACTGTGCTAAGCATAGGCCTAATTATCCCTATGGAATCCTTCAACCATCCATTGGGTCGAGTGCAGATTTAAAATTTTTCAAGGGTAGAAATGGAATAGCTGATACTCTCATCAGGAATTAAATAGCATATTCCTGGATGAAAAGTTTTGGATTAGGTTCTCTAGGCTTCTTCCAG